>NW_027273893.1:245000-752500 GCF_046630095.1 Trachinotus anak
GCTCCCAGTACTCTCCTCTCTGCACGCCTGGACTGCCCCCAAGTGGGGCAACTCTGCCAAAACATGAACAGCAGAGAACTTAACTGTGGATTGAGAGATCCTGAGGGTCCATGACAATCTGATCTATGCAGAGTAGACAATCACAGCCACAGAGGAAGGAAGAAGGTATTCTGTTGTAATCTCTTATTGTGTATTTATCACACACTGCAGCTCATTAAATTTTGGTTTGGTGAAATTTTATTTTGTGTGATGTAATCTATTGTTTTCTGGAATGTCAGAAAACTGCACCACTCTTTTGACAAAACAATGAACAATTTTAACCTCGTTAGACACAAGCTGCATATCTGACCTACTCTTTTTGCAGAACTCTACATTTTCTCTCACTAAAACACACTGAGCACTGTGACGCACTGTTCACAATTGTTGCTAATGATGTAAGGAAACCTGTAGAGGCCAGTTCAGAGTGAACGGGTTGATGAAGGTTGAAAGAAACAATGGAGGTAAATAATCTGAGAGGCAGAGGAGGAAGAGGAGGAAGAGCAAACCAAGAACATTTCAGATGAAATTCGAGCAGCTGTAATAGACCATGCTGTTCTTCATGGAGAGACAGTGAGGGAAGCCGGACAGTGAGTACAACCCTCTGTGGCCACCATGAACAGGTATACACTCACTGGCCACTTTATTAGGTACACCTTGCTAGTACCAGGTTGGACCCCTTTTGCCTTTTGAACTGCCTTAATTCTTCGTGGCATAGATTCAAGGTGCTGGAAACATTCCTCAGAGATTTTGGTCCATGTTGACATGACAGCATCACACAGTTGCTGCAGATTTGTCGCCTGTACATCCATGATGTGAATCTCCCATTCCACCACATCCCAAAGGTGCTCTGTTGGACTGAGATCTGGTGACTGTGGAGGCCATTTGAGTACAGTGAACTCATTGTCATGTTGAAGAAACCAGTTTGAGATGATATGAGCTTTGTGACATGGTGTGTTATCAGAAGATGGTTCACTGTGGTCATAAAGGGATGGACATGGTCAGCAACAATACTTAGGTAGGCTGTGGTGTTTAAAGGGGCCCAAAGTGTGCCAAGAAAATATCCCCCACACCATTACACCACCACCACCAGCCTGAACCATTGATACAAGGCAGGATGGACCCATGCTTTCATGTTGTTGACAAATTCTGACCCTACCATCCGAATGTTGCAGCAGAAATCGAGACTCATCAGACCAGGCAACGTTTATCCAATCTTCTATTGTCCAGTTTTGTTGAGCCGGTGTGAACTGTAGCCTCAGTTTCCTGTTTTTAGCCGACAGGAGTGGCCCCCGGTGTGGTCTTCTGCTGCTGTAGCCCATTTGCTTCAAGGTTCGTTGTGTTGTGCGTTCAGAGATGCTCCTCTGCAAACTTTAGTTGTAACGAGTGGTTATCTGAGTGACTGTTGCCTTTAAAGCTTGAAGCAGTCTGGCCATTCTCCTCTGATCTCTGGCATCAACAAGGCATTTTCTCCCAGAGAACTGCTGCTCACTGGATATTTGCCACATTCAAAGTCACTTAAATCACCTTTCTTCTTCATTCTGATGCTGGATTTGTGCTTCAGCAGGTTGTCTTCACCATGTCTACATGCCTGAATACACTGAGTTGCTGCCATGTGATTGCCTGATTAGATATTGTCCTTAACGAGCAGTTGAACAGGTATACCTAATAAAGTGGCCTGGTATACTCTATAAATACATACACACACATATGACATTAGTACAGTACAAAAGCATGACGCTAGACTGAATGAGTTTTATTATGCAGTCATGTTTTTCATTTGTCTTTTTGTCCTGAAGTTTTATTGTGAAAAGCTGAGTCCAGACATTCAACACTAACAACAGGCAGCACTGGAACTGTCACTGAGTTGTGACACATTATTCTTTAATAAAATACAGTAAACATTTCTGGAGCTACAGGCTCTGAACGCTGTTTTCCATTCTCTTTACGCAGTGTGTAATCAAGGCTTGTGGTGTTTTTATTGTCTGGTCTGAGAACAGTGTTGTGATCTGAGGCGAGTGTTTGAGTCAGAGGTTTGGTGAATCTAGTTTGACAGTTTGGTTTTGTGTTTACACTTCTGAGAAAAGCAGGACGGTGAAAAACTGTAACTCAGAGCAGTTGTGTCGTGGGGAATGCAATAAATAAAAACTCCTGACTGCTGTTTACGTGTTTGGGCTGCTGAGCATTACAAACTGCTTCCTGTTTTCCAGAGAAAGAAGGCAAGTTGCAGACAGCTGGAACAATGAGTTTCAATACAGGGACTGGGGATAATACGGCACATACCAGTTAATTAAAACATGCCCTGGTCCACATAGAGACTCAGATCCAGCAGATGAGTCCCTTATACAGTTTGGGATGACAAGCCACAGCACAATCCTGCAAGCATCCTGTATCCCTATCAAGACCACAATCAGCAGTGGAGGCTGCACTGAAGCTAATTAGAAATGTATTCTTGAGTGAAAGTGAATTAACTGGACTAACAACTAAAGCTCAAAACTCAGTAGTGTCTCAAACACTCTTTACTTGAAAATGTAAGTATGCAATCAGCTGCTTTAAGCATTAATCTGATCCTGACCTGATACTGCTGAGTTCAGATTTCAGAGATGAGTCTTGTCCACAGCAACACAACGCTGCTTCTCCAAACCTGGAGCACACTGACCTAGATCTACAGCAGCTAACACACTGATTGTAGGTGAGCGCCTCAAAAAGCCCCACATCAAATAATCATGTCGTCTGGGGACATGAGAAATTGTTGATCACTGTGCACGGTAACACTCATCAAGTTTTCTGTGCTCTGTGACAGTGTAAATTCACTATAAAGTACACAGCCCTAATTCCATCTGTGTCACAACACAGTTGTGTCATTTTCAGTTTTCACTAATTATTTCCAGTTGCTTCCATTTGTCCTTTCATCACATGCTGGAATATCTACATAACTAGAGAGAACAGAGCTGAATTACTGCAGTTCTCAGGTCTCTGCACTGTCCTCCAGTCATACACAGAGCTGAATTCACTTGTTGTATTGTCTACAAGTCACTAAATATGGTCTATGGTCTAGGGTCTAAATATGTTTCTGAAGTGTTTGATGTGTATGAGCCTAAAAGGTCTCGAATACCCTTTTCCACCAAAAGAAGTGGGTCTTCAGAGGTTTTTTGACCAGTGGAAAAGGGGCTTTAGTGGAGCGTGGAGTTAAAACTAAAAACTGGGAAAAGTCTCTCAGCCACTGTGCTGCCCCCTGCTGGAACCAGCTCCCAGTGGATCTCCAATGCTCCACCTCCACCTGCTTTCATGTAATCAGTTAATCTTTCACTTTAATTGGATTTATCTGTTTTATAATCTGTGTTTTTATACTGTTCTTACACTGTTTTCTTATTATGCTTTTACTTCTATTTTTATGCTTCTTTTATTTCTGTTAATCACAGTGAATAACCGCACACAGTCTTGTTAATGGTAATGCAATAATAAGCAAACTGTCATAATTAGTGAATGAAAACAGTATTTTCGCTCGAACACTGGAGAATAGAACAGGACTGTGGCTTTAATTGCAGAATTAGTTCAATGAAAATGTATGTTATTCTCTCCACAGTCATGTCAGCAGGTCTGCGAGGCTGCAATCATCTATTCATCACATCTTGTTAACAAACTGGTGTTAAGCAAGTATAATGTTGACCAGGTGTTAGTGTGCTAACATTTTATATTTGACAGGAACAAGTGTTTGTGGAAGCATCACTGACAGCAAGTGACACTTCTGTGTGAAACAGTGACTGAATATCAGTGTATCAACACAGACTGAATGATAAGCTGAATGATAACCTGACCTCACACAGACTGAATGATAACCTGACCTCACACAGACTGAATGATAACCTGACGACACACAGACTGAATAATAAGCTGACCACACACAGACTGAATGTTAACCTGACCACAGACTGAATGATAACCTGAATGATAACCTGACCACACACAGACTGAATGATAACCTGACCACACACAGACCTCACACAGACTGAATGATAACCTGACCTCACACAGACTGAATGATAACCTGACCACACACAGACCGAATGATAACCTGACCACACACAGACCGAATGATAACCTGACCACACACAGACCGAATGATAACCTGACCACACACAGACCGAATGATAACCTGACCACACACAGACTGAATGATAACCTGACCACACACAGACTGAATGATAACATGACCACAGACTGAATGATAACCTGACCACACACAGACTGAATGATAAGATGACCAGACTGAATGATAACCTGACCACAGACTGAATGATAAGATGACCACACACAGACTGAATGATAAGTTGACCACACACAGACTGAATGATAACCTGACCACACACAGACTGAATGATAACCTGACCACAGACTGAATGATAACCTGACCACAGACTGAATGATAACCTGACCACAGACTGAATGATAACCTGACCACACACATCTTACCTGTTTCAGAGCCTCCTGTTTGCTCTTGCTCAGCTCTTCATATTTAAGTTTCCACTGACTGAGGTCAGCCTCCAGCCTCTCGATGCTCTTACTCAGAGCAAGTTTGTCCCTGGGAACGCAGACACAGAACACACATCAATATGTCTTAACACTCTTAACACAGAGTTTTTACTTGAGTCAGCAAATGTCTGTAAAGTGGATTTTTAACTTTTCACACCTACACATTAAGAGTCTCTGTACAGTTCACAAGAAGAAACTCTCCTGGAAATCATTGGTGAAATGTCACCACCATCTACAGCTTCCCTCCAGTTCGTTACACAGTGCACTGTTTGAGCTGTGACAGGAGCACAGGATATTTAAAAACAGGTGACCAGATGTCCACAGACACAGATTTTAGTATTTCACAGCCAGATGAGGGAGTATGAGAGCAGCCACTGCACATTTACCTCCCGTGTCTGTACTTTGCTGACATCTCATGGTTGTGTTCTAAAACATCTCACATTTTCACAAACATAAAGTGTATGACCCACTTCCTGCTTCAGGTGCTGTGCTGCTGACAGAGCTGACAGTGGAGGTGGTGTTAAGCTTGGGCATATCCAAAATTTAATATCTTGATATATAGTCATATCTGTAATAGACAATATTTAAGGAGGGATTTTTTAAAATAAATAATATAATTATATTATTGTATATTATGTTACAGGTATAAGTGATGCTGCCACTAAATAGCAGTTTTATTTGTCACATGTGAAGGTTCAATGTACAGTAAGCAAACCATTGAAACAAGGGTCAGACAGAAAACTGTGCAGAACTGCAAAAAATTTTTTTATATAGTTTATATATATATATATATATATATATATATATATATATATATATATATATATATAAATAAATAATATATAATATATATTATATATATATATATATATATATATATATATATATATATATATATATATATATATATATATATATATATATAGACTGGTTACAACGCTGAATGTGGCGTTGAAGCTGATGTTATTTCACATTCATACAGTGACACAGCTCAGACAGTGTGTCCCCGTCTCTCTCTTACTCTCTCTCTTTCAGCAGGACTTTCTGGGACTCGTCCAGGCGAAGCTGCAGGGCGTTCAGTTTGCTGGAGTCTTCCTCCGCTGTGCTCATGTCCTCCCACAGCTGCCTGCTGCGCTCTTGCCGGCTCAGACCCGAGGATGAGCGTGAGCTGGCCATGTTCACGCCGCCGCTACCGCCACGACCGTCCCAGGCCTCCTGACTGTCGGCGCCCGGGGCCCTGGAGCACAGGACAGACTCCAGCAGCTCCAGGTCCTGACAGACCAAGACACAGAGAGGGAGGAAAAAATGAGACCAGATTTGCTGATGTAAGGAGGCATACTAAACACTTGTGTTCTGTAGGACTGAACCCAGTATAATGGTGACAGTGCTATGACTGAATCCAGCAGGACATGAAACAGTGTCACCATAACCAAGAAAGATGAGGTCCAGAACACACCAGAGGTTTCCTACACCTGAATGATCCTTTCATCCAACAGAGACAAGAACAAATACAGTTTACTGCATGTTTCAGTCCAGTGGAATGAACTTCCTGCAGTGCAGTGAAATTATAATGTTCATGAACAAATCATGAGAGTTCATCAGATATTAAAGCGGTCAAAGCCACTGATTCAAATGCTTCTCTTTAACAGCTTGGTCACAATAGTTTAGTTTGACATGGACAATATGGATAAAGTTCTCTATCACAGTCTGTGATAAGCAGGCAGTTAAGAAGCAGTCAGACGTGTCCCATCAGGTGAGGTAAATACCTGGTAGGTATAAAAAGGTAAAAAGATTTTTTTTAAAATACTTAACTGATCCCTCAGGAAATTTAATTTTCCAGTAGCTTATTTATGTATTTAGTTAAGATTTGAGTCCGATCATGATCCACTGCCTTTGTCTGAATTGTTGAACAGTCTGATGGCAGTGGGAACAAAGGATTTCCTGAACCTCTCAGTCCTGCAGTGCAGGGAGATGAGATGTTTGCTGCTGCACATTTAGATCCATTATTGTTGTCTAGAAAGACCAAACACAATCAGAGATGACAAAGGTCAACCGTGGTTTAAAAAGACTCGCAAAAGGACTCAGAGAGTGAAGTCTGTCTCCTCTTCTTCTGACCTCATCATATTTTGTATTTTGATTAAATTTCAGATGATTGACAAGGTTTGTGGCATTGCCACAGAACCTCAAAGTCCTCACACACATCACACACAGCGTGTCTGTTGTTCTAAACTGAAAAGGTTCCACACACATTACATTTACATTCAGCCACCATCACGTACAGGTGTAAGGAGAAGTAGTTCCTATCAACCAGGCAGTATTTAGACTACCTCCTGGTGATCTGGAGTAGAAACTTTCTACTGTGTCCCACATTTACCCCAAATCACTGAGTTCAGATATCAATCTTTTCATGTGAAACTGATCCTAGAACAGAAACGTGTAGGATCAGAGTATCAATATTTCAGTATTGATCTAAACACTCAGTCAGTCATGGACATTTGTATGTAGCGCTGGCCCGAGGCCGGTCCAGTGTTGGTTAGGACTAGCTGTCCTGTGAGCAGTTCAAGTGAAATAAACTGATTTCACTGTTTGAAAGCTGGTGTGACTGAGCCTATCTTCACATGTGGTCCTGTTAAAGCTTTCCAGCAGCTTTGGCCACAGACTCATTGTGAATATAAATATGATACCACAGCAGAGCGTTGTTACAAGAGGCTCTGTGAGTGAGGTTCTCACTTTCACTGCTGTTTATTGGCAGTTTCGAACTCCATGTCCCTGGAATCCTGTGAGAAACATTGACCCTCTTCACCTCCCATAACTCCTCACACAACATCACAGGGATCAAGTCTTCCTCTCATTTTCATTCTTGGAAAATAAAGTATCAGTCTCGTTCCAAACTATGCACATGGATTGATGAGAAGCTCTCTGTTTTTGAGGGGGTTGTCAACATATGGGCCTCTCCTGCGACAATATTTCTGTCTTCTGTCCTCTCTGTTTCCCAGTCCGCTCTCTGCTCCTCCCTCCAGAGGCAGAATCAATCTAATCTGTTTCCTCCAGTGGATCAGCTCAGGTTTCTGCCAGCATGCTGTCACAGCACAGCCCTCAAAGCCTTGGGTGGATTCTTATGACCAAACATTTTCACATCTCGTTTTATTTAATTGCCTTAACAGAAATTAAATTGGAAGTGTCGACTTTTTCCTCCTCTCCGCACAGTAAATCTGTTGGCTCTGGCAACAGTAAAAATCCAAATGTTTCTGCGCCCTTTAACTTTCATGACATTTGCCAGATGTAAAATGTGAGGTCTGTTTCCCACAGGCTGAAAAACTTGCATGTTTCTTTCAGATTATCATCGTGCTGCAGCATCAGCATTGACATCAATCATCAATGAGTGTGTTAGCATTCTAATTAGTGCTAATTCGCACTAAATACAATGTAGAGCTGAGGCTGGTGAGAGTATCATTAGTTCTGCAGGTACTTGGTCATAAACAGAACAAATGTGTTTTGATATGCTGCTGGTGCTGGGGGATAGTCAGAGTCACCAGAGTCATTAGGATTTACTGTCTGCTAAACATGAACATGTGCACAAAGTTTTACACTGACCCATCCAGTAGATGTGTTGTGTTGTTGTAGTGTGAACTGACCGAGAGTGTGTGTCCCTAGATCAGTGCAGCTAGCAGGGCTAAAACTGTGCAGGTTGTCAAGACTGAAAGAGGAACAAAGGCTCAAGAGCAAGTCGAACTACAATAAGCAAACAGCACAGCAATAACCTAGATAATCAGTACTTCTCATTCCATCACCTTTAGTCGAGCTACAAAACATAAGAATGCTCCTTCAGCAGCACTTTTTATACTTTTTCCAGACCTGCAGGTCTCCTGCATCACCTGATGCAAATCAGATCAACTGTGGCTGTGAAACCAGCCCAAGGAAATTTTACACAAACACAACACGTAGAGAGAAAATTTTGAAAGACAGACCTGACCCAAAAGAATTATATGTGCTACGGTTTGGATTTTTTTCAAGTCTGTAGTTTAAGAATACCAGATTTTTAGTGTTTTGCTGCTTTGTTTTAATTGCTGCACGAGAGTTATTATTATTATCATGCTTGAACCTAGAAAAATACATTGAGATCAATCTACAGAACAGTTTTTCCAGTTCATTAAAAGCCAACACTGAAGACACACAACTTATGGATGAAAGCATCTAACAACATTTTTACATCCTTTTTCATTTGCAATGTTGCCACAAAGTGAAGGTAAAGCCAAAAGGAAAACAGGGGTGTGATGCTGCTGCTGTTGTTCCAGGTGATCCCCAGCAGAGGGACCCTTTGTGTCACACGTTACACAACGACACAAACTGAGTTACATGTGGAAGTATTCAGTGTGTGTGAGAACCAGAACAATGGAGGGAGACAGGAAATGAGGCTATGCTGTGTGTGAGCAACAGTTAGCCACTGCTCCAAAGACCACCACCACTGACACACTCACACACACATTGTGGTTTACTTGGAACGCCACAGCCTCAGTGTGTATTTGATGTGTGTGTGTGTTAGTATGTATGTGCACATGATACCATGGAAACCCCGCCTGTGTGAGCTGAAGGTCAAGTCTGATCTGCCTCGACACACACACACACACACACACACACACACATACACACACACACACACACACACACACACACACACACACACACACACACACACCTTCATTATGAGGCTACAGCTCATGTACACGTGTGCATGTGCACTTTTGTGTGTGTGTGTGTGTGTGTGTGGTGAGACAATATACAACTGCCAAAAAACAAAGGGACCCACCACTGCTATAAACACACACTGGGAGCACAGTCAGAAAAATCACAGGAGGTCAAAGCAGTGTTATCAGATGGGACAGAGTGCTACTGTGATGACTATGATTCCACTACTGCTGCTACTAGGACCACACCTACACAACTGCTGTTACTGTGACTATACTATCAAGCTGTATCTACCTCATTTATTCTGATATATGTTAATAATGGGAGGAAGGCTGTTTATGCCTCTTCCCACCTGTGCACCATGTGAAACCTCAGTACAGTAAATTCCACACAATCAACAACTGGTAACATTCCTCCTCCTGTTATTTGCACAGCTCTCCCTTAAATGTATTTGTACTGTGGAGAGAGGCGTGCTTTGAAAACAGCAGGAGTGTTTCACATCTGCTCCTGACAAACGACACATCTGTCCCTAACCGCCACTACAGATTGGACTGACAGAGACTGGTCCAAATCTGAAGACTGTGTGTGTGTGTGCGTGTGTGTGTGTGTGTGTGTGTGTATACGTACTTGTACTTGCTACATAGTAAGGACCAAAAAAAAGTATTTTACTAACAGAGTGAGGACATTTTGGGAAAGTGAGGACAGTGAGGTCCTCACTTTTTGAGACACCTTCAAATCACATTTTGAGGGTTAAGACTTGGTTTTAGAGTTATGGTTAGAATTAGGTTTAGGTTAAGGTTAGGGTCAGGGTTAGGGTTAGGCACTCAGTTGTCATGGTTAGGGTTAGGGTAAGGGGCTAGGGAATGCATTATGTCAATGAGTGTCCTCACAAAGATAGAAGTACAAGTATGTATATTTGTGTAGGTGCACATGCACGTGCATGTACAGTCAGTACCTCAGTGTACACATCACACACAGATGCACATGCATACACACGTGAGACTGCTAGTAAATAAACATATGACCATATATATGTGTGTCTTGTCCTCCCTGTCCCTCCCTTTACACACACACAAACACACACACACACACACATACTTGTACTTCTATCTTTGTGAGGACACTCATTGACATAATGCATTCCCTAGCCCCTTACCCTAACCTTAACCATCACAACTGAGTGCCTAACCCTAACCCTAACCCTAACCTTAACCCTAACCTTAACCTAAACCTAATTCTAACCATAACTCTAAAACCAAGTCTTAACCCTCAAAATGTGATTTGAAGGTGTCTCAAAAAGTGAGGACCGGCCAAAATGTCCTCACTTTCCCAAAATGTCTTCACTCTGTTCGTAAAACACTTTTTTTGGTCCTTACTATATAGCAAGTACAAGTGTAAACCTTTTTGTTCAAGAGTAAAATTATTTTTGTTTAACCAGAAACAGCTGTTTTATCTTCATGTTCAAAGCCACCAGACCAAAACAATAATTTTACCTCGCAGATTATGGGATTCAGATCCTTTACTTTAGTAAAAGGGCCACACAATAACACAAACAATCTAACTGGCTGAGGCAGCAATAGACCAGCAAATCCTGGGTTCTGCAAGATTAAATTGCTGTTTTTGTCAATGGAGTCTAGTGCTTTTTTTAAGAAGGAGATGTCCAGTAACCAGGGTTCATCCCAGGCTCACAAAAAAGCTGAATATCTAGTTATAACTGACTGAAGTGTGTGGAGATCTGTATGGTTATACTGCAGCCCGATGTGTTCAGGGGATTTAATAAAGGTGAAAACATTGAAAGGCTATGTGTTAAACACACACTATGCTCTGCACTTGTTCAGATGCTGCAGGGTTTTAATGAACTGAAGGAGAAACAGTAGAAAGCAGCTGTGGACAACAGATATTAACAGAATCACTTATATTCATTCATAGATCAATACAGTCTGACTGACTGACTGACTGACTCTCCTGCTTCAACCACATTAAATGTTATTTTTTGCAGCCTGACTATGACAGTGTCACATGTACACACACGCTAATGGGGTCTGAAGATGAAAACTGTTAATATACTCACTCACTCACTCACTCACTCACTCACTCACTCACTCACTCACTCACTCAGAGTGACTGGAGGCTGAAATATGACCTGTCATTGAACTTTATGCTAACATCCCAGACAAGTTTGAATTCTCCTCACGAGTGTCTGTCAGTGCAAACGAAGCAGCAGCAGGTCAGGCCAGACCCAGATGCTTTAGGTTTCGGGATGGTCTGCACAGAACAGGCTGACAGATAATAAGTACTGCAGCATCACTGAGCCCTCAGGGATAAGCAAGCATGATGAGTGTGTGTGTGGTGTGTGTGTGTGTGCGTGTACCTGGGCAGCCCTACTGCTACTCTCCCTTATTTAGGACACTCCCCCCCAGCTCACACACGATGAACCATCTCACAGGGTTTGATTCTCCCAGCTTTGTGGAGACACAGTGACCAGGCTCACCCACATTCACTGAGGCTCAGGTCACATTGCTCATGTAGCAGCAGAGGACGTGAGCTCACTGATATCAGGGAGACAGTCACTCTGTTCCTTACCTATCATCAAGCTGCCCTGAGTGAGGCCTTCTCCCATTTACAGAGAAAAAAGGTGAGTTCAATCAACAACTGTTGTCAGCAGCACATAACACAAACCAAGCAGATTTATATTTAGCACGTTAGACATAAAAACAAAAATGAAGGCTGAAGCTGAAGGCAGCTGAACCTGCTACTCAACCTCAAACTGTCTATCTGAACACAGCCTTGCTGGTAGCTCTCCGAGGTGTTTTGAATAAAACGCTGAGGTCAGCATGCTATCATGTTCATAATGACATAGCTAGTTAGCTGCATGATGTTTAGTATGTACACCATCTTAGTTTAGCGTGTCAGGATGCTAACATTTGTTTAATAGCACTACACCTACCCTGAGGGCGACATGAGTGTGTTTACTGAATGTCATCCAATAGCTGTAGAGATTTCACAGTTAAAACCACAAATGTTATCGTCATGGTAGCACTAGAGGAAAAGATCATTAGGATTTAAATTTCATGACAATCCATCCAAAGGTTGTTGAGATATTTCAGTCTGGATCCAAGTGTTGACACTGCCAACCCTGCAGCCATGGCACCAGGATGGCTAAAAACCACGGGGGGCCTTTAAACCATCATGACTGATGTCAGTTCACTGCTCTCTGATGTTTCTCTTCTCATGTCTTTTCCTCACAGTGACACCAACTGATCAAACAAAATAATTTATTCTGATCTAAATTAACTGCAGACTCACCTTTTGTTGACCTAGCTTTTGCCTGTCCAGGTCCACATCCCTTACTGGTTCTGGTTCTGGAGACCCTGGTGGTGCTTCCCCCACCCTGTCCAGCTTGCCGTCATTGTGAACCTGAGAGGAAGAGGAGGAGGAAGCAGGGGAGGAGGGAGGGATAGATGGAGAGGAGGAGGGGGAAGCACCACATTGGTGTGCAGGAGAGTAAGAGGGAGAAGTGGTGGATGGAGGAGGAGCCGTGTGGTCGCCACGGAGACGCAGTGTCTGCTGTCGTAGCGTTTCGTTCTCCGAGGCGAGTTCCTGCCGCTCCCGCCGAACACTGGTCAGCTCCTTGGTGAGGGTGTCCAGGCGCTGCCTCAGCTGACGAACCTCATCACGAGCTCGGTTACGCTCTGCACGAACCTGAGATACAAAGACAAGACTGACTGACACAAGATCAACTCATCAGCCCCAGGTCCCCTGGTTTCCCTCAATATATAGTTCCATTTTTATAAAGTGAGCAAAGAGAGCATTGGTTGGGGACTATTTTCAGCAGTGGATGAATCTACAGTTGGCGCTCTAGTGAGTATTCCTGGTAGAGGGACAGTGTGTGTGGGACTGAGTGTTTATAGTAATGAGAGAACATGTCGCACAGTGCAACGGTGATGTGCTTGTAATAGTTTTTGGACAACAATGAGCTGCTGTGGCGCAGAGGATGAAGATATATGAGGCTTTGATGGTTCGCAGGAGACACACAGTCCTGGTTTTGGTCTTTTCATGTTTGTTGACATGAAAAATACAGAATATCACCACACTTAACTTTAGTTAGAGGAAAATGGCAGTTTTAGTTAAATACAGAAAAAGTCCACTTATTCTGTCATACTTTGTTGACTTTTTCAGTGTTTAACAAAAACCAAGTTATTTTCTAAACTTTAACCAACTGCTGTGATTTGTCTAAACATAAACCACATAAACCACTTGAGATCGCTGATACTGGCTGTGCAAGTTCATAACCATACCTTGCTTTTTCAGTTCCCAGAAGAAAACAGATGAAATATGTTGAGAATAACAACTTTGCAGATATGTTCAGTAACAGGTATAAAAGTTTCTTGTAATGTTGATTCAAAGTTGATCATTTTCTCTGCAGACTGTTGACAAAACATATTTTTTAATGTAAATGAAATGTATATGAACGGTAACACTTCAGTCATCTACTGAACCGAATCATCAGGTCATCCTCAATCGTGTCTTAGGGAACACACACAGCTTTGTGTCCTGTGTTGCACAGTGTTACACAGTGAGATGAAACAGCTGAGGTTGGTGAAGCACTATTCAAGGTCTGTTTATTACAAAACAATCACAGCTCAAGGTCCACTTGCTAACTTTTTCCAGGGCTTTCAATCATATCTAAAAGTTTTCATTAGCAGAATTTCCTCTGTTTTGAGCAACACTCTGAGATGGTTTAAAAGCTACTCAGGAAGTAAGTCAGTGGATCTTCAGTAAAGATTCTTCACTAATAACATATCATTTGTCTACTCTTATTCTAACCATTTTTATTTCTAATCTTTAAGGTGTTTCTCAGGTTGTTTTCTGTTGTTTACATGTTGTGTTGCATTTCAATATAAAGTCATTATGTCATATAAAACTGGGAAGGTTCACAGCTATGGAGTCCAACAACTGTTTTTACTGTATTTATGAAGAAAAATGTATTCAGTCCATTCTAACTTATCAAATTATTATATATAATAATAAATATCAGTATAAAACCTGCTGCTAAGAGGACAAATAAAGCATCCATCTATCTATCTATGTCCCGGCTTCAAGGACCAGCTGCCCACCTTGCTCCACTTCTCTCTCCAGTTGGCGGTGCAGTCCGACCACCACCTCATGGTCTTCTCCATCTGGGCCGCTCGGGCCCGGGCCTCCTCCAGCTCCCTGAGCCTCAGCTCCTCCCTGCTCTCCCAATCGGCTCCAGCTCCCTCACCCATGGCCCCAAGGGATCCCAGACCGAGGCTCCCCAGCCCGGGTGACAGCAGCAGTGGGGGGCTGGAGCTGGGTGTCCCTCCCGTGGGGCTGGGAGTGTGAGTGAGACTGTCTGGGGAGCGGATCCCCCTGTCGGACCCCAGACCCAGGCTGCACAGGAGCCCACCTCCGGCTGACTTCCCGCCTTCGGACAGGTGGGGACTAGGAGTGTGGTTCATGATGAAAGCGGCGGTGTGGACGAGAACGGTGAGGAGGATGAAGGGGGTGGAGGGTTGTGAGATTCAGGAGAGCATCATCATCGTCTTCAGTCAGTGATCAGCCTGGAGACAACAAACAGCAACAGGAAGAAAATAAGAGACATGTATGAACATATGTTTCCCTTATGTTCCCTGAAGATCAGCGCAATTAAAGGAAAAAACATTTCAGAGGACAGAAATCTCTGACAGATACACTGCTGCATTTAGAGAGAAGAGCCCTGGTCTGATCTTGAATAAATTCAAAGAGACCAGAAGCTGGTCGAGACTGAAACGGCGTCTACTGCTAATGAGAAGCTGCACAGACCAAATGACCATGAGAACAGATACAAACAGGAAGACAGGACGTATGTGCAGGGATTCTCACTGGACCATTAACAGTAAATGTCACAGCCAGTCTCACTGTAGAACCCACTGTTACCTGTACACCTGATCCTCTCCTGTTTAAACTTTCATCAGTCATTCTTCACTTTGACCTTAGCCTCAATACGTGCAACATCATTTGTGCAAGGACACCATGTAGACGTAGTGTTTCCCTGCAATGTCAAAATCCTGAGAACATGATTTGTCACATTTCAGTACCATTACAAACATCAGACCCACTTTTATCTGCCTCTACATGTATCATTCAGGCCTTCATTGTTTCCCAGGTTGACTACTGCAACGCCCTTTTCACTCAGTCAAGCTGCCCTGGCACGTCTGCGGCTCATACAACCTGCAGCAGCCGAGCTGGAGATCTCATATCAGCCTCGCTGCAGAGGCTGTTCAGGTCATTTTAATCACTTATGAGGACCCACATGGGAGCATTTTAGCATTTCAGCATCTTCATCATCACCCTTGTTTCCAGCAGCAACAGGTAACAAGTCTCCGCTAGCCATCCACCTACAGTTGGACACGAGCCAGGGAACACAGTGGAGCATTTAGCAGCTAACGAGCCAGAGATTTCTCTCAGAGTTAAAAGGAGAGTGAACACGGACTTTGAATCCTAATGTGTCTCTGTGTCTCTGGATGGGTCACATTCACCTCATCATCCTTCAGCAAAACATTTGTGCACATCGGATTTAATTCAACTTTTTTATGCATTATACTATATATCTCCTTACACTGCACCAGTGTTGATTCATATTTTACCTTGTCATTCACATATTCCTCCATCTCTTTGCTGATACGCTGCAGTATTGGAACAATCATTCACCACATATATAGTTTCTGTTTGTATTTTTCTTCTTTGTCTCCTAATAAAACACATTTGTGCTGTAACGACTGAATTTCCCCTCAGGGATCTGTGGGTGCTCTGTGATCTTATCTCCAGCCTCAGTGCCAGGTTTGGGTTAAGAAATCCTCGAGAAAAACACACATTTCTGACTGTGGTTAAGTTGGACTCAATCTCTCTGGGCCAAGAAAAGCTCTTGTGCTTCCTGCCCCCCCCCCAGAGGAAGTTCCACAGGGGCTGAGGGACTGTGGGAACAGCTCGCCGGGAAGAACAGAGAGGAAACGGAGCAGGTTTAGCAGCTGGTGTTGCCCTCTGTCTGTCAGCCAGTGCAGCCTCCACACAAACAAACACCATCCTGGACATGAGAAGGTGACACAGTCTGAACCTGACACACACGTTTCCTAATTCTGCTTTGTTTCCCACAATTCACCACAGTCCACGTCAGTCCAGGTTATGAGCACAGGTGAACTGGAGCAGTAGTTCTCCAAGTTTTTTCACAACCGATACAAATTAGACCACAGATTTTTGCTTTTAGATGTTTAATTACAGAAAGTGTTCGAAGCCCAGGACCCAAACACTCACACATCTGTCACCGTGTTACTTATGGAATTATAGTGAAAATAAATTATTATTATTCCCCTTTTTGCTGAGGACCCCAGGAACCCCCTCAAGGGCCCCCTGGGCTGTCCCACTTTGAGAACCACTGTAATGAAGTGCAGCTATGTCACATGCGCACACAGTTAAATTGTGGGTCGTTATGGAGATTGTGTAACTGTTCCTGCAGCAAGTTTACACACATCATCCGACTGTAGCTGACCACAGGGTCAACGTTAGACTGACGCCACAAACAGTTTCATCATGTAGACAATCTGCAGCTACCAGCAGCTTTTAAGGTGGAATGATTTCTTTTAAGGTGGAATGTTTTCTTGCGTGTTACTCAGTGCATGAGTTGATGTCGTGAATCAATCATTACACCTTTAAATGTCAGTATGATGACTCTGACCACTCTGTAGTTGTTTTTACTGACTGACGCCCTGTGCTTTAGTGATATTCTGTTTCTTCACCTGCAGAATAAACAGTGGTTGTGATTTGCTCCTGCAGCAACACACCTGTGAGTCTGTATCCTGCTTTAGAGTAGAGTTATTATTCTTATTATGCAGATAAACACTATGTAGCTATAGCAGATGTTTATCAGTAGTTATCACGTAATACTGACAATCTATTCTTCTTAATGAGACAAAGAAGAATGAAACTGCAAATGTATAAATACAAAACATCCTTATTTTGAAATATGTTTCTTTCCTAAAATACATGTCCACCAAAAAACATTTAAATAATATCATGTCTCTTATCTACATGTTGCTGGATAATAAATAAATTAATTAAACTAGTGTATTAATAACAGTGTGCTGCTCTTCTCAACCTCTTAATGTGTGTTTGTGTTTCTCCTGATTGTAACTGTGATATAATATGGACTGCTCCCGCAGGTAGATAATTAATGTTAACGTTAATGTTAATTCTTTAACTCTGACGTTGAATGTTCACTCCCTCAATCCACATGAATACTGTAAAGAGCTCATCCTGAGGAGGGACAAAGACAGTCTGGACCAGAGGTACTGGTACCTTCAAACCTAAGTAAGCTGGACAGTGTGATTAACTAGACAGTTAATTAGTTTTGAATATTTCCAGGTTTCAACCACAGCAGCTAATAAGGAGATAAATGTAGGAGAGGAGGAGGAGGAAGAGGAGGGGCGGACAGCAGCTGGGTTGATTGATGATTTTAACATAGAGAGGGTGACACCAGCACATGTCAGATGTCATCACAATATCTCTTATGTTATCACAGCCTTTCAAAATCAACTTCAGCATGTTCAGTTTTCAGCCTTACCACTGACAACACTGATCCAGCTCTCAAACTAATTACACTACACAGCAATGTACCAAATGAAATTTACAACTGATAAAATCTAAAATAATTAAAATAAAATACAAACATATGACCCATTAAAAGGCAAAGGCTGAAAAACGTGGCAATCCTTAAAAAACTTTCCATCCACGCTGTAGTGCACTAGACAGAACAAGTGAAGTGTCAAAGAGCAGGAGTCATGGCAACAAATGAAGATGAACCCTCAACACACTTTAACCACACCATGACCACACCATGACCACACCTTAACCACACCTTAACCACACCTTAACCACACCATGACCACACCTTAACCACACCATGACCACACCTTAACCACACCTTAACCACACCATGACCACACCTTAACCACACCATGACCACACTTTAACCACACCGTGACTACACCATGACCACACCTTAACCACACCGTGACTACACCATGACCACACCTTAACCACACCATGACCACACCATTACCACACAATAACCACACAATAACCACACCTTGACCAAACCTTGACCAAACCTTGACCACACCATCCACACACTAAAGCTGTGAGAGGGCAGTGTTCAGTCTGAGGTAAAAACATCATGTGTTCAGAACAATATGCAGTGAAATGAAAACTGTGGGAAGCAGTGATGGTGGTTTTATTGAGTAAACATGAGTGTGACTGAAAGCTCTGAAGACAGACTGATCATAGCTGCAGAGGAACTTAACTGAAATAACATTTTCAAAAGACTGATTTCATTAATAATAAACTATTAAGTGTGAGTGGAGCTCAGCACTGTCATGTTTGCTGATTTAGGAGCCAGTAAAGCAGAACAATCACTTAGTGCCTCTATAACAGGTTTGCAACAGCTAACAATACAACTGTTCATGTCAACGTGATGTCCAGAGTTAGTCTGTGAGGGAATACTTGTTCAGTACAAGATCAGTGCTATGAAGAGTGACACTAAAATGACTGAGCCTGGATTCAGCATCAGTTAGAACAGATCATGGTGATGAGGTGGTGGCAGCAGCCTAGATACAGGACAGAGAGAACACACAGGAAGCAGGAAGCAGCAGACAGAGTTATGAATTTTTAAAGAGGATCTGATCAGTGGTGAAACTTAGTCAAGAGCAGTCGACACTGTAAGACACTGCACTGTCCAACCAAATACAGATGTACAAATGTGAATGTCATTATTCTACTGTAGGGTAGAACAGAATCTCCTGTAGGACTCAACAGCATTCATCAATTATAAAACTAGTTCTGAATCCACTTATCAAATCTGTTTAGGTTAGATTACATTAGATTTGTAACTAAGTGAAGTTAGAAACAACTGTAATGATGATGGTCTGCTGACTGAGAAGGCAGTGGCCTTTAGTGACAACCTGAAAATGACATGAAGGTGTATCTGACACCTCTCTGAAGTTTACTCACTGTTACATCTGATTTTTCATGAGCATCTTTGTCCAAGTACTGAGGTTCTGGTATAGAACTGTAGAGTCAGTCAACAACAACACTGATAACCAAAAAGTTAAACTGGAAGATTCTTCTGAAACTGATGTTACATCATCAGGGTGGGACATGGGCCAAACTAACAAAACAAAGTACACATTAAATTACGATACACCTTCCTGAGCAGCAGCCAATCAGAGCATTTTCATCTCTCTGACCAGACTGACCAGACAACCAACAGGTACATGAGCATAGACAAAAAGACATAAATACATAAAATTAAATTCATAATGAAATTAATAATTCATAAAAGTCATTACTGAGTTGCATTATGGGAATTGTAGGATCCAGCATTTTGGGAGTCAGGTTCCTTAAGGTCTTTAATGTATTAATTTCTAATCAGGATCATGGTATCATAGGACCATGTAAGTTCAAAGATCGCAAATGTTCTTCCTGTCCATGCTGGCCTGCAGAGATCCCCTCTGAAAACCACCCCAGTGTAGGAGATGGGGAATAAAATCTACAGACCTTCTTCAGAGCAAAAATCCATCCAAAATTATCTCAGTTCAGAACACTGTCATCATACAGAAGCAGACGCACCTCAGGCTCAGATCAAAATAAAATCAGAAAGGGCGGCCTGGTAGTCGAGTGGTTGCTCTTAGCAGGCAGTCGCCGGTTCAACTCCCGATCGGTCCGACTCTTTCCTGCATGTCATTCCCCTCTCTCTACCCCCTTTCCTTTCAGTCTCCACTGATCTCTAATAAAGGCATAAAAAGCCCAAAAAAATATAACTTTAAAAAAATAAAATCAGAAAATCAAATGTAGCTGCAGTTACATCAAGACAAAGCTGAATCCCAGTTCAGCCACCGAACTCAAACTTACGAGACTCATGCAGCAGTTTCCACATGAGGGCTGACTGAGAAGTGAAGCGTCATCAGCCTCCTCCTTACCTCCATCGCCTGTGACTTGTTATTTCAGCTGGAGATAAATCACAAACACAGTCCAAACAGACTTTTCTTCTCTTCCTTGTCCTGCTACTTCCCAACTTTTCCTTTGACTCTGTCACGCCGCCTCTGTCTCTCAGTTTGCTATTTATCCCTTTATTTGCCCAGCCTCCCCGTGAACCCCACCCTCTGTCATCACAGGGGCCATTAAACGTGCAGCCAACCAGTGGATCAGGCTCTAGGGTAATAAACTCTTTGACAGAACATCTGCCCTCGCTGACCATATGTTATACTACCCAAACACTGACTGATCAACTTCAACTTCAACTCATATATTCAACATTACAAGCAAATCATCAGCCCACACTTGACCCTATGCTGAGAATCAGCTCCAGCCCCCACCACACACATCACCATTCATTTCACATGTCAATGCAAAAGCCTTCTTCTCTTGAAATGAACAACAGTCAGGGTCTGAGCAGAGAGGTCACAGCCAACACACACACACACACACACACACACACACACACACACACACACACACACACACACACTAGGCAACAGAGGGGTTGTGTGTTCACGGCACTGATTTATGTGACTGTGACCATAAAGAGATACAACATGCTGCTGCAAAGGATTTCCCCTCATGCTCGCCAGTGTGTGTGTGTGTGTGTGTGTGTGTGTGTGTGTGTGTGTGTGTGTGTGTGTGTGTGTGTTGCAGTGAATCAGTGTGTGTCCTCTCCTCCAAATGAGAACCAGCTCTGGAAAACTCTGTGGCTCAGTGGGGCTGGCTGGGCCTGCATGGTTCAACCACAGAGAGAAAGGAGAGCAGACTCACACTGGTGTCTGACTTACAGGCTTCATTCACTTGTCACAATCTCATGTTTGGCGCTGTGAAACACTCCCACTTCACTGGTTTATCTGTTTAGTACTAGAAGCATGAGTGTTGACATGTGCACACACCCTGTTGTAAACTGCTGCTGTGACCGGACAGACTACATCCACACTAATGTGTTTTAGTTTTACAACACATCACTCTGCTACACCTACACCTGTTGTCCAAACCCCCTTAGACAGGGCCCCGTTTTAGTTTGAAAACCCTGGTGTTGCGTTTTCACTATCAGCCTCAAAAACCAGCAGTGAATGCAACATGCTGACCTTGTTTTCTTTGGTTGCATTCTGTTGCTAGGCGACATCTAGTGGTCGTAGTAATGATGACAGGAGCAAAGTGAAAAGTGCGGTGATGAGTTTATAGAGCGACAAAGTCCAGGTCAGGAGGAGGTTGGGGTGGATGGATGAATATGACACAGGACAGTGGTGTTAGATTCCCATGTGAAAGTAGCAGTTTATGTTGTTTCTATTATCCATGACAGTTCACTGTTATTATTGTAACCATGACAACAAAGATCATCTAATGTTGAGGAAGTACTTATTTTAACCAAAATCACCAGCTTTTCCTAAACCTAACCAAGGCATGACCGTTATTATCGTAACCATGGCGAAAAAGGTAGTTACCTCTGCTGCCATAGGGGCACTTTTCCAGAGGAAACTGCTATAGGTCATATCAGAGGGATGTTGGTTGTTAGGTTGGTGGACTGGTTGATCATTTGATATGTGTTTTCAGGTGTGTTAGTATGGATGGAGATTGTTTTTGTTTTAAAATGAAAAGTGTGGACGGAGCCGTTACAAAGTTTATATGGCTCCCTACATCAGCTCATTTCATGCAGATGGAAGGTTTTGATCTGACAGTAGCTACATGTGTTCAGTGCAGTGCCTCTTTGCAACATGAGTCAAGCCCTCCCTCCTCTTGCTACCCTCACATGACTGTGTCTGAAGGCTGCTGAGTTGCATCAGTGCAGATGATACAAGGAGAAGGGAATGCATCTGTCTGCAGAGCCATGTCCATAGGGACGGTGGGCTGAGAGCAGGAGTGGTTGTAATGTGTGAGGAGAAAGGTTTGTGGTTTCACTCCCTGCAGCCTGAGACTGAATATCTCAATAACTGCTCAGTGATATTTGGTGCTTATCATGGACCCCAGATGATGAGTGAACCTTCTTACCCACTAATCGGTTAAGAGGAGAGATCAACGTGGCTGAAAAAGTGAATATAGCACAGTGGACTGGGGAAAGCTGCGGCAACTGTTTTCACTTTGATCGTCACTGAAGCTCACACTAGTCTCCAAGTCTGTGTGTGACAAAGTTAACACTGCCATGAGGTTAATATTTCTGACTAGAGTGAAATATCTGAACATCTACAGGACGGATTTCCATTAAATTTAGTGCAGACATAAATGTTTCCCACAGGATGAGCTGAAGTCTCTCCCTAGTGTTAAGATACCTGTGATAACATGGTTTAGTGCTGAATAGCTGGACCACTCACTCTGGACTTCGATCACTAAATGAATGACAGAGTCTTCTGATTGCCTTCAGTGTACTGTGATCAAAACAAACAGCAAGTTGACAGGAAGACCACATTCAGCCTGATGATATGTGCACGTCACTGCCCTTAGTTATTTGAATGGTCCCGATGCATATACTGCTGTTAAGAAGACTCCTTGTTATCCCACCAGTGACCACCCCCCCAATTCAATGTTAGTATCCTCCTGCTGCTGATAACCTACAACACAGACTAACATCAGAAATTCTACAAACTGTAACAATTACATGTGTTTGAGGGAGTCTACAGCATGACTGAAATAAGTGGCTCAAGGAGACGTGGTCAGGACAATGAGTCAACATGTTCGCAGCCTGGACTCGTTGAAGACACGTCCATTCATCCCAGAATCAACCCACAAATCCATCAGAGCGGATCAGAAAGTACAGAGATGAACTGAGTCAAACTGGAAAACCTTCAGAGTAAAACGGGGCTGATATTTCTTTTGATATTCTCAACAAAGCTTCTAGAAGCCGTCCCATCATATTAAATATGGCTGACAGTACAGTTCTGCAGCTCTAATGTAAGCCTAATCAGCTCAGCTCTGGCTCCAGACTGCTACATCAAACCCCTTTCCTCTCCAAGTCGCAGAGTTCTTGAAACAGAGCCAGTGGGAGATTTCCAAACTTCAAAGCTGAGCTGGAGAATTTGTCTTTTTCCCCACAACTAAAATAACAGAGTTTTACACAGAAAGAAATCTATATATGTTGGCTGTGATGTGTTGATGTAAAATCAGTGCTGCTAACGATCCAGAATGGCTTCATCATAAATCCACCACTGCCTCGTGGTAGATTTAACTTTAGGAAATCACTGAGCAGTCAGAGCTCTGCATGAGGTTCTCTCTCCTCTGTGTTAAAGACCGGTGTGATGTGACAAAGACTGTTGGAAAAGGAAAACACAGAAAAGCCTGTTCCATCAAATTTCAAATTGTGTAGTCTGGTTCAATCAGACGGACATAAACACTATGTCGTTTTACTGCCAACTTCTTTTGCTTACTGTAGTGTTTGTCCATCTAATTTAATGAAGTGATGGCTCAGCTTCTGATTTCCCTCTGAATAGATGATATAGTTACACACAGGAAGCTGCACAGACTTCATTGATGAGGTCGTTATTTAAACACAGTCTGGAACTTCAGCCTGGGGTCTCTCGATCAAAGCAATACCATGAGATGGCATTGGGTGACATTGTGACGTAGCATGGGATCATGGGAGTTGTTGTCTTCACCACTGTTGCTGTAAGCTTCTCAACCCGTAAAAACACTGAACAGAGCTGTTTCACGTTTAAAGTCAGCGTTGACGTCAGGGAGGGGTTGGGAACTCAGACTGCTGCTAACCTTTGTTTTCATTGTTTCTCTAAGACAGGGGTACTCAAATACAAATCTTCAAGGGCCACAACGATGATTTTCAGTGACTCCAAAGTCCATTTATTGAGGTCGGTCAGGCCAGTTTACCATTAAGTTTAACAAAAATAAATCAGCACCTCCATAGAGTCATAACAGGTAACAAACAAACATATCAAGAGCTCAGGAATCAAATATAATGAAAAACTATTTTACATTCTAAGTGTGTCAGTGTGAAACACAGCTTAATGAGAGAAATGGCATCTTGTGTCTTTTGCCAGTCTTTGGAACTTTGGCTCAAATGGTGTGATGGCCAGGCGAACACACTGTTGCAAGTGATTTTCACTGTCCACCTTTCTTTTGGCAGATAATTTGGAACACGCCATTTTCGTGCAACCTTTTTTTTTCGTGCGCAATCTAGGCTCCCTCCCCTGCTCTCTGGCAAAGTGACCTCAGCGATCCGATCACAAGTGGTCAGCTATAAGTACAGGAGTGAACGCACCCAGGACGCATTTGAGATGGTGGAGGGATGGAGGAGGGATGGTGATGACAGACCACATTCATTAGAGGAACACAGTGGAGGAGAAGGAGCATCAGGCTGAATGACTGAGTTCAGACCCAGAAGTCTCTCTGAAGGCAGCACCAGAGACTGGATCTGGTTCAGGGTCAGGGGGAGTTAGTGGAGGGCTAGCCATGACCCCTGAATCTGGGGTTTTGGGCTGATTTTCAATTCAATTCAATTCAACTTTATTTGTATAGCGCCAAATCATAATATACATTATCTCAAGGCACTTTACAGGGTCAGGTCAAGACCTTACTTTGTTACAGAAAAAAACCCAACAGTTCCCACAACGAGCAAGCGCTTGGCGACAGGGGGGAGGAAAAACTCCCTTTTAACAGGAAGAAACCTCCAACAGAACCGGGCTCAGGGTGGGCGGCCGTCTGCCTCAACCGGTTGGGTTTCGAAGAAGATAGAAAGAGGGGGAGGGGGAGGAGAGGGGAGAGAAGAGAGAGAGAGAGAGAGAGAGACCAGGAACAGCTGTGTCGGTAATGGTGTTATCAATAATAATGACAGGTAACAGTGGTTAATTTTGAGATGATAACTTATGAACTCAGTGTTCAGGAGGTTTTGACCTGGAGCTGAATTCTCCACAGAGGTCTCCTCCTCTCCGCAACAAACAGAGCAGCTGATTAGAACCAGTAAAAACACTGAATTAAACAGCTTCACATTTAAAGTCAGTGATTGGTCAATACTCTTGAGTGATACAGGACGTCTCTGATTGGCTGGAGCTGAGCTGTCTAACATTTCCTCAGCTTGTTTCTCTGATAACTTCAGATCCAGACGTCCGATGACTAAAATTCTTCATCTGGTTCAAATATAGGGCTGAAAACCAGCAAGATGGAAAAAGAGGATCTGAAACATGAGACTTTAAACTGGATCAAAGTCAGTTTGAGCTTCTGTCAGACAAACATAACACTGACACATGAGCAGAGAGGATATGACGTCATTTGACTTTATCTGCTTACCTCTCTCCTCCTCTCTGTGCTCACATCTGCAGTATTTTATTTCAGCTGAATTCACAGTAAAGCTATTCTCATTGACATGTATGAAACAGAGACAGAACCGTGGTCCACTGAGACGACGTGTTAACCAGCAGTCACTTCAAGCTGCTGCTAAAATCCTGACTTTATAACCATGACGTCGTCTGACAGAATCACCAAACACATCAGTTAAAGACACAGACTGAGCTGTGACTTCAGATGGATTCACTGTAAACTGATCAGAGAGGAAGTTAGAAGAGACACAATGTCTTTCTTCGTGAATCATCAATGTGTAAACAAAGTTTCACAGCAATCCATCCAACAGTTTCAGCCTGGACCAACACTAAACAATGAACCTCATTTCAGAGTTTGGCCCTTTAACGACTGCAGACTCTCTGCTCTGTCCAGCTTCACTACAGACTTACATTATATATATATATATATATATATATATATATATATGTGTGTGTGTGTGTGGGGCCCCAGGTGTTATTTTAACAGAAGGCCCCACTGTAGCAAATTATACAGTACATTCCTGAACCATGACTCTTCCTCCCCCTCCCTCTCCTACATACACACACACACACACACACACACACACACACACCTGTGGTTCCACAAAGCATCTGCCCTACATGCCAATACAAATGCACACAAAGTCAAACATGCACTGTACACACATAGATCACACAACTACACAGCAGCTTCTCACAGGTTCAACTTACTAATGCTGCAAAGCTGATCTACACACTCAGAGTGTGAGTGAGTGAGTCAGTCAGTCTTGTATCGGGTTGTATCAGTACCCACGCATCACCCTGCCATCATTTATTCAACAGATGGAGCAGTGAGGAGCGCATGAATGTCGGTGAAAGTCAGGTGATGGAGGAGGAGCAGGATGGATGGAGCAAAATGACAGGGAGACACTTCCACTACACATGCCATACAGTTTGGTATATGAACTAAGAACATCTGAGACAAATTGTCTTCATAAAACACCCAAGAAAAAAGAGACACACAAGACCTGATCTGCACCAAAACTGACACGTTTCAGTTTGTTTTACTTTGGTTTCAGCTCTGATGAATAAAAACAGCACTTTCTGGACTTGGGCTGTATCAGTCCTCCAAGACTTTGATAAAGGTTTTGATGAACCTGTGACTTTGTAAGACCCCACATAGAAAATAGTCACTGTATCAGTCTTGAAGACTTGACTTTACAATTTCATACTTGTGTCTTTTATCCAAAGGGATCTACAGGTGAGGGACATCAGTGAAGCTTCAGGTCAGTGGGGGAGCATGGTGCAAGTATTAAGTTTACATCTATTTAATAAGTGAAGGAGATCAGGTAAAGAAGTGAATGAAAGTCATAGTCAGAGCTAGTTAGAGGTGTTAGGGTGTTGAATGATGAGTTCGGGCCCAAAAGTTAGTCTGAAGGCAGCATCAGAGACCGGATCTGATTCAGGGGTCATGGGCAGTTAGTGGAGGTGGATGAGCAGCAGAGTGACATGTGACTTTTTGGGCTGATCGAAGACCAGATGTGCTGCTTGGTTCTGGACCATCTGTAAGTGTTGAGGTCTGTCAGAAGAGGAGAGAGATAACCATGGTCTGGACCAAGAGTGATAGGTGTTACTTTTTTTTAGGCCTCCTTAACTTTAAATAAAAAGTTATTTTTAAACTGTGCAAAAAGCTTTTTTTTTATCTTGACAACAGCAACAAATTCCATCCACTGATAAAGATCATGAGATGCAAATAAGGGCTCCAGAAAAACCAAGTAAGACCTGAGATTATTTTATCAAATCATTTTGAATCATTGCTAATATTGTGATCAGGATTCTTCTGTTGCCTTCATTGCATTAATTATATTTGACAGACTGGATTTTAATATAATGATTATTCAATATGTGTGATAAGAACTGCACTAACAATTATTTTAACTATTGATTAATCAGTTATTTTCTCAATTAATCAATAAAATATCAGAATAGTGAAAAGGTTTTAACAACAGAACAAAACCCAAAGAGATTCAATTCACTGCTGTAAAAGACAGAACATTTGAAGCATTTTTAATCATTTAAATTGCTGCTGATTCATTTTCTGTTGATCAACTAATCAATCGCTCAGTTATTGGTTTAATCTGTAAACATGATGGACTCACCAGTCTCCCAGTCCAGTATTTACAGGAAACTGGGACTTCTGTTTACAAGGTCCGATATTCAAAATCATACACCATCCGGTTTTATCTTTAGTCACTATCGCTTCACCATCACCTTCATCATCATCATCATTATGTAAGGTTATTAAAGCATTTTCAGCTGCTGAGCCAGCAGAACTAAAAAAAAGGTTCATGTCTGCAGGGCTCGGAAGCTTCAAAGCTTCTCCCCCCGTAACAACCTGAGAGAGGTCTGCAGAATGTGCACAATTAGGTAAATAGATGGAGGACGCAGCTCTTCTCCCTCCTCCAACGCTGCTGATGAAATTCCAGGGTGGAGAGAAACAAAAAGGCAAAGCAGTGAATACAAAAAAATGAAAGACAGAAGAGGAGGATGTTATAAAACTTGGCAAAGGTCTCCTGACGTTCACCTTTCACCTGGACTCAGTCCTTGTTGCACTTTGACCTGAGTGTCAGATTAAAGCTGCACTAATCAACACTTTAATCTTATCACTGTGTGTAAGGGAATGACAGTATCAGCTCCTCTGCTTCACGCTACGTTTAGCATCTTTCAGTTCAGTGTTTTCCATCGACTCTCTCAACTGTGATGAACTGTCTGTATGTTCTCATACCACACAGGAATGATGGTGAAAATAAACAAATACACTACAGCACGACCTGCAAAATAGTTTAAAAATTATTTATAATTTTTAGTAAAAAGTCTGTAACTTCTGCTGTTGGTCAAAACAAGAACAAAAGATGTCATTTTGTGACGTGAAGTAGTATGGGATCGTGGGAGTTTTGTCATTTGCTCTCAGCTTCTCCTGGTTTGGATTCCTTCAGTGTCAGAGGCTCTTATGCAGAGACTGCTGCCAAGCTTTGTTTCCACTGTTTCTCTGATAACTTCCGATCCAGACGTCTGACGACTAAAATCCTTCATCTGGTTCAAATACAGAGCTGAAAACCCCCAAGGTGAAAAAAGAGGATCTTAAAAATGTGAATTTAAACTGGATCAAAGTCAATTTGACAACACTGACACATGAGCTGAGAGGATATGACATCACTGACAGACGACCAATGAAACCTTACCATGATTAAAGTCACAGATTTCTCTGTTTGAGAATTGATGGAAACATTTGAGATGATGTGAGAACACAATCAACAACATACATCTAGCATCTAGCTGTTTTTAGACATTTGAATGTGGAAATGTTACAGATTATAACTTTAAAGGTGGTATGGTCCTTTAAAGTGAACTATGCATTGAACCACAGCTGATACTGTCTTTAGTTAACATCATCAACCCACTGCCCTCTCTGCCCTGCTGGCTGGAGCTTTAGAAGAAAAAGTTCTTCACAAGATGTTTTTCATACTTTCATCCAAAACAAATGTGTTTTATAAAAAGCACCATGGCTGGAAGATAATCTCAACAATATGAACATGTGACTGGAGCACAACATTTATCAATGTAAGTGTCTGTGGATGAGACAAACAGCCAAACACCGTCTCAGGATAAAACCACTTGAACACTGTCTGAATGGCCTGAGGTGACCAGGAATTTGTCTGGCTCTAATCTGTTCTCACAGCCTGAGTGCGGCAGAGCTCAGTGGGCAGCTGGACACAGAGGGGGTTAACGCACCCTAATGGGGATCAAACCACTTTTTAAATGCAATCAATCAATGCAAATCAGCCAAACAAGTTTACACTGCAGCACACAGACATATGGGAGCTTACACAGTCGGTTTAACGTTTTCAAAAGGAGGAAACCAGGAGCTCTGGGCACAACCAAGAAGAACATGGAAAAGCAGAAATGCTGGATCATATACACATAACTAACATCATAACATCTAAAACTGAAAAAAACCCATCAGCCCCTGCAAGTTTACATCCTTACATCCAACTAAAGCACTAACTCCATACGCTGTTTACAGTGGAGTGGGTTTAATAGTCTCTAGTGGTGTAGGGCTGTAAACCCTGCTGTCAGGCTGAGTGTGCAGATGAGAGTGCGAGGGCCCTCTGAAGAGCCATTAATTACACACTGCTTTAAGGTTAATGAAGCATTCAGACAGGTGAGACAGGAAGGTCAGGCCTGAGCCATGCATCACAGCAAACAGTCCCTCCTCCACCTGCTGCCAACATCCCCATCACATCCACACTGCGCTGTCTACACGATTAAAACTGGAGTCTAACACACACTGCTCTCACACTGACAGCTGACTGCATTCACCAAAACTCAACGCAGGTCCTGCAGTGTCATTTACTCCCTTTTTAAACTGACAGTGAACAATCATCGATCATCTGTCTTCTTCACCATCCACAGGGTTTTGGGGTCACAACTCATCACATATTAATGTTTCTCTTCACTCTTTATTTTTTAACACGTTATTATCTCTAAAAGTGGGTCAATACAAATCAAATTTACGGGTACGTACAGCCTCCAGAAAATGTCTCTAGTGTCCGACATGACAAAAGCTCTCGCCTTCTCCCACCTACACCAGAAAACATGTACTTTAAGCCACTTAAAAAAAAAAATCCCAGTTGAAGTGTGTGTTGTATTTTGAGTATTTCAAGTCATCTTGCCGTCAAACTGCTGCTCTTTGCTTTGGAGCAACTCAACCACCCAACTTACAGTATTCCTACACATACTTACATATTTACACAGCTGCTTCTCCAAACTGGGAGTGTGCCGACCCAGAACTACTGCAGGTAATAACCTGACTTTGTATAAGAACCTCACTAAGGCTGAGTAATTCATTGAAATATAATGGAAATGGAAAGTGCGATATCCAAATCACAGCAACTGCAAAAAAAAAAAAAAAAAAAAAAAAAAAAATCATAGGAGCTGCAAATTTGTTCATGAAGGTAAAATGTTGTTGTGCATTGTTAGCATCAACATTTTAAAAACTTTTCATTGAAACTGAAATGCAAAAAAAATCATTCCAACTGATATTGTGACTCAAGCTCAAGGTTTTTTTTTCCTCATGGTCTGTATGATCAGTTCCACAAACCCACACACTCAACTCGACTGGACTGGACTCAGCTGCTGCTGATTCCAGCTCTCGTATGGTCTCTCTGCCCCAGCATATTTTACCAAGGTAAAATAACATCGAATGGTGTGTAACCACACACACCAAGCAGACACGGGCAGGATAAACTCTGGAGCTCATGGTGTGTTGGTTAAAGCCATAAAGATGGAGATAAGGATAGAGACACTTATGGAAGCAGAAACAGATGAGAGGAGCTGATAGGACCTTTGTTTGTTGGTTTCTGAGGCAGATACTGAAGCATGTGGGCCTGGTGTTGTCGGAGTGTTAACAGGGGCAACTGAGTGTTAAAGCCCATTAATTTCGTCTGTGACCACACAGCGGTGGAGGTGGTGGGGTCTCATAAACACAGCTTCATATTTCTGTACCTATAAGAAGGTATACAGTAATAAGAAGAACCCCACAGGGATGGGGACAGATACAGGCTGTAGACAAGAGACAATCACCTTTCTTCAAGCTGCTTAATGTAGTTGACTCAATCAGCTCCTTCACGAGCTATGGATCCTCTCACGCTCTTCCTCAGCAGATGGAGTCTGACACAGTTGTTACACAATTGTGGATTTTCAAATTAGAATTTTAAATAATATCACGATGAAAGCTCTGGCACCGCTACTAAATGGACCATGTGGTCAGACTGTTTTGCCAAGAGCTGTTTCCAAGGAGTCAGTGTTCCAGCTCAAGAAGTTGGGATGTTGCAATCAAGCTTTTCTGGTCCAGATCCCAATCCAAGTCCTTGAATACTGGGTCCAATCTAATACAGAACTACTGAGAAAACATCATGATTAAATATTTGTCTGATACATTCAAATAACAGCCATCGTTTTTACACCTGACACAAGCCTCAAACAAATCTCTTCACGTTCCTCTTCTTACCTGTGTGCCCTCTGCACACTGGCAGACATGACACATACAGAGATAAATATAAATATTCTTATCTGGTTGAAGCCGATGTCAAACCTCGGCTATATAAGAGGGGAAGGTTTAGAGCCCCGGCCTTCTCTGCATCTGTAATCTCTTCAACAGTTAGGACAGACATACACATACTCCAGGTACAAAGAGATGCCTCTCTGCCTCATATCACCCTCTAACCACAGGCAAAGGTTGAACAAGCTGATTCATATTGAGCACATCCGAGAATCAAGACCACAGGCTTGTTGGGGGGTGACTTCATCAGGATAGTGTGTTAGTGTTGATATACACCTTATTTAGCAGTCCTTAAATCTGACGCAGCTGCTGCACATGTATGACGCGACACAGTTTCCAAACATGCATGGGTGTGAGGCTGTGAATGTTCCTCCACATGATGCTGACTGATACTGACTGACAGGCAGAGCCTCTGACAGAGAGCACGGCCCAAACAACACTGGATGTTTGATTATGATATTTGGGATATTAACTAGAATTACCACCTCTTTGTTGTTTCTCTCCTTCTCTCAGACTAGTTTCAGATCAGCCATGTGGGATTTTTTCATAATTGCTGTGTGAAGTTAAGTAATGGCTAAAAAGGGTTTTGAGAGGTCACACTAACCTTGACCTTTGACCACCAAAATCTAATCAGTTCGTTCTTGAGCCCAAGTGAATGTTTGTGCCAAATTTGAAGAGGTTCTGTTGAGGTGTTACTGAGATGTCATGTCCACGACAGACGGACAACCTGAAAACAATATCCCTCCGGTATCTCAAAGGAGTTTTAAATCGAAAGCAACTGGACTTGGTTATTTGTCTAGGAAGACGTTTCACCTCTCATCCAAGAGGCTTCATCAGTTCTTTCTCGCACCTGACCAGGATGGGACTGGTCCAACTATCTGGTGTGGAGACCCAGGTATTTAACCTCTGGGAGGGGCTTTCACAAGGCTGATGATGTCACTGGTTCCCTTTGTGCTCCATGTGCCAACAACAGTCGTTAGAGTGACTGTCTTGGTGGAGAGTTGGTTTCCACTTCGTTAGAGCCCTATTGTGTTATAACCACAGTCGTTGGAGTCACATGCCACTTGTGAACAGTTGTATTTCTTAGAGGTTAAATTGTTGAATCTCCTGGGAAGGGATGAAAGGGCAGCATTGTAAATTGGAGATAGGTGGTGTCTGAGTCCTCCTGCCCTGTTGCTGTCCTCTCTGTCCAGGATGTGAACCTTGCTGTCCTCAAAGGAGTGGGCTTTCTCCTTAAGATGTAAGTGGACAGCAGAGTCCAAGCCTGAGGAGTTAGCTCTCCTGTGTTGGGCCATGCGTTTATGCAGTGGTTGTTTCATTTCTCCAATGTAGAGGTCTTTGCATTCCTCATTGCATTGGACTGCATACACCAGGTTGCTTTTTCGGGTTTGTGGTGTTCTGTCCTTGGGGTGTACCAGTCTCTGTCTGAGTGTGTTGCTGGGTTTGAAATACACAGGGATATGGTGTTTGTTGAAGATCCTCCTGAGTTTTTCTGATACCCCAGACACATATGGGATGACTATGTTGTTTCTCTTAGAAGAGAAACAACAGAGAAAAAAGCAATCTGGTTTCTCACCACCTTGGTGGGGGCGAGCCATAGGGAATCAGTTTTGATGTTGATGTCATGGTGTATTGTAGGTTTAGCTGGGAGAACCAGCAGTTCAGTTTTTGAAAGATTCAGCTGGAGGCGATGTGCCTTCATCCATGTGGCGATGTCTGAGAGGCAATCAGAGACCCGTGCAGAGATCGAGGGGTCATCAGGAGGAAATGACAGATACAGCTGAGTATCATCTGCGTAGCAGTGATAGGAAAAGCCATGTGAGCGAATGATCGGGCCCAGGGAGGTGGTGTAGATAGCAAATAGTAGGGGCCCCAGCACTGAGCCCTGGGGGACCCCTGTGGTGAGGTGATGCGAGGTGGACGACTGTCCAAGCCAGGATACGCTGAATGAGCACCCTGTCAGGTAGGATTCAAACCAGGAAAGAAGCCATCATCAGCCTTGTGAAAGCCCCTCCCAGAGGTTATAAATACCTGGGTCTCCACACCAGATAGTTGGACCAGTCCCAGCCTGGTCAGGTGTGAGAAAGAACTGATGAAGCCTCTTGGATGAGAGGTGAAATGTCTTCCTAGACAAATAACCAAGTCCAGTTGCTTTCGATTTAAAACTCCTTTGAGATACTATGACCTGGACAAATGAGAATATTCACAGGCTTAATGTCCCTCCGGCTCCTCATGAAATATATTTTTTGATAAATTGTGACCAAGCTGTGTAATGAGTGAGACATTTTACAGATGACAAATAAACTCATCAGTGCTCTCTGATGGACCAAACTTATAATCTCAGACTTCTCTTGAGCAGCTCTGTCCTGAAATATCTTCACAGTCTCAGCTGAGCTGATTTATCCTGTGAGAACTCAGAGCTGAGAGGTTCTTCTCAAACCAGATGTTTTATCTCCCGCTTCTTTAATAATACACAGGGATGTTGGCCAAAAAATTTCAGTGAATCAACTATTGCTGCAGCTATTTTATATTCCACATCATATGTCAAAAGGACATGTCACAGCTGCAGCGAACTGAAGATCTTTGGTTTTGACCTGCTGGTTAGACAAAACAAGACACTTGATGATTTCAGCTTGAGTTCCAGAGAACTTCTGTTTTACACAAAAAAATAATGGAAATAATCATTAGCAGCAGCCCTGCTGTAAATAATGAAATGCTTGTAATATTTTATATGGTATTAATATACACTGAATGTCAGCTCCAAATAGCACTAAAAATTCTGTTGCCATGGCGCCGCGGATGGCTGCCTCGGTGTTTTGGTGCGCATTTTTTTGCCTTATTTTCTTTATAAATCCAGTTTTCTGCTTTGGTTTCCGGAGCTCTTTCACCAGAGAAGAGCTCATTAATATCAGAGAAACAACTCCAGTGGATTTTTTTCCTACTTTTCTCGACTCATCTGTGGGATTATTGGACATTTTGGTCAGAGGTGCACTGACCGTTGCTCTCGCAGTGAAACGCCGGAGGAGAGGAAAACGTGCCGGTGCGCTTGCGCGTCTCCGCACACCTCTCCCAGGTATCTTTCTCTCCAACGTGCGTTCACTGCCCAACAAGCTGGATGAACTTCAGCTACTGGTGCAGAAGAACAGAGACTTTTCCTCATCTTCCGTCCTGTGCTTCACGGAGACGTGGCTGTGTGGATCGATTCCGAACTCTGCGCTGGAGCTGGCCGGCTTCCAGCTCTTCAGAGCGGATCGCGACACAGAGCTGTCCGGCAAAACCAAAGGTGGAGGAATCTGCTTTTATGCAAACAGTGGCTGGTGCAGAGACGTGACAGTGATCCTGCAGCACTGTTCTCCTGACCTGGAGACTTTCATCATAAACTGCAGGCCCTTCTACTCCCCCCGTGAGTTCACCTCAATCATCCTGGTCGGTGTTTACATCCCACCACAGGCCAACGTGCAGGAGGCACAGCGGGTGCTCGCCGACCAGATACTGTGTGTGGAGCGGACCAACCCGGACTCCGTAGTTATTGTCCTTGGTGACTTTAACAAAGGGAACCTCAGCCACGAACTGCCCAAATACAGATAGTTTGTTAATTGCCCGACCAGAGAGGGGAACACTCTGGACCACTGTTACACCACAATCAGTGGTGCTTATCACGCCGTCCCCCGGGCTGCACTGGGCCACTCTGACCATGTCATGGTCCACCTGATTCCCACATACAGGCAGAAACTAAAACTGTGTAAACCTGTTGCCAGGACATCGAAGCAGTGGAGCAGTGAAGCCATTGAGGATCTGCGGGCATGTTTGGACTGCACTGACTGGGAGGTGTTCAGGACTGCTTCCAACAGTCTGGATGAGTTCACAGAGGCTGTGACGTCAAACATCAGCTTCTGTGAGGACTGCTGTATCCCATCACGCACCAGGGTGAGTTATAACAATGACAAACCCTGGTTCACAGCTAAGCTCAGTCAGCTCAGGAGGCAAAAGGAGGAAGCTTTCAGGAGTGGGGACAGGGACAGGTTTAAAGAGTCCAAGTACAGGTTTAGCGAGGCGGTGAGAGAAGCTAAACGACTGTACTCTGAGAAACTTCAGCTCCAGTTCTCAGCCAATGACTCTGCTTCTGTCTGGAAAGGGCTCAGAAAGATCACAAACTACAAACCTAAACCCCCCCACTCCATTAATGACTTCCGTCTGGCCAACGATCTGAATGAGTTCTACTGCCGCTTTGAAAGACAGTGGGACAAGCCTGACACTAACCTCCACATCAGAGCCACATCAGAACCCCCCTCCTCCCCTACCAAAGGAACATCTCTCTCTATCCTGGAGAGAGATGTCAACAGGCTTTTTAAGAAGCAGAACCCCCGCAAAGCAGCCGGTCCTGACTCTGTCTCTCCATCATCCCTGAAGCACTGTGCTGATCAGCTGTCTCCAGTGTTCACAGACATCTTCAACACCTCACTGGAGACCTGCCACATGCCAGCCTGCTTCAAATCCTCCACCATCATCCCTGTCCCCAAAAAACCAAGGCCCACAGGACTAAATGACTACAGACCCATTGCCCTGACCTCTGTGGTCATGAAATCATTTGAGCGCCTTGTCCTGTCCCATCTCAAATCCATCACTGACCCACTCCTGGACCCCCTGCAGTTCGCCTACAGAGCCAACAGGTCTGTAGACGACGCCGTCAACATGGCTCTCCACTTCATCCTCCAGCACCTGGACTCCTCAGGGACCTATGCCAGGATCCTGTTTGTGGACTTCAGCTCTGCCTTCAACACCATCATCCCGGCTCTGCTGCAGGACAAGCTCTCCCAGCTGAGCGTGCCTGACTCCACCTGCAGGTGGATCACCGACTTCCTGTCTGACAGGAGGCAGCACGTGAAGCTAGGAAAGCACGTGTCTGACTCCCAGACCATCAGCACTGGATCCCCGCAAGGCTGCGTTCTTTCTCCTCTGCTCTTCTCCCTGTACACCAACACCTGCACCTCCAGCCATCAGTCTGTCAAGCTCCTGAAGTTTGCAGACGACACCACTCTCATTGGACTCATCTCTGATGGCGATGAGTCTGCCTACAGGTGGGAGACTGAGCGTCTGGTGACCTGGTGCAGGCAGAACAACCTAGAGCTAAACGCTCTGAAGACAGTGGAAATGATAGTGGACTTCAGGAAGAGCCCAGCCCCACCCACCCCCATCTCCCTGTGTGACTCCCCCGTGGCTACCGTGGAGCATTTTCGCTTCTTGGGAACCACCATCACACAGGATCTCAAATGGGAGCTAAACATCAGCTCCCTCATCAAAAAAGCTCAGCAGAGGATGTATTTCCTGAGGCAATTGAAGAAGTTCAACCTGCCAAGGACTATGATGGTGAACTTCTACACCTCCATCATTGAGTCCATCCTCACCTCCTCCATCACCATCTGGTACGCTGCTGCCACGGAGAGGGACAATAACAGACTGCAGCGTATCATCCACTCTGCTGAGAAGGTGATTGGCTGCAATCTTCCGTCCCTCCAGGACCTGTACGCCTCAAGGACTCTGAGGCGTGCAGGGAAGATTGTAGCTGACTCCTCCCACCCTGGACACAAACTCTTTGTGACACTCCCCTCTGGCAGGAGGCTGCGGTCCTTCAGGACCAAAACCTCTCGCCACAAAAATAGCTTCTTCCCATCTGCTATTAGCCTCATCAACAAGGCTAGAGAGCCCCACTGTTGCTGATCAATTGCACCAATCACCAGAAAAAATTCCTTGTATGTGAAAACATACTTGGCAATAAAACTGATTCTGATTTTGATTCTGATTCTGAAAACATACTTGTCCTTCATAAAAGCGCTGCTGGGTTATGTCCCTGTGTGTTAGGACTGTTCAGCCCACAGACAGGACGGTTGTGACCCCCAGCTGTCACTGAGAGGAATCAGAGACTCCTGACTCACCCCACCATGGCCATCTGCTGCTCCTATTTGCCACATCTGGAAGACAGATCACCTCGAGGCCACCAGAAGCAACCAATGACATCATCTGGTGGTTCCACCAGGATGAGAAGGCAATATGTGTTTATGTGTGTGTGTGTGTGTGTGTGTGTTTGTGTTAAAGGGTAAGTTATGGTTTCATCCTTCTACAGGAGTCTGGAAAGCAATACAGAGATTACCAGGGCATGTGCAATGTTAGCAGATGCAAATAGTCACACACACACACACACACACACACACACACACACACACACATAATCAATCAAAAATTCATACTCATATCAGAAAACGAAAATGTACTCATCATGAAAACATTGATTTGATCCAAACAAACAGAAATATGTCTCTGCAAGGTGCACACACTGAAATGCAATATCAAGAGACATTAAAGCAAGCGCACACACACACACACACACACACACAGTGGTTGAAGCATTTGGAAAGCCCATAGTTGAGTCTCAGTGACAGCAGGAGACTAAAGGCATTCCTCTGCTTGCTCCAACTCAAACTCTGCTGCCAGCCATAATTACTGAGCACTAAACAAACACAGCTAAACATAGACATAGACACACACACACACACACACACACACACACACACACACACACACACACACACACACACTCCTTGCAAGAATAAAACACCGCCTACATTCACAGGACAGCTCTTTGCTGCTGCTCTCTGCAGTTTGATAACCCTTCATGCCACCCGCCAGACCTCTGGGTTACACTGTGACAAACAGCAGCTACACTGCTGAGTGTGTGTTCTGTGTCTCATCTCACAGCTACAAGGATCTGGGTTTTAATCTAAAGCCCCAGCTCCTCTGTGTGTGTCCTGTGTGGGCCGAGCAATTTCACAGCCACAGTGTTGATCTGCGCAGCTCAGTGCTGAGCAGTCAGGAGCACGGACTCAAAGCAGTGAAGCTAAATGTCGTCACGCACAGGAGAGATGAGTCCTCCTCAAAGGGTTTCCACTGGTGCGTACAATGACTGGCTACTGTTAGCTCAGGTTGTTTTTAGGTTTGGATTGCTGCTGTGTTCATTGTTCAGGAGCTGAATTATCCACAGAGGTCTCCTCCTCCCCAACACAAACAGACCAGTGATTACAACCAGTAAAGAGCTTCATGTTAAAAACCAGTGTTTCTCTGATGCAGCTTGTTGCTCTGATAACTTCAGATCCAGACGTCGAGAGGCTAAAATCCTTCATCTGGTTAAAAGTTATAGTTTTGAGGCAGCCTTTCTAAAAGAGCGGTGGAGTAAATTTGTTAAAATATCGTGTTTTTAATTTATTGTTTCTCAGTAGAGAGATGAATATATGTTGTTTTCAATATTAAATCAACTCATATGTAAATTTAAACATTTCAATTGGCTGTTTTGCGACACTGTCTCGTGTGGCTTCACCAGTCTATGGTTTATGTTTTACAATTCACGTTAAAAATGATCCGTGTGACATTTGAAAGAAAACATGGATGAGGCTAACAGTTAGCCTGCCCTGGGACTGTGCTAAATACCACCAGTCACCAGCATATTAACTATAAAACATGGACAACAGGGAAGATCACCAGTGGATTAAGACCAGGTCAATTCAGAGAAAATCAAATGAAACCTCTGATACAACGGAGACAACAGCAAGTATTAAGTGTAAAGTTTTACTAGTGATGTCATCACCACGACTGAGACTCATGCGTTTGATGACATCCAGCCAGTGTTCATATGTGTGTGATAATTTGGATGCTATAAAAATAGCACCACCTGTTGTCGTGCAGTGTGCGAGGTGCAGGGGTTGTTGATGACTGAAACTCTGTCCCTGCTGATATTCTTCCACACAAGGGGCCCTGAGGTGAAAAGGTTGGGAACCACTGGTTTAGGGGATGTTTGGGGAGTTAGGTGCTCTGTGAGATTTATTTTAATGGTAGAGTGTTTGGTCTGAAAAACTCAGAGAGACATTGTTTTAAGGTTATAAGGTGATAAAAAGTGACGATGATGTGATGGAAAACTCTGGGTGTACTCCTGGGAAAGACATGAGAGGGCCTTTCTCTAGGGAACCATCTTCGCCCTAACCTGTCACTGTTGTGATTGTTTCCTCCTCCAAGCAGGCTGTGTTTTCACTCTCATCCGTCTGTCAGTGTGAGTGAGTGGAGGCGAGGATGAACTGCAAGATCAAAGGTGACATCATTCAGGAAGCCGTCTCCCGCAATCTTCTGGATGTTTGGATCACACATTAACTCAGTCACAGAGCCGATGCTGACGACAAGTTGTCTTTCAAGACCGTCAGGAGGCCTAACAGTCACTGAGCAGGGGAGGAAAACACCGCGAGAGGGAGGAGAGAGGAGAGGAGGCAAGGAGAGACAGACTGAGAAATTAGAGACGAAAAGGACAGAACTGAGAAGGGCGTAAAAAAAACAAAGAGGAGCAGATCTAGGAAAAGGAGATGCTGAGAAGAAAGTAAACAGTGTGAGGGGATTGGAATGTGTTTCAGCAGCTGTGGTGACTGGAGGTACACTGTCAGTCTGGCACATGGGCCGTCAGCTACACACTAACTGCACCAGAGCAAACATGACTGCATTCTTACCGCAGAGCTTCAGTCCTAATCTGGTTTTAAGGGAAAGACACTTCCTTCTTCCACAGACACAGAGGAAGCGGTCTGAGCGGACGGGGTCAGTGATGGCAGAGGGGTGTGTTCTGGAGCAGACAGAGGTGGAAGAGAGACTTAGCTGCTCTGGTTTGGCCTGAGTTTCACTGGGTGGAGCAACAAATGAGAGGATGTTGATATTCCACACAGGAAGACAGGCAAACAAAAGCTCTGCTGGTCACACACAGACCACAAAAAACAGACCAAACCATATTTCGCATGAGGCCCGGTCCTGTTTACCCCCTCACAACTGGACAGGTTTCATAGTGGAAGAAACTCTGTCCCACCGCTGGAGCTGCTTTGAAACTAGTGTTCATATAAGACTATAATAAGCTTTTGATACTGTATTTGTTAAGTATAAACACATATTTGTACAATTCTTCATTATTAAAAATATATACAATATCTGGATAAAACACAATAAAATTGACACTCAAATAGGAAAGCATCTGATGAAACAAGAGGTAACAGGACCATGAATCTGACCAACAGTTTTCTATACGTGCTCCTTTGGACCCGGTCTAGTCCTAACCCTAGCCTAGCCTGATCTCTATAACATTATAACACTCAGCAGTTCATTAGTCAACTATGACAGATTATCATTCAACAACTGTTTTGATAATCAATGGTTTCAGTCATTTAGTGAGAGAATATAGCAAAAATAATAATTAGTGTGAGGTTATTATATCACTGTAACCTGAGTGTCTTTAGGATTTACTGTTTGCTGTTGGTTGGACACAATAAGCAGTTGGAGGGCATCACCGAGTGTCAGTGTTTTCACTGTTTTCACTAGCTGAGGTAAAACAACAGTAAGAAGTCTGGAGAAGACTTAACTCATGAAGTCCATCTGTGTTTACTGAAGCCAAATCATTGCACTCCTTTTACAACCAGTGTTATTGGTCTACAAGTGAAACTCTGCACGTGTCTTCACCTCATTTTCAGAGATCAAATACAAGAGATTTTACACATTTTACGCCTGTTTGACAAGCATTTTTGTGCATCGTGACAAACAAAACATTATTTGTTGGTGCACCTGGTGCAGACACAACAGCAGACACAGAATGTGTGCATTTAGTAGCTGAAATAGCAGCGTTTCTTCTGATTTCAAATCTAAGACATTGTTGTGGATGCAAACTGTTTCCAACATCAACTCAAAGTTTTAACAGGAAAGTACTTGTTCTCTCGATCTCTGTCGGATGTGAATATGTTTCTGTGTGATCACTGTTGTACCCACACATCTAACATTCTTGTTAAAATCCCCTGAAGCAGAGGTTAAAACACGATGAAACACTAAAACCTCTTAACTGTAAAGACTAGCCTGGTGACACTCATGATGGAGTGTGAACACCAGTTCCAACAGACAGTTAACCCAGGGCTAGTAGAGGTCAGTGTCATCATATAGCCCTGGGCTTAGGTTAACCTGGTTCAACAACTGTTAGCCTCTGTTAGCCCACTGTTATCCTCCAGCAGCTGAGCAAAACTCCATGCACTGTCTATCCCAGCAGGATGACTGTCACACAGTTCAACGCTCAACAACACTCTAACCCTATCACAAACAGACTTAGATTATTTCCATTTAAAAATCGGAGCCTACAAACAGCTGTTTACAGCTAGCAGTTCTCTCTGTCTCGCTGACTGTCCCTTCACTTCCCTGTTTGGGAAACACTGTTAAGAGATCAGAGTACTTCTTCATCACTGAAAAACTGCACTGAGTTTCATGGAAATCCAGTCTGGACCAAGGTAGTGGACCCAGAGTCAACAGATGGACACACAACCAAAATTATCATTAGCTGCAGCCTTAATAAAATGCTCATATCTGAGGGCGGATGACACAACGCAATTAACCCTGTTCTGGTATTTTTACAATAACAAAATATATGTGTGCATGTAATTCTGTCATCACAATATTTGTGACAGAAGAAGAAGATAATATCTAGCATAGTATAGTATAAACAGTCTATTCTGCAGGAGACCACACACACACACACACACACACACACACACACACACACACACACAGACATCAGACGTGGTGTATGAACCTGGAGCACATGGCTCTTGTTCTTTCTTTTGCCCTGAGTGTGTTTCCATGGCAACCACACACTGAAATCACACAACAGTCTGTGCACCATCCACATTTCAGTGTGTGTGTGTGTGTGTGTGTGTGTGTGTGTGTGTGTGTGTGTTTACAAGAGAGACAGATAAATAAGAGAGAGTGAATTGAATTAAATGGAGGACGGGAGTGTGAGAGAGGTAGCAATGAGAGAGCAGACAGCCTCACGCCGACAGAGCAGGCAGCTACAGGAAGCTAAACAGATGGTGGCGTCTGCTGTGTGAAACCTCAGGACACTGTGATGATGTGCTGAGAGAGAGGCAGGGACACCACCCACAACCCTGTGATCCTTAACACCTTTACATCAAATATCCAACTTTAAAAAACCCTAAAGTTAAATGTTGCTGAGCTTATTGTTTGTTCCTTTATGTGGTTTACAGATGACTCACCGCCTTTCTGAAAGCGGTCAGAGGTGAACTTCACCACTTCAAAAGCAGAGGGGGTTCATCTTATAAATCAAAAACAAATGCTGGCAAATGCTTTTCTCCTGCTGCTGGAATGCAGCGCACAAACATCACCGGTCGTTTTAGATGGGATGAGATTCTTGGAGTGGGAGTTAATTATTTATTCAGTCTCACATGAAGAAGTGCACAACTTCCTGTAGTCGTTTCTCATGTTTTTAGACAAGTCAGCTTCAGGATTTTCTGACAACCCGAGAGTAAAGTGGAATGTATATTTAAGGTGGTGCTGCAGTTATTGATTATTTTCATTACATTTGGTTTATAAATAGTGTAAAGTGTCCATCAAACCCCCTGTTTTATCTGAAATGTTGATCTCCATCAGAAGATATATCTGTGGTTTTAAGAACCAAAAACCATCTCAGTGTAGTTTTACATCTCCTCTCTCAGGCTTCTCTCTGGAGCTCTAGTAACAACAGGTCAGTCAGCCAATCAGAAGAGAGGATCTGACCCTCTCTTCTGATTGGCTGACTGTTTTCTGAGTGAACCAATGAAAATATAGCAGATTTCAGGTAAACACTCAGAGAAACCAAATCCTGCAAGTTTGGATGGTGGGTCCAGGTGGGCGGGGCTTGGTGCATGACTGAGAGCAGTGACTGCTTTGTTGTGACATCACAAAGTTCCAGAAGTCCTGACGGCTGGTTTTAAGGCTCAGTTTCTGAATACAGGCTGTGTGCATTTCTCTGTGGACTGAGGCTTTGATACTTTCACAGTATTAATATAGAACCTAGACCTGCTTTATAATCACAAACACATGGACATCTGCCTTTAGACTGGATGGAGCTTTAAGTGCAAAATGAGGCTTGTTTTGACCAACACTCCCAAATATTGTAACACAAATAAAGGGAAGCAGCAACGACTCACAAGTGATGAGCTGGAGCTAGGAAATGTTTGGTATTTTGGCTTGATTAATATCTTAATGGATTAACTTATTATCAAAATAGTTGCAGAACATGTTGATTGACAGTTTAATTCATCAACTGCTTCAGCTCTAATTTGAAGGTAAAGCTGATGTAACACTTGGATCACTTTTTTACTTGCAGTATTTAAAATCATTTCTCCACACAGTTCCCTCTGTGTGGGGTGCACATCATCTGACACTTGACTGGCCGTCTAATTATTGTTCACATATAGTTAAATTTAATGTTTCAGCAACACTGATATATCAGCTGTAGTCTACTTAATTTTACACTATATTCTTTACTAGCAACTGGCAAATACTGAGGATCCTCATTCATACAGTGACTAGAGTCTCCACTCACACTGACCACACAACAGCCAAAGGTTTTATAATCATTACAGAAATAATGTTAATTACCCACAGCTGATATAATCTGCCACTCACAGTGTTTATCATGTTAACCTGGGAAATCGTCGGCACAGGTGAAATATGAGAAGGGGCCTGAATGTTTTGTTTGTTGTTCTTTGCCGATAAAAAAGTAATATTAATTTGGAAAGAAGAACTGTTCAGACGTTTGTCAGCATCAAAGACACAGACACAAGATCCAAAATGGACGTGGCTATCAGAACCCCAACCTTCCACACACACAAAAACCATCTTATCAAATAATAAGCACAGAAAATTATAAATCCCACCAGACACCCTGTCCTGTCCCAGTTTGTGCCCTCACATGTTACCATGACACTGGAGTCACAGAGCCAAGCCTCTGTTTTTCTGAGAGATCCAGTCCTGATGAATGGTGTTGAACAACTCCTCATTCATAACTCCAGAAAATGAATTACATTATTGTGAGTGACAGTAAGTTGTTTAAGTGTAGTGTAAGATAGCACATCCAGCAAAGCAGACAAGGAGACATGTCATATCTGGAATTTGTCTTTGATTTGGGAAATCGAGCCATAACTTTGGAAACAAGATGAGTAAATCTTTAAATAAGACATTTTGAACAGTGAGAGTTGTTAAATCACCTCCACAGACTGATCTTCTAAAGAAAGCAACACTTAGCTCTGTGTCTTGAATGTGCACGAGAGGCACAAAATGGGGCAAACCCAGCTCTACCTCCATGACACACTTCACATGAAGCTGATCCCAGACCACCACAACGAGACAATGAGATGACATCTCAGCACATTTCCAATCATTAAAGACGGTTTCACCAGTTTAAGTGTGACTCTGTCCTCAGGTTACGTCTCAAACACCACGACTTAGACATTTTCTGTCCTGGATCAGTAATGTAGTTAACTCATGCAGCTGTGGGTACATGCATCATTCATGACAGACAGTATGGTTGCACTGCTAGGTGTAACAGGTCATGTAAAACTCGGTAATGGTTGGGCTGCACTGAACTTGAACTTGAAAACAGATATGAATGTCACAGCTGCCTTTTTCTGCAGAAGCTAACCCTGCCCTGTCAGGTACCACTGGGGTCCCCACGTCAGGAACTGCTACAGGCTGCTCCCTGGAACCCATTAGTCTGTTCCACGCATTGTAGGTAATTAAAAATCATCAAAAAAGACAGAGTTAAATATTTCAAAAAGTCAGTGAGTGAAGAAAAGAGCCCCACTGTGTAAACTTCACAGGGGACTCAAAAGGAAGGAGTGTTTTTCCTTACAGCAACAATCTCTGACAAACCCTGAGACAACAAAGTGACCATGCCTTCACACTGCAGTATAAATCTATTACTCAAAAATCAGCGTAGCCAACATGTGAAGAAAAAGAGAAGAACATAATGATTTACGTGTCATTTGACACCAGTGTCTCAAAGCAGTGAGCTCAGTCAAACTATCAGCCACTACAACAACAAAGGCAGGGAGAACGTACCGTAAACGAAGCCACGGTAAAGACCGCTGTTATCTCCGACTGGAACATGAATTTTTATCCCGGTGAAGCAGCCGAGGGTCCCCCTTTCTTCCTGTCAGCCCTCCGCCAGACTCCCGCTCTCCGCCTGCCGTTTTTTCCCTCTAGTGTGGATGGAAAACAACGTCCTCACTGAGAGGAGAAAACGGGCGGGTCTCAAGCGTTTGGACAACCCGACCGACCAATCGGCTGTCGTTATGACAACGCTCTGCTGCTGTGAGCCAATCCGGTTTCTTCCCAACACACAGACGTGCGCTAATTGGCTGACATAGCAAAGACCTCCCAGTAAAAATTACTACAGCAGCGAGGGGAGGAGCGAGAGCCAGTGCAACGTGATCTCCTTCATACCAGTCCACATACCTACAGCTGCACCGAGAGCGGCTGAAGGTGTGTCATCAGAAACAGCTCAGTTCACCCATTCAAGGTCTATTCAGGAGGTTTCTGTCCAATACAAGCAAAATTACTGAGCTATAAATTGTGAAGTACTGTATATTACAAATGTCAGCACTGATATTGGATTTGCTTTCACAACTAATGCAGCGATCAAACTGTTAAACTCTCTGAGCCTTTAATTTCCTAATAATTTGTTGGATCATTACACCAAAATGCTTGTGATTATTTGGTATTTTTTTTCTAAAATGAGTTCCTGGTTCTCCTCATGCTTTATGTACTGGATGTTCATCTGTTTGGTTCATACACCTCACAGAAGGAAAAAGAACAAGCAGCATGGGAATTGGAGTGCCACTCACTCCCGACACCACAGTTTACTCTCTAAACTTAAACTACGTCAAAATTGGAGGTTTATTACACCAAGAAGACGATAATCTCAGGTGAAATGGGTCTGATGCCGTCTTTCAGTGGTTTCTGTAGTTGTTGGGTATCAAGTGGCTGTTGTTTTCTTCCCTCCCTGACGTCCTGGAAAATGAGGAGCTGAGATATTCTTGCTGTTAGAATTGACTTCAGTTGCGTCAAGCAAGTCAGATAACTACTGGAAATATGAGGGTGCTACCTTCAAATTAAAGGCATACAAAACTGTCAGATCAACACTGCAAAGGAAGCTTACAATGACATGTAATGAATATACTGCAGTTTGTGCAATTGTGTATATTCGCTGTAAAATTCTTAATTTCATCAGAATTAAATGGAATATTAAGATTGCATACGGAAGCAAGCAATGTTAAGACTTATAAATGATGATGATTATATTAAAAGAGTAAATCAAAAATATTTCTCAATTAATTTTCTGTCAATTAAATCACTGTAAATAAACTAATAGTTTCTTTAACTGTGTACACAGACTGATAGTTTAATCTACAACAATGCATCATGTTTTATAACCTCCTCATTTGTAATGTGTGTAAAATATTCATTTGTAAAGCGAGTAGTTTTAGTTGTCAGATAAACGTAGTGAACTAAAAATATAAAGTATTGTGAGAAGATAATACTCAAGTAAAGTACAAGAACCTTATATTTTTATTTAAGTAAATGTACTTGTTTACATTTCATCACTGCTGTAGAGAAACTGTGGAAAATCACCAGACACAAGTCATCATCAGACACATAATTAAGACAAAAATGTTGTGTTTCAGCAGACTGGACAAAAAAGTACGACACTGTTTTAGCAGTGGACATTATATTTTGAAAATATTTAACCGGATGTTTTACTTGTTATCTGACGGTCCAAGCTAGCTTGATAACTGTGCCCTGGTTTCATCTACAGTGAAAACACACAGGTAAACGCTCTAGCTATTTCAGCAACGTATTTCCTTCACTTGTATAATATCGTGATGATTTTACATACCTTCAGCGCTGTATGTGACCTGTCACTACCAGCCTGAGAGTGTAGCGTTTTAACTTACCATCACATTTCGTATTTACCGAAGTTCACTTCTAATGTTAGCCAATAGGACTAGCCATCAGCTAGCTTAGCTCATAGCACAGGATTAGCCCTGCTGACAATAGCAAACTAATTTTACCTTGCTTTTAGAAATTTGCGGCTAACTAGTGTTAATTTACCAGTTGTCCTCTTTACTACCAGTGGCAACACTTGACTGGTCTGGACGCGTACACAGTAAATGTTTATAGAGGGTTATTTATAGGCATATACAATGAAGTGCTTACTGTGCGTTTAGCTAAGTAGCTAACATGACCTGAGTCGATGAACGTCATACAAGACTCTCTTTACAATCGCAAAGGTTTAAGGTTACCTCGTTGTTCTACAAAACCACTTTGTCGATACTATATTTATGAAGACCATTTCTAGTGTACAACAAGTTGTCTTTAAATTCGGCCCAGGTATTATACTTAAATTTGTGCAAATGTGTATTTTTATTCCACTTTTTGAAGTTGGTTAACCTTCGCTAACGTTAGTACTATCAGAGAACATAAACCTCCGACGTTAAGCAATATTAAACATCTTACGTAATACACTACAAGCAAGTGGTATATTTTTACCGACGGGGATATATGTCAGGAGAAAGCCGTTGTATTTTCTCCAATGGAGATCCTCTTGAAGTTTTCTTCATATTGAGTGAAGAACACGTAGCTGCGCGGCTAACTACATGTTTTGCGAGCTTGTCAGTATCGTGTCGGTTAGTTATGCAGGAAACTGCAGCGAAGTTAGCTCCAATATGACAAGACTTCACTTTCAGCTCCAAACCGTCCATAATACATAACACCGTTGACTACTATAACATATTGCTACTCTCCACAGAAATACTGAAACAACAATCATGTTAACATTTCACATACTGTTGTAGGTTAACGTTAGTACTTGAAGAATGGTTAGCTTAACCTGCATCATACACACTAGTCAGCGTACAAGACACGGTAGGTTGTCATTGACTTCCGTAAGTTACCTGGCCCTTTGTGTCAGTCCACTGTCAAAATGTAAAGTAGCTTAGTATGAAATGTTCAGCGGTCTTCAACCTGTTGGAATCCTTTAATGTGAATGTTGATGCGAGGCTAACGCTAAGTAGTCACCGGGAAAAGATGGAAGTGAAGTGTTTTTAGGCCTAAGGCGTCCGGATTCATATTTAGTCTGGTTGGGATACCTAAACTTAAAATGGTCATATTCATTCTCACTGGGTTCAGTTGCTGTAATGTACCCATGACTAGGCATGCTGTGTGCAGTGCTGACATTTCTCAGTCTCCGGCGGCATGTTCAGGCTGCTCCTGCCGCACACGTGGTTGACTTCTCAGTCTGGTGTTGAATCTTCCTGCTCGCAAAGACAGTATTGAGGTTAACGGCTTTTTCTATCAGTCAGGAATTCAGCCACATTTACTGTAAGAGCTGAGCACAACACAACATTCAGAGTTGTTGCATTTTTGATACTTGATAGTCTATCGTATCTCTAACTCTTGAGCTGTTATTTTGTAGTACATCCAACACAGAGGTGTTGCCGTTTGCCATTAAGTTGTTCCCATAAATAGAATTTATGTGGCTGGCCTTGAAGTTGATGCTGCATCCTCTGTATTGTGAAAACATTATGGGGGGGGGGGGGGGGGGGGCGCTCACTTGAAGGTAAAGCGGCACACTCACACCAACACAGCCCCGTGATTTTTTTTTGATTTAAAAAAAAAAAAATCATAGTTCTATATACAGTCCAAATTCATCTCTCACTGCTCATTATTAAATAGAAGTAAATGGTCATGCTGTAATCTCATGTGAAACATCTGGCTCACTTTGAATTTCTAGCTTGTGATCAGGACTAATGGAGACAACAGGAGTTTGTGAGATCGATGTGGCGACCAGAAGAATAGTAGGAGGCAGTGATTCTCCACCCGACCTGGACAGCCCGTGTCAGGTAAACATTATCAGCATCATTCATTGTTTGTGATGTATTGTTGATGTTCGTTTATTTGTCATGCCACTACTGTGTCACTGTCCAGTTTCCTGTTTTCAATGTTCAGTATCTTGTGAGTAGATATTAGCTACAACTGTTTCTGTAAAGGTAAAGTGTTGATACCGATATCAGAGTGATACTGTTTTGTTTTTTGTTTGTTTTTTTTTAACAAAACCTCTTTTCCTTTAAAAAAAAAAAAGAAGCCAATATTTTCATTTTAAGGGGAATTGTCTAAAACTCAGACTGAAATCAGCAACTGATGAAAGAATATTTTAACAAGATTACGAGTTTCACTGGATATCTCAGAACTCATCAGTTTTTGATACTTTTTGCTACAGACACATTTTAGTCATAACCTGAAAAGTACTGCGGTTGGATACACAGCCTGAGGGTAGCATGGGCCCCTTTCAGACATGCACCACGTTACAGTAAGCTGACAGCAGTTAAATATGTGGCTCCCATGTCTGAATAAACACTGCACTTTTTTATGTGTAAGTCAGAATGGCAGTCATATTAGGTTGGACATAGTAGTGTTTCCATATCACTTTAAACTCAGCAAGTCTGAACTGAGTGCTATTGGATTTTAAGGTGAGGAGACTGATCTTCTCATGTCATATTAGTCTATAGAAGCTTTTTTCCCGTCATGGCACAACTGGGGCAAAAGAGGTTATAAAGCCCTCTTGCAGTAATAATTTGAACAACAGTCCTTCCATGTATTTCCAGCCTTCATTCATTTCACTTTCTTTGAGGAAGAAATTAAAATCCAGCAAAATACTGTGTATACAGCATGTGAATAAATAGGTATTAGCTAGAGTCCAAACTTAACATCCTGTCATTGAATGCTTGTGCACTGTCAGGTATTATAAAACAGGCAGCTGAGTTCATCATCAAATAACAATACATGATGAAACTGATGTGGAAAAAAAAGTATCTGTCTCAGTTTCACTGTTAGTCATGATGACAAGAATCCCTAAACCCCACAATAGCCATTCATTAAATAGCAAAATACGTTTTAAAAACCAGCCTGTGTGAACAGAAAACACTCTTCTTCCTCACTATCATTAACTTCTCTAGTTCATCGTCCGCAACTCCCCTCTGTGCCTCTCTCTGTCTGTCTGTGCTCCCTCATTCCTCAGAAATCATGTGTGCATGAAGCTGTGAGGAACATAAATGGACTGCACTTACATAGCACTTTTCTAGTCTTATTGACCACTCAAAGCACTTTACAAGGGAAGCCACATTCACCCATTCACATACACATTCATACAGTACTTTTTCCTACACATTGAGCTTTTCTAGCATACACACACATTCACACACTAATGATACTATAAAGGGCTCAGTATCTTGTGCAAGGACACTTTGAAATGCAGACTGGAGGCAGGAATCAAACCACCAACCTTCCAATTAGTGCACGACCCTCCTGAGCCGCAGCCACCCCAACATAGCTAACCAACGAGGTGGACCTTTATTTTCCAACCTCACACTGACCCTTTTGTTCAAAAGTAGTATCGCCCTAAATTCTAATACTTCTGTGACTTTTTCACTTTGGTGAAGCAGTGGCCCCATTAGCTTCATTAGCACACAGTGTCTGCTCGAAGGCTTACCCAAGGCTAATGCTTTAGTTAGCTAATTTGCAGGTTAACGTGCTAAGCTAACATGCCAGGTATGGTCAGCACAGACACTGACACCTGCTAATTAGTGCTAACATATAAATAAAAATTCAATTATCACCACATGGTTGTATTCCTTCGCCACTCAGACTAGTTTCAGGTTACATCCCTGGGCTTGAGGCTTAGAAAAGTGAAGTAAAGGTGTGAAGTAACATTTCCCTCCAGCCGCAGTTAAACCCTCAGCCTCTTCAGTGGAACTGCTCCGTGAAAAGTGCCTGTTGGAAAGAGCTGTTGAGTAAGAATTTGTAGCTGCTTTGTTGTCATTTGTGTGTGTGTGTCTGTGTTATTAGGAGGAGGTTACAGAGTTTGAGTTGGGGCTGTGCTGCGCTGAGGAGGAGAGGGGGGAAACTCCAGGCAGGGAGGACAGTCCCAGCGATCTGGGGGAGGCAGAGCTTGATCCTGGAGGAGACCACAAGACTGGAGAAGACAAAGCTTTTGGTAGGAACACTACACAAAGCCTTCAAGGCAATCTTCTCCCATGAGCGCTCAAAGGCATCTTGAGTTATGAGCAAATATATAAGAGGCCATGTGCCATGTGGAATATATTAACATCAGCTGACACAGTAGTTGTCTATAATCCTCTATGTTGTTTTCCTACTCAAGTCATCATAAATAGGTGACCAGTAAAGTGAATTCAGGATAGTGCTCTGATTGGCTTATTAATATATTTTTTATTTTAGGACGTCATCGTTACATTCCCTCTTCAAGTCTATTAATTGTTTCCATTGCTGTTTACAGAGCTTTAACTTTAACTTAACTCTTCAGTTTAAGTGATGAGCAACATTTTTGAAAATATTGTGGCTCCTCATTGACTTTACATTATTTGTTAGATTCAGACAGAGCACTAAAAACTTCCTGTTCACAAAAACTTTCTTTTACACTGTTGTGTGAGCTTTGACAACACAATTAATATGGTGTAGCGACAACATCTAAGTTAGCCAGAAATGTTGGTCTCTGCCTATACTGACAATACTGTAGTTTGATGGAATTGTAAAATGCATCACTTTTTATTGGAATGGAAATTAGTGCTCACCATGTGTGGTGAGCACTAATTGTTTAAATGAACCAGCAGAGTGTAGTGGATATTAATACATGACAGCGCTTCCTGCCTTTACTTTTGTCTGTGGTTCTATAAACCGCACAGTGCTTCACATGTATGAGAATGAATTCAGGTTTTCTCTCTGTTGTGGTTCATGTTCCAGGGAAGGAGGTCGTGCTGTTGATGCAGGCCCTGAACTCTCTCGCCACTCCTGAGGAGAAACTGGCTGCTTTGTGCAAGAAGTATGCCGACCTGGTGAGCTGAACATCTGCATTTGAACAGTCAGGCTATGTCCACACCAAAACGCTTTATTTTTAAAACGTGACACTTTTGCTTCATTTACTGATATTGATATGATATGGTCCATAAAACACTCAGAAAATAGTGAAAAATGAATAGAAAAATGTATTGACAGTCATTTTCTAAATGAATGTATTGGCCTTTTATTTATCCATGAAAGGTAAAAAAAAAATGACCATGTTTAAACCTGTTCTCTTTTTGATGTTAACTGTGTGTTCAGTTGGAGGAGAGCCGCTGCATGCAGAAGCGGCTGAAGGCCCTGCAGAAGAAGCAGTCTCAGATTGTGAAGGAGAAGATCCACCTGCAGGGGGAGCACAGCAAGGCCATCCTGGCCCGCAGCAAGCTGGAGAGCCTCTGTAGGGAGCTGCAGAGGCACAACAAGACGCTGAAGGTACAGCTCAGGACACACGCATGGAAACAACGGTGCTGTTTACACTGAAACACATTAGTTTGCCCCACATTAAAAAAGATTATTAATCTGTGAGTGACGACTTCCTGTTTGTCCTGTTTAGACAGCTGTACACGCTGCCACTGTTTCCACAACAATACTAGAACAAATTAAGTATTTCATACCAATCCAGATTGAATTGACAGGAAGACAAACATAAGTTTATTCAGCATCCAAACAGTAGTTTACTACTTTCAAGTTTACCTTTGTCTCCCTCTCCTCTTTCCTTAAACTCTCATTCCCACCTCTGTCACCTGATAGGAAGAGAATGCGCAGCGGTCCAGGGAGTACGAGGAGCAGCGGAAGGAGGCCATGCTGCACTTTCAGATGACCTTAAGTGATATTGAGGTGCAGATGGAGCAGCACAGCTCCCACAACACCAAGCTGAGGCAGGAGAACATGGAGCTGGCCGAGAAGCTCAAGAAGCTCATAGAGCAGTACGAGCTCAGAGAGGAGGTGAGACTGCACAGCAGCTTTCCTTTCAACAGCCTGTCCTGCACTCTGCTCTGGCATCAGTTTCTCCACTGTAAACAGACTCAGGAAAGAGGTGTGATTTTGGTATTAGATTGTTGCAGAAATAACTTGAAAGTGTCCAGTCAAGAGAAACGAAGCACCAGAGTGTAACTGTGTGAGCACCTTTATAGCCTCTGCTGCAAACTAAGAGATCATTGTAGACAAGAGAAGAAATACCACTGATACTTTAAACATTAGCTAATGGAGAAGGGCTGTTCAGCTGCTTCTTCTGATGTAAACACTGAAGTGTACAGCCTGACACCTCACATGATGCCCAGTCCAGTGGAAATGTGATGTTTTTCTCTCTTGCCTCTTGCAGCACATAGACAAAGTGTTCAAGCACAAGGAGCTGCAGCAGCAGCTGATGGACGCCAAGCTGCAGAGAATCACAGAGATGATGAAAGAAGTGGAGGAGAAGCAGCAGAGAGAGCGCGACTTTGTGAGTACACCTTCTCCACCATAGGATAAGTGAACAGTGTTCAGGTACACGATGGTACTGGAAGTGTGTGTGACTGACTGTGCTGTGATGCTGCAGCTGCTGAAGGACGCCACAGAGTCCAGGCGCAAGTGTGAGCTGATGAAGGAGCAAGAAACTCAGCTCAAGCAGCAGGTGAGGACACACACTGGTCCTCAGTGGATCAGGCCTTTCAGGGGGTGTAGCAGCCCCGTGTTTAACTTCAGTTCAGTGACCCCTCACCGCTCTCATCTCTTCTCTATCAGCTCTCCCTGTACATGGACAAGTTTGAGGAGTTCCAGAGCACTCTGGCTAAAAGCAACGAGGTCTTCACTACTTTCAGACAGGAGATGGAAAAGGTGAGAAACAGCTGGTGACCTGTCAGTGACTGTCAGACTTCCTGTTCTGTGTGTGCATCACTGGTAACTGAGTGTTTACCTCCAGATGACCAAGAAGATCAAGAAGCTGGAGAAGGAGACAACACAGTGGAAGACCAAGTGGGAGAGTAACAACCAGGCCCTGCTGCAGATGGCTGAAGAGGTGACTGCTTATTGTTGCTGTGGTTGTAATCAGAGACATGAAGAAGAAATGAGCAGCTGGATATCAGTCTCATGTCAGTGTGAAAAATACTGAAGACATGGTTAGCCTAGCTTAGCATAAAGACTGGAGGGAGGGGAGCTAGCCATGTTCAGAAATACACCTACCAGCACCTCTACAGCTCACCAATTAACATCTGTATCACATCTGTTTAATCAGACACACTAATGTTAAAACTACAGTGTAGCTTCAGTGGCAGTTTCTTGTGACCAACATTAAAATGCTGTTTACAGGCAGCAGTAATAATGCTTCAGGAAAACACGCTAACACCTGCTAACGTCTGCTAACATCCACCTGTTGTCAGTGTCAATCACCATTCACTCCCAGGTCACATGACTCTGCAGTGATCATAGGCTGTCATCAGCTCCAGCTCTGACACCTGGATGAACACACTGACGTCTATTAAACAACATGAAACACAGCTGTCAGCTGCTCAGCACGGTGCTGTTACACCACAGACACTGAGTCTGTTCACTGCATCAGTCAAAGTTGCCTTTTCGTTTAGAAAAGGGAATCAAATTCTGTTTCTATCTTGTTCCTGAGCTTTTAGCTTCTCATAGTCAGACTGAAGACAGAGAGATGTGGTTTAAAGCTCTGACAAAATAATCTTAAGGTACTTTACTACTTTTTCCAGACTGCCCTTTCCAGGGTAACAAATGAGCTTTGCCACTGATGAAACGTTGTGTTGTAGAAAACTCTGCGTGATGGCCACTTCAAGGCCCTGCAGGGGAAGCTGGAGCTGCTGGAGAGGCTGTGCAGAGCGCTGCAGAAGGAGAGGAACGACCTCAACAACCGGCTCAGCCTCCTGCAGGAGCAGGGAGACAAAGGGACCACAGCCCCTCCTGAGGCCCAGCTACAGGAGGAGGAGGAGGACGAGGATGAGGACGAGGAGGAAGAGGGCTTGGCACAGGGCGACGGGCAGGTGACAGAGGGCATCCATCAAGCTCCCAGACCACCTGAAGTGGGCTCCTCACCAGCCACTACCGACACAACCACTACTGCTACAATGACGACGAGCAGCCAGCCTGCAGAAACACCAACCACACAGCAGGACTGAGTGAGCCTACACGCCGTGAGAGTGTGTAGGTGAGAGGCGCGTGGTGGGAGGGCTCCACACACCTGCAGCCTAGTTCCACAACTAGCCAGACAAACCATCTTCAATGGAGATAAAGAGTTCTCTTCTTTTTAAACCTAGTCTCTCCAGGTTTCTACACAGGAACTGAACCAGATTTTTTTTGTGATAGCTGAAGCAAAGTATAACAACTGTATCAAAGATTGTAAAGTTTGCCCATGTTTTGACTGGATGTAAGAATTGGCTTTGTGATGAGCACTTCATACTCCCTTTTCTACCACAACTGTATTTTCATAGGAAATTTCCAGGCAGTTGAAAGTCAGATTGGCCTTTTATTCCTCTCCTCACATGGTCCCTCCCTATAGTCTAACTCACTCTAATGCGTTTTCTCTTTGGTCAAATTATGTTAATGGAGCCTTACATCAGAATGTGATCTGACAGCTGGAAGAGGAGGACGACATGGTGTAGAGTTGGGTTTACAGAATCTGACACCTGTGTTGGTCACTAACTGTTTAAATGATAGATAATATTATATTTTAACATTGAGATGTCAAAGTTTTTATGTGATTTTTGGAGCAAAAAGAGTCAAAGCAAAATGAATCATAAAACAGGTGATGCTGGTTAGAAACGTGGGGATGTTGTGCGTCATGTGACCACCTGTGGCACAGCTGGTAGGTTAGTGTAGCTGTTGAACTAACCTGCAGTGTAGCTGAGAACACGTTACGTTAGGCAGCGAACTGTCTGAGCTACACTCCTCCAACAGGGCAGCACAAGTCAAACTGACAGAGTGTAAAGATCATCCTCTGCTGGACCGACTGAGACAGGAAGTGATGGATTGAAACAGGGCATCACAGTTTCTCCTTCCTCCTAACGCAGGTGTGACTTTAGAATAAAATGACAGCTTCAGTCGCAAACCAACTTCAGCCATTTGTATTTTTTGGGAAAAGGTTCGATCTGGTTTTGGAAAAATCCCAGCATCACTAAAAACATTGATCCGTAAAAGAAACGATCCAGGTGAAGATGTGATTTTGTTGGTGGCTTGGGGACGACGAACATGATGATACTCAGTGAATGTAAAGAGCTCAATGTGTCATGTCACTCGATTCAAATGTTAATCTCAGCATTTAATTTTATTTGGTCAAATGAACAGTGATTTCCACAGAGAAGAGTACACTGACAGACGATTTCCTGTAAATCATGTCTGAAAAATGACATTTTATCACATCACAATAATGGGCCTCGTCCTCTTTGAAACTTTATACTGGAAGAAGATAGAGTGTGATTTTCTATCTAATCCATTTGAATAAAAAGATGTTGATTTCAGCAGTGATGCATATTAATAGGAGCTGCTGCTGTGGTTCATGAGAAGAGTCCTGACATAGTGACTGTAGGTCTGTCATGAGGAGGGTCAAATCAGATTGGTGCTGTGGGAAAGTGCAACTCATCATCTCTGCATTGTGTTTGAAGATTGAAGAAAAGTCAGCTCACACACTCATCCTCTCTGCTCTGTTCTTCTGTTTTTGTCGGGGCCACATTGAATCTTATCACACAGGTCACGTGCAGCACCTGATTCTTCATGTGTGGTGGTCTAACACTGTCGTTGGCTTTCTTATCATTATCCAGTCTTTTCTGGGTAGAAATCACAAGACTGATCCAAGATCAGCATTTTTGTAACTTCTTGTTTTCCCTCCTTTGAGATCAGGTGTTGGGTAAGAGCAGTGTGCGTTAACTCAGAGTGAAGGACGATTCCCACAGCTTTGTTCAGCCTGTCCTGTCTGAACTCACTATATTGTAACATCAATGAGATTTAAAGGGGTAGTGACATAATTTTCCTTAATATACAGAGACAGGCTGCCTGTTGGGTGAACTGTCCCCTGACACATTGCCTTGCAGTGTGACAGATTTGACTTGACCTTTCTAGCTTCTGCTCCTTCTGCGTTCATCTTCACATCATGGGAATTTAAAAACAAACAGGTAGCGGGTCGGGCAGTGTGTCGGGTAGAAAACAGTTCCTGTCGCTCCCTGTGCTGGGCAAAGACGTCTCAGCATCTGTTTATCCTATTTCTTTGGCGTTGTCCCAGATTGACTCTCAGGTAATGTCAGAATCTACCTCTGTAGGTGAGACTAACTGTGAAAGAAGAGGCACGAGTCACCATTGCTTCAGAGAGCTTTATTTTTACTAAAAAAGCCCACACCCCCTCTGATTGTACAATGTTCTTATAGTCCTGTCTTTCTTTTCAATAAACATTTTGTAGAATTTGCAATTTCTATGTCCTCATTCTGACTAACTGCTGTGTTTTGTGTTATTTCCTCAGTGTGAGTGAACGAGGTGTCGTCTGTATATGCAACATTTCTCTAGCTTGTCAGTCTTGATAGGACAAAGTTCAGTTTTATATATAAATAAATGAGAAACTTATTTTGAAAAGTTACAAAAGTTTTATTGTAATTTTGCATTAAGTAACAACAGGGAGAGGAAAAGAGGTGCGTTTCCCTCGAGTGCTGATTTAGTCCCACACTTTCACTGAAGAGTTAATGAACCTAATGAACAGGGAAATGCAGGGAATGTTTCTTCACAGCTGGACAGATGTGACGTGTCGGTTAAATATGTTGTTAGGTAACAAAACTGACAGGTGGAAAAATACAGTATGAAAGAAAGCTTCTGTGGACATGACCAGCGTGGTTAGCTTCACTGTCACAGTTCAGAGGGATGGAGATAAGGTTTCCCAAAAGCACTTCAGTGCTCAGGTGTCTTCTCTTATTCTACTCAGTGGTTTCCTGATGACTCATAAGTCAAACTGTAAAATACCACTTTATTTTCCTCACACGATCCCTTTGAAATGAACAGATTAACTGGTCTTAGTAACTTTGTGCACTTAAAGGTTTTCTGCTCCTTTAAAATCCCCAATTCTCCAGACACTGGAGACTTGACCTGAGCAGGCAGAACATTTCAAATCTTACCCTGTAACAAGTGCTTACGTGCTTTTGGGTAACTGGGCGACGGTGACGTCTGAGCAAGATAAGACTGAATCCAACTGTCTGTTAGCAAGAGTGGAGTCCATGCTGTCTCTGACCCTCCACACTGTTCATCCATGTGGAGGCAGATTCTTCATTTTGCACTCGAGTTAAGCCAGAGGGAGGTGAAGGTCTGAAGCTCAGGGGGTTGAGGAGGGGTCGAGCCTGGACAGGGTTTCATTCAGAGCTGGGTTAAGACCCCTGTGCCTCCAGCTCTGATGCAGGGGTGTTGTCTGGCTCCTCATCATTGTAGATGTTTTCTGCCTGGAACAACAGGGAAATGAAACACATAAATGGACAAACCAGCTTCTGTCTCAAATTGTAGTGGGGAAAGAAGAAAGGCTTCAGGCAGCTCTTTACCAACACTGACGTTCACATTGATTAAGACAACACATCAGGTCTGATATGTTCATGTTCTGTCTTGTATTTCAGGTAGGAACAGGTTGTAGCTAACTGTTGAGCTAACTCTGGACCACTCATTACTCTTCATTAGATAGTGGTTTGTTTACATTAACCGTGTTTATGTAATTAATCTGAATCAGGACCTCAAGGATGTAAAGCTAATGTTAGCTCAGTAGCTAACCTGGAGAGCTGTTAACAATACATCATTAACATGACAAGTAAACAACATGTTGACATGATGAATATTTCTGACTGATGTCTTTAATGTCGACTGAATCAAATTCCCTCTGTGTATGGGAGAAAATGATTCCCCAAGTTAATCAGGGTCTCTTCAGGATCATGTCAGGGTCCGTCCATCTGCTGATGCAGCAGGACAATGAACATCAGAGTAAATCCACCTTCTGGAGTGGTCCATTCAGAGCCCAGACCTGAATCAGTGAGAGAAGCTGTGGACTGAGCTCAGAGAGGCACTCACACCAGACATCCTGAGAGTCTGTCTGAGCTGAAGCAGCTCTAGAAGAAGACTGGTCCAACTTCCTCCAACACTGAGCAGCTCTGATCAGCAGCTACTGAGGAGTTAACCATAGATCTGACAGTATGGACATCAACAACAGAATAATGATCAGAATCACTCAATTAACTGTATTCACCATCTGCCAGACTTGCATGATGTTGTCCTCAGACACTGAGCAGATGATCCAGGGTTCGTTGGGGTTCCAGGAGAAGTCAGAGATCTTGGCTGTGTGGCCTCCGTGGATGAACTGATGGAAAAAAAAGATGAAGTCAGAAACTTTGAAAGCACCATTTCAGAAGAGAATCTATTTTTATGCAGGCAAAATGTCACAGATCATCGTGGTCAGTGATGTGATGACAGAGGCACAGCCTGACAAACCTGATCAACACCCTCCATTCACACTATATGCTCTGCTTTTTGTGTTAGAGTCTAAGAGGGTTTTTGTCATAACGAGGACCTGATGATGATGATGAAGGATCTTTAGGCGCCTACAGACTGTGAGATGCGACATGGGTCTGACAAACTGCACATCACCAAGGTTGATGTTTGCAGATTGTAGACTGATGAACACCTGAAGCACAGGCTATGATACAGGTTAATATACAGGAGCAGGGTGTATCATCCAAGAGAACTTGAGCCAACTTTGATCCTCTCACAGTGCAATGTCGGACCACCACATTGGGACAGCCCAGAGTCGCACCATGCGTTCAAATAAAATCCCACAGTAACCTTGTTGTCACTCACCAGCAGCTCTGGGGGGCCGTCCTCAGCATCTTCTGCCGACTGCTCCTCCCCAATTTTACTAGAAAAAGAAAAAACAGAGTTAATCTTCAATCTGCTGCGACGTTTCCACTTTAAGAACACAAGTATTTAACACATTGCAGCAGTGCTGACTAACTGTGCAGAAGTTGTTTGATTCATGAACAGAGCAGCCATATACTGCTATCAACTTGGCAATGACGAGTTTGTTCCGAAAAGTAAGATGGTGTTAAACGCTACAGTTGTTGTGTGTGTTTACATCATGTGGTTGTTCAGAATGTGTTTGTTCTCACTTCAACATGTGTTTCTAAAAACTAAGAAAAACTTGAACTCCTCCCATCACTGTTTCGTACACAGATGTGGACTGTAAGACATGGGAGACAGTTTATACCTGAGATCCCAGACGTTGAGACGTCGGTCGGTGCCGCTGGAGGCGAGGATCGTCTCGTTGTGAGGAGACCACTGTACCTAATGAATGGGACAGTTGGACAGTTGTAATTAATACATTTGGGGGGGGGGGGTACACTAATTTCCACCACAGTCACTTTCCCAAGGAACCAGCAACAAAATGTCATCCCTGCCCTGGGGGTAACACTTTCCAAATATTCAGGAACTTTAGGGGCAAAGTTTGCAGCCCTGACAATCACTGCTTGGCCAAAAACAGACACAGTGACTTCTTCAACTTGTGTACTGCTTTGTTCACAAAACAAAGAACGCTAGTCTTTGTATTAGGACAAGGGTCAGACAGTTCTGGTTGTTTATTATTTTCAAAATCGAAGTTAGGCTTTGGTGCCGTCTTCCCATGTAGTTTTAAAAAAAGTGAGTGTGAACAAGCTGACAACACAAGTGAGCTAAAGAGTGAGAGAGATAGGAAGTTTCAGCAGAGAGGACAAATCACTTAAGGAGAGCTGGGTGTCTGTGGGGGGACACAGACCTGCCAAAGCCCTGAGAGGCAAGTGAATTTTCAGTGTTTGTTGCTGTAATACCAATTTTAACCACAAGAGGATGACGTGCACTGCTACCCCCATCTGAATAGGACTGGATTCATGGATTCATTTAATCAAGGTGATGTTATATTTCTCCACATAATCCAAACACAAGCAACATGTGTTGTGTGTTAGTAAGTTATGTAATGTTGTTCTTTTGGCTAGAAATGATTTCAACAGGCAAAGTGTTTCTGCCAGGGGAGCTCCAGGAAGTCAGGTGAGATGGTATTAAGAGCTACGAAGCCCATGTAAAGAGCAGGTCACAGTGGATGTCTGGGTAGGACGTACTGTCACCCAGGAGACAGGGGTCTGAATCCGTTACTTCCTTTTCTAAAAATTCCTTCAGGGCTTCTGTGATATCATCTGTACAACACATGGAAGCAATTTAACCTTACCTGGAAAATTTCATCTTTGTGGGACTCAAAGGAGTGAAGCTTCAGTTTGAGGTTCCTCAGATCCCATAATGCAACAGTCTGAGAAACAAAAACAATATTTGCATTAAATATTAATTCACATTTTTTTTTTACTAAGCTGCATTTTGTTAGCCAAACTACATCATTACTCATTCAGAGTGTGGTTTGCTGCTTCTCTACCTTATCAGCAGAACCAGTGGCCAGAATGAACTCGCTGTAGGGGTTGAAGCTCAGACAGTTGACCTCAGCAGTGTGTGCGTCCACCGAGTGGCTGGCTTTGGATGTGTTGTTGGATCGAGTGTCCCATCTGGTGGAGGACACAGGAGGGTAAGAGACAGCAGGGATGTAATACACACATCCATGGACCCAACCTGCCTTGTGTCAACAGTCTAGGCTCGTGCTGGTGCTGTAATGGTGTGGAGGTTGTTTTCATGACTCACTTTGGAGCCTTAATACCAATCATTCCTGGTCTGATTATCTCAGTCTGTCTGAACATGTTCATCCCCTCAAAGCCACATGATGTCAATCTGACTTTTCTAAAAGAAAAGAATTTGCTTCAATGTTGCACAAAACTGCAGGGGAAACCTGGCTAGTGATTTCAGTGAACTTCCGCAGTCTCCAGAGGAATGTTTCCAACATCTTGTGGAATCTTTGCCTGAAGAACTGAGTGTTTTGAGAGCAAAGAGAAGCCCGACCCAGTGTTAGTGCAGAGTTCCTAATTAAGTTCTCTGGGAGTTACGTTGGTTAGAAATAAAAAAATTAAATTAAGCATCTTTAATGTGATTAATTTGTTCCTCACATTCAAAAAAAAAAAAAAAAAAAAAAGACTACCCAGTACTAGTTACCACTTACATCATGAGTTTCTGATCATCGGCCACTGAGCCAAACAGAGATTCATGGAGCAAATGCCAGGAAACATCCTCCACCACTGCTGTGTGGCCGGTGAAGATGGTCTTGGCATCCACTACCTTCCCTTCCTTTGGGCCGGCCCCAATGTCCCATAGACAGATGGTCTGGAGAGGAATGACAGGGGAGCACAGTGTTGGTATACATTTTGTCTGTCCCCTTGCTACATTGATCTGGGAAAACGCTGCACAGCCGCAATTAGTCATCACAACTTATTTCCTTGCTGATCTCAGGCTGCAGCAATTAGGAGATGATACTGCACCAGCGGCTGTTGTCAATCCAAAAAGCAACAGGCAGCCAGTGCAGGGAAAATGTGATCATGTTGTCTAAGTGTGTGTGTATATATATATATATATATATATATATATATATATATATATAATATAATATTTTAGCCTAACCCTGTAGCTATGAATGTTGAGAATTTTCAGTAATGAATCAAACACTTAAGAGTTTTAGGTACAGTGCTTTAGGTTAAACTACAATCACCTCCTCCACCAACCAGCCAAGTTTCAGGAAATATGGTCACAATCTCCTCCCCATTACATTGTTGAAAAATAACCACAAGTGTTTTTGCAGAGTATTGTGGTGTCACAGTGAAATTAACTTTGATCATTTGGATATAAAATGTCATCACTTCCTGTTAGACATTTGTGCTGAATTATGTCATAATGAGGAAATTAATTCATGAATTCAAGGTGAGGCCACAATGACCTTTGACAAACACATTCTGATCATTTCTTCCTTGATTCAAAAAACCTTTGTACCGAATTTGAATAAATGACTATGACACCTTATTTTGGTTTTTCCTTTTCATTTGTCACCTGATTGTGTCCCTTATTCATTTCAAACTGTGTGATGGGATCCAGTGGACAGCCCCTTTTCGCTGTCGTATACAAATTTTTTCTTCATAAATGCATTACAGCATGTTTCTGAAAAAAAACTTTTTGATTTACGAAACCTTTTTCTTTTTGACGATCGCCATCAGAAAACTGAAACATGGATTTAAAAGGAACATGTGTATTGTTCATCTTCCATATTTTTCAAACATCATTACCACTGGTCATAAAAAACATGAGAGAAATAACCACTAGATATCAGGCTTCCACCAAACTTCATAAACATCAAATTCAATGACTTTTCAGGCTTAATTCCCTCAGAATCAAGGACCCAACACGGCATATTTAGAGACACGAGTTAATCACTGTTACAGCAATAAGATTTTTTATAATGTGAACTATCAGGTTTTACAGAAGCTCACAGACAACAATTAAAGAAAGTGTGTTGTGTTGTGTTACACTGATGCAGACTGAGACACGAAGCCCACGTACTGATGTGAAGTGGAAAAAAAAAAGTTTCTATTGTTGCACAGTATAAATCCAAGCACTTTCAATTACCCATGTCTATTTATGTCCATTTTCAAAAACTCTTGAGTCCTTGATCCACAAACTTTCAAGGGTATCAAAGACCCATGGGAAATGAGTTATTCAGGACTTAACAGGAAATCAAACCAGACCTAAGACAATCACGACAGAGCAGGCGTGGCGTTAATAAACGTTAATAATACATAATGAATAACTTGTCAAGTCTGTTCTGTCTGTGAAAAGAGAGACTTTATGTAATGTGCACATTTTCAATATTTCAGGAAATGCAGCAGTGTCTAATGTTGATGGGAAGACTGATCAGCTTGTCATCCCCAACCCATCAGCAGCAGAGTGAGCTTTTTGTTGGAGGACCTGCCCTCTCAACCTGGCAGAGCTACAGACCTTGACAGGTGGCTCAGAGGAACTGGCCCCATACCTTTGCCTAAAGGAATGCCCTTTTACTGACCACCAGGAGACCACTGGTCTGGAGAGCACAGTGAATCAGCTTTAGCTTTGTAGTTCACAAAGCAAGTAGGAAAACAGCCATTTTTGGATGTGCTGAGAAATTGTTAAATATATAATGATGTTACTGAAAAAGGGAGAGACCTCAAGGGTGTCCAACCTGTGGCTGGAATGGTATTATTACCAACCAGGGACAAATATACTCCTCTTACAGCAGCTCCTCAGTCATTTCCACACCTTTGTAATGTAGTCCCACCTCCCACCTTCTTCACTGAGCACGAACCACAAACCAACATGTCGGTTGTGTGGAACTTTTACAAAGTGTGTGAGACTGATATAACATACACCATCCATTTGAAACTGGGTGGACCATCAATAGCTGATTTCCGACTCAGAGACTTAAATGTACAGTTTCTTCTTTATATTCCCCTCACATAGTTCTACAAAGTGAATTCACTTTCTGACTATATACATTTTAAATTAGACTGTAGAAGGTTTAAGAGGATATCACCAGTCATTCATGACTACCCTCAACATTATCTGTAGAACAAACCTGGTCCAGTTGTATCTTTCCTTTGACTGGCTTTAAATTCAGTCTGAATCAAAGATGAATAGCCAGAAAATTAATCTGCAATTATTTTGATAATAAATCTATAATTTCAAGTAAACACAGCAAACAATTGTTGGTTTTTGATTCTCAAATTATTTTCTTTGTTTTTATCTGACAAAACAAAACACGAAGACAACATCTTGGTCTCTGGGAAACCATAACTGGCATGTTTCTTTATGTCTCTGACAGTACATGTCAGAGCACAAACCAAGCCATCAAGTCCAAGGAATTGTCTCTGATGGTTGTTCTAGTGCATGAGTGTGTGTATGAATGGTAGGCATGTACAGTGCATCCGGAAAGTATTCACAGCGCTTCACTTTTTCCACATTTTGTTATGTCACAGCCTTATTCCAAAATGGATTCAATTCATTTTTTACCTCAAAATTCTACACACAATACCCCATAAGTGAAAAAAGTTTGCTTGAAACTTCTGCAATTTAATTTTATTAAAAATAAAAAAATAAAAAACAAAAATATAACATGTACATAAGTATTCACAGCCTATGCTCAATGCTTTGTTGAAGCACCTTTGGCAGCAATTACAGCCTCAAGTCTTTTTGAGTATGACGCTACAAGCTTGGCACACATGTTTTTGGGCAGTTTCTCCCATTCTTCTTTGCAGAACCTCTCAAGCTCCATCAGGTTGGATGGGGAGCGTCGGTGCACAGTCATTTTCAGATCTCTCCAGAGATGTTCAATCAGGTTCAAGTCTGGGCTCTGGCTGGGCCACTCAAGGACATTCACAGAGTTGTCCCGAAGCCACTCCTTTGTTATCTTGGCTGTGTGCTTAGGGTCGTTGTCCTGTTGGAAGATGAACCTTCACCTCAGTCCGAGGTCCAGAGCGCTCTGGAGCAGGTTATCATCAAGGATGTCTCTGTACATCGCTGCATTCATCTTTCCCTCGACCCTGACTAGTCTCCCAGTTCCTGCTGATGAAAAACATCCCCACAGCATGATGCTGCCACCACCATGCTTCACTGTAGGGATGGTATTGGCCAGGTGATGAGCAGTGCCTGGTTTCCTCCAGACATGACGCTTGGCATTCAGGCCAAAGAGTTCCATCTTTGTTTCATTAGTCCAGAGAATTTTGTTTCTCATGGTCTGAGAGTCCTTCAGGTGCCTTTTGGCAAACTCCAGGCAGGCTGTCATGTGCCTTTTACTGAGTGGCTTCTGTCTGGCCACTCTACCATACAGGCCTGATTGGTGAAGTGCTGCAGAAATGGTTGTCCTTCTGGAAGGTTCTCCTCTCTACACAGAGCAACGCTGGAGCACTGTCAGAGTGACCATTGGGTTCTTGGTCACCTCCCTGACTAAGGCCCTTCTGCTCCGATCGCTCAGATTGGCCGGGGGGGGGCAGCTCTAGGAAGAGTCCTGGTGGTTCCAAACTTCTTCCATTTACGGATGATGGAGGCCACTGTGCTCATTGGGACCTTCAATGCTGCAGAAATGTTTCTGTCACCTTCCCCAGATCTGTGCCTCCATACAATCCTGTCACGGAGGTCTACAGACAATTCCTTGGACTTCATGGCTTGGTTTGTGCTCTGACATGCACTGTCAACTATGGGACCTTATATAGACAGGTGTGTGCCTTTCCAAATCATGTCCAATCAACTGAATTTACCACAGGTGGACTCCAATCAAGTTGTAGAAACATCTGAAGGATGATCAGTGGAAACAGGATGCATATGAGCTCAATTTTGAGTGTCATGGCAAAGGCTGTGAATACTTATGTACATGTGATGTTTTTAGTTTTTTATTTTTAATATATTCGCAAAAATTTCAAGCAACCTTTTTTCACTTTGTCATTATGGGGTATTGTGTGTAGAATTTTGAGGTAAAAAATGAATTGAATCCATTTTGGAATAAGGCTGTAACAAAACAAAATGTGGAAAAAGTGAAGCACTGTGAATACTTTCCAGATGCACTGTATGGTGGGAATGTAAGCGCTGTATGACTGTGTGGCAAACTGAGGCCCCGTCAGGTCTGAGTCACTTACATGGTCATCGGAGGCACTGAGGAGGTTGCCACTGAGGTTGGGATTCCAAGAAAGACCATATCCTTCTTTCTGGTGACCTTTCAGCCTCAGGTCAGGACTACACTCCCCACTGGGATCTGAAACACACAAAAACATACTGCCTTCACCTTCGTGTATGAATCACTGTGTGGGTGAGAACATCCTGATGCAAGTAGTCTTAAGTATAAAAGCACAGCAGTGAACCAACCTGGCTTAGGCGGGTGCTTAGTGTAGTCAAACACCAGTACATCAGACGTGGGGGTCTTGGTGGCGATGATGAAGGGATTCTGGGGCATGTAGCGGGCTCGGTTCACCTCCCCCTCGTGGTTGATCTTGATCTCGATCTCTATTTTCCCACTTACTGAACCAAATCCACCAAACTCTGACGAGAGAAGACAATACATCATATATACAAGGTAGGAAATAGACACCAGACACTGCAGCTTCACAATCTGCTCGCATCATGTATTTATGTCCACTAGATTGTTGGATGATAAATACGAAGCTGGTATTGTTCTCATACGGGAATTTAAGCTGATAATTGTGTTTGATAACTCAGAGATTTCTGCCTTTCTCTGCTGTCTCTGTCAGTGCCTGTCTGTATTTCTCTGGGCAAAGCTATTTATCAAATAAATAACAGGTCATCTCAGAATGGTCCAGATCACATGGTACGTACTACATCAGTTTTCAAACATGTTTGATTTCATTATGGCCAAGACCAAGATAGATAACTTTGGAAATACATTCCATCTGACTCACAAATATAAAAATATTATTTCAAACAAACAAACCAAAAAAACACTAACATTAGCAATAAGGTAATTATTGGATGTGCATGTGCTGTACTTTATCAATAAAGACTTATGGTCTGATATTAATTACTCTACATATATAAAGTAATAATAGTAATAAAGTGTTTTCTTTATTGTAGGGATGGTGGAAGCTCTGTAATCAATCCAGCGTCTGTTGCTTATCTAGGTCCGGGTGATGGCTACAGCTCATGAGCACAGGTGAGGGCTGAAATGTAGATCGACCAATAAATCAAAAGGGCATCAACTCAACACACGTGAGTTATGTTAGAAAAATGAACCTGTTAGTAAAAAAATGTCTATTTTCATTCATAGTTTTATTTTATAGATTATATATATTTTATAGATTTAGCATATGGATTATAGTTTCAGTATCACCTATAACATACAGATAATTACTGGTTACCATCTCTGAGAGTCCCTATCAGTGCACTTGTGCTTTTTGATCTCTCACTTTGGCAGTTACTGTTTGAAGGTTCTTTTCCATCATACAATCACTTTTGTCTGGAAAGTGCTGTGTTTACCAGCTACTGAGGTCAGTGGATGTAGACAACCACTGTTAAACATGGAAAAATATACTTGCCACATTTCACATTTTCTATTTAAAGACAGCAACAATGTGTGAATGTAGTAAAGCTGTTAAATGCAGCTGATGTCTGAGTTACAGCAGTTTTCCCAAGTACAACTTCAGAGCAGGACTTGACAACAAGTTCAAAAGGAGAGAAGTCACCTGACAGAAGAGAAATCAACAAGCAGTGAACTATTACTTTGCCCCTTTATTCTGATATGTACTCTAGATTGTGTGTATTGAGGTTTAGACTTGGAATTTACCTTATAATTATTCAGTGGCCACATTAACATACTTATACATACATATGGCAACAAGGAGCAGTGAGCCTTCAGCACACCTACACACAGTGGGGTACCCACCAACATACCTGCTGGAAGACAGAATAACACAGTTTCAGCACACAGATTGAATGGAACACGACTTGACTATTAACTGAATTAATTCCTGCACCCTATAAAATGTCAAAGCCAAATGATGTGCAAAGCAGTTTCAGACAAATACAAACAAAACAGAGAACTGTGTTCACAGTGAAACCTGGCTTTTTAGTTTGAGGAAGTGAATACTTGGTGGCAGAAAATGCGCATCTTGGAAATGAGGACAGGGTGGACTGTAACCCTTCCTTTACCAAACAAACATTAGACTGTCCACCTGTTTATATGCTGTTTCTCCTACTCCCCTGTTTTTGCATAGACATTCTTTATCAAGCAAATTTAAGATGTATGTGAAAATTGTTCCACTGAGGTGCTCCTGCAGGATGACTCCTGGTGTAGTTACCTCCTTTCTCACTGTCGTAGTGCGAGGCATCAAACTGGGCATCATCATTTGGTACCTGGACGCTGGCGATCACAAGGTGGTTCTGCTCATCTGATGTATGGGTCCCTAAAACCAGCCTGTGGACCGTGTAGTCCTTCCCCTCTGGCCTGCAGAGACCCACAATAATGAGACAAATTCAATCTGTGCTCAGCAGCACAAATAGTTCTGCCTTTCAGTTCAACTTTGAGGAGGGGTTTTAATATAGAAACAACAAATAATTCTCATGATTCTTTAGTTTTCAAAAACATGCTGAAAACAGTTGATAAAAGGAAAATAAACTTTTACTCAATAAAGAACTGTATGATATAAAAAGGCATTGGCTATAATGAATGGCATTAGCTCCTAAAAATGTGCCATTTTCTCTTACAGCTGTTGCCCTCCTAACCCCAAATTTCAAAAACTGTCCAGAGCTTTAAGATTCATGTGAATGGCCTGGTTGACACTAAAAGCTGTGAGTGTGAGTTTGCAGGAGTTGTTCTTAGGGTATTCTTCATATATTATTTAGTAATACTGGTCATAACTGTTATGACAACAGACAGGGATGTGCTTTTCAATTTTGTTAAAGGTTATTACAGCTGTCTCTAATGCTGGCAGCTTGTGTAGACATGTGCAGACATGGTTATGTAGATTGTGTAGACATGTGCTTATGTAGACACAAGTGTCCATAACCAATAGATGCTTGGCTGATGATGCCTAACAACTCAATTTGTTGCATGTGGCAGAAAAACTTTGGAAAAACCAAACCCAGGATTTAAATGCAGGTGGTGGACACTGGCACATGGCTAGAATGGCAGCAGTTTGTCTCTGGGAGCTGCGAGGGAGCCGGGCTTCAGAGGACATTGGCTGTAAAGAGCATCTTGACAGCAATAAGTACTGACACGGAGAAAATGCAAATACCTGCGGACATCTGGAAGCCACTGGACAGTAAGGCTGGGCCACTCTAGTGCATGAGTCATCACCAGGTCATAAAGGAAGGGTGTGTTTTTCTTCCAGATCTTGTACTCTTCATTGATGACCCGCTCTTCCACTGCATCATCATACACTTCAACAGAGCAACATGGTTTAAGTTACGGGCATGACTGCACATTATAGCAGCTACTGTGTATTCTTCCTAATTTACATATACATAGTTACTGATTAACAGTTACAGATACCTAGTAAGTAAAACCAGTCTGGTATTGATGGCTAATGTCAGTTCGACTGAGAAAACTGGGGGTCCTGCCAAAGTGATTCTCTCAAGGACCCCAAACAGACAAGAGAGCCCTGACATGTACTACACCACATCTGTCTGTCACAGTTTAATGCTAGCTTACCTAAACCTCACATTAACGACAGTGTAACAGAAGAGTCGTAGCTAGTGGGGTATTAGCAGCTTCCCTGGATTCAGAGGTGATGTTTTGCTCGCCACCATTACAGTTTGTTTTGGTGAAGGGGGTTGCGGTAGCAATTTCTTAAATAAAAATAGGTTCAGTTTGGTGGATTGAATGTATGGTCATATGCTGAACTTGAAGAATAGTGGTTAGACATGGCGTCCTCTTATAATTTAAAACAGACAACAGCTCACTGGCTACGTGCCGCCTGTCAGACTCCTGACAGGACTTTACTAAGCTAGCATGTCATGCTAGCACCCATGCCGGAGTTGAACGTCCGTGAAACGCACACAAAGCGGCACAGGAGGAACTCGGGCCGCCGCTGTAACGGTTGAGTAGTGGTGGTAAACCTACCCTCTTTATCAGCCATCCTCACACTGCGCTCTGTCACGATGCTCGGAAGCAAAGTAACTAAGTGGACGCTGGTCTCGTTGATGCTGCGCTGCCCTGGTTAGCAGTGCTTTGCTTGTCTCCTGGCTAAACTGGGCTCCTTCCTTTTCAGCGCCGAATTACTCGGGACCTACTGCGCACGCGTCAGCGCGAGAACACCGACTGGGGCCAACACTGCGCGCGACCAGCGCAGACTGCGCACCCGGCTCCAGCGCGAGGGGGGGCTTTTAATTGAACTACTTTGTCAAATATATTTCTGTACATAACCAAAAATAAGTTGTATGGTTAGTACAATAAAGAAAGAAGAAAATACAACAAGGAGTAAATTAGACGGAGCCAATTTGACACTGCACGTGCACTCACCAAGCACCTGTACACGTGATTAGTCATGCAATTATCCAATCAGCCAATCATGTGACAGCAGTCCAACATATAAAGTCATGCAGGTTCAGGCCAGGAGCTGCAGTTAATGTTCACATCAAACATCACCAGGAGGAAAATGTGATCTCAGTGACTTTGACTGTGACTTGTGATTGATTTTCACACAACAGCAGAACCATCCAGTGAGAGAGGTCAGAGGTCAGAGGAGAATGGACAGACTGGTTGGAGCTGACAGAAAGGCTACGGTCACTCAGATAACCACTCTTTACAACTGTGGTGAACAGAAAAGCTTCAGAGTGAACAACATGTCCAACCTTGAGGTGGATGGACTACAACAGCAGAGACCACGTCAGGTTCCACTTCCTGTCACCAAGACCAGAAACCTGAGGCTGCAGTGGAGACAGGCTCACCAACACTGGACAGGTGAAGACCTGGTCTGATGGATCTGGATTTCTGCTGAGGCAGCAGATGGGTGGGTCAGAGTGTGGATCCATGAACCCAACCTGCCTTCTGTCAACAGTCTAGGATGGTGGTGGTGGTGGTGTAATGGTGTGGAGGATGATTTCTTAACACTAACACAGTCATGGTCTGAATGCCACAGTCTATCTGAGTATTGCTGCTGAACATGTTCATCCTGTCATGGCCACAGTTAACCAGCTTCTAATGGCTACTTCCTGCTAGTTGTAACTGTTATGGGTATTTTCCTGCAGGATAATGCTCCATCAGCATGACAGTGAGTACAGTAAACTTCAGTGGCCTCCCCAGTCTCCAGACCTGGATCCAGTACAACACTTTTGGGATGTGGTAGAACGGGAAATTGGCAGCATTAAAGTGCAGCTGACAAATCCGCAGAAATGATGTGATGCAGTCATGCCATAACATGAAGAACTGAAGCTGAGCAGAGGAGGAACTATCCAGTGTTAGTGTGGTGTTCCTAATAAAGTGTTCCGTGAGTGTACATCTGTGTTGTAGTAACTAATATACAGTGTTTAGTATTACTAATGTGCAGAATGTGATGCATTAACAGTGGCACAGTGTCTGACATGTTTTGTCTTTATTTATACAAGCTGTGGTCCAGAGCACTGTTTATGATCAGGGAAAATACTGGTTGTACTGTATGTGGTGAGTTCAGAGGGTTAGCTAGCATGCTAATGCTGGCATGTTAACTGGGAGCAATTAGCATGCTAATTTTTATTATTAGCTCAAGTGCCTGTGAGACCAGCTGATTTGATTTAGGTCTATACAGCTTTACCTGTAGTACCACCCTCATGAAAAACTTTATATCTATAAAGTTATCAAGGATCTAAGACACCCAGGCAACTATTGAGTTCTGTGGTGTGTGATGAGTATGACAGCCTTTCTATGCATTCCAATTAGTTTATTTTGTAAAAGTCTCCTCCATAAACAGCAAAAACAGTTTACTGTAAATTACAAACCTTGAAAATCCAAAACATGTTCCAAATATGAGCATAACAAAGGTTTCAAGGGAATAAAAAAAATAATGAGTTTACATACAGAAGTTGTCTCATTCACCAATCATCAAAAAATAAATAGTTCTTTATCTCAAGACAACAATAGTGGAAGCAAAGTAAAGGCAACTGGCACAGAGTAACAAGACAAAGCAGTCTGGTGTCATCAATTGAAGTAAATGGCAACAGGTACAATGGCAGGTTTGGCAATTTCAAATGTATCATTATATTGTGTGTTGTCCACAATGCTTCAGATGAAAAACAACCTTCACAGCTCTCAGTGTCCTTATAAAGTTAATATGGTTCAGTTTACTGTCAGCTTTACACATAGAGACAAGGCAACAGAAAAAAAGTGGATTGTGTATTCTTTCACCTCCACACCCCTCTATACCAACAATGTCTGATTTCAAACTAAGAACCAATGGACACTGATAAAAGAATGATCTGGAGTACAACAGCAGAGCATGCCACTATAAAAAGCTTTGAAATATACAGTGATCTATTTCACAGATACACAGAAGAACAGATGTTTCACTTTTCCATATAAAGATGAGCTGTTACCTAGAGCAGTCCAAGTAGAATAGTGGTCCTATATTCTACAACAAAAGTAAAATATACAGATATAGTTAATATTGAGTTACAATGTGTAACCCAGCTGTGCACAACACTTCATACATTTATCTATGTTTTTCCATTCATCTTTTTCTGGTTACATAAAAGAGTAACATATCGTGATGGATAACGTTTGACAATCACTGAATATTCCTTAAGTCCCTCCCATTATTATCCTTGTAAAAAAGCTATTTAAAGCTACAACTAGAGTGATCAGTACACTGCAATACCCAACATATATCTTAGACAGTAGGAGAGTATATATGTATATATGTAGAGGTCTTATCAAATGCGTTTGTACAGATTGACAGGTGACCATGAGGGATACAGTACAGATGGGTATACACGGGACAGTATAAATACTGACTGATGGTTATCTACACTGTGTGATCATGGGAGGAACACAAGCCACCTCAACCCCCTGTTTCACCTGACCTAAATTTGACATGTGGTGTCATGATTGTATTGTATCATGTCACATACAGAGCACAGATGCACCAATACTGTATTTTTATTGTGACACTGATTTTACAAACTACTGTAAGACTGACCTTCTGATGACATTTAATAAGGGTATTTTCACATATGGTCCTTTTTAAATGTACCAAACTCAGCAGTCCTCTTAAACTGGACAAAAGGTTTGTGTGTGTATGTTGTATTAAATTTAACTTAGTACCACTGGCGTGCAAGCAAGGCAAGCAGTTGTCCTGTTAAAGCTAAAAAAAAAAACACATCGATTAGAAAAATACTGAAGTGAAGTGATATATCTCCTAACATCTGATCTCTGAACAGTGTTTTGTCCCAGAAAGGATCTGATGGCTTTTTGTATCCATCATCTAATTTAGTGCCCTCTTGTGGCAGCAGCAGGCTATTTTCTCTGAAAGCTAGCTTGACAAGGAGCTGGGTAGGTGTGACTGTGTACCACTAACAAAGGCTGGAGCTGGTAAAGCAGAGAGGGCAGCAGCCTTTCTTGGAAGTTTGCGCATGGAGGATACTCCTGGATCTTTGACAGGTGACTACCTATAGCCAAAGAGTGCTTGTCAAGCTGTCCTTGACTCCGCTTCCACTGCTCTGAGATCAGCTATGATATTGTGCACATCATAAACAAAATTTGCACAGTAATTAATCACTTCAACAGCCTTGTCTTCCTAAGTGTTAAGAGGGAGCAGTAGCAAGTAAATGAGCAAATTACACTGATTTATCATCTCTGCGCAAGATCTGCAGTAAATTTGAGAAGTTTGAAACAGAATATTGTTATAGGAGTAGAGCAGATCCTTTCAGGAAGAGATCAGTGTGTAGGTTCTGTGCATAAAAGGCAAGAGAGAGCAATGAGGCTGGTGACAGCAGCAGAGAGAAGTTAGCAGTGAGGCTGTGAACCTAGCAGTATAATGTATGTGCACTTTAGGCTGTTTGTCAGTTAATAAATGCTATGACTCCTCAAGACTGAAGTTCTGCATCTCTGTGCTTCAACTACAGTCCAGACAATGATCCAGGAAGATTAAAAACACTGAGGCTCGAAAATACAAGATTCTACATTGTCACTGGAGGGTGTAACTGTCAGTTAATGGTAAATACGTTGATATTATAGATTTATATTTATTTCTTGTCGGTTAAAAGGAATAATCCTAATACTTGTTCAACCTGCACCAGGAGTGCAGAAAGGTGAAGATGTCCAGGTAGAGAGCAGCACGATGCCGGAAAGACAAGCAGGGTTGTGGGTTGTTCAGTTCTGCTTGCCTATCTGTAGAAGTCACTGCACTCCACTGCTCAGTACAACTGGCCTACCTCCACGTTATCATTAGTTTCAGTGTTATCATTAATAAATGCAACCTTATGAGCAAGTGTGTGTGTGTGTGTGTGTGTGTGTGTGTGTGTGTGTGTGTGTGTGTGTGTGTGTGTGAGTGACAGAGAGAGTGAGAGAAAGACAGAGGGGTGTTTCTGTGTGTAGTAGACAGTTGCTGTTTGATGTGTTGGTTCTATATCTGGAGAAGTACAGTAGTTTTTTTCTCGTCCACCAGTCTTGTTGTCATTACCAGCGGCCATAGTTCTGTCTATACGTTCTTTCAAGAGCCCCAGTGCAATAATGTGATCCATCTGCAGCAGGGCTAAAATATAAAGGCAAAAGGCAAAGCAAACCTGGAGCAATCTGAGTTCTTTTTGAGGGCTGAAAGGGACCAAGTGTGAAAACATCCTAAGTCACTTTTCAAGGAGGCAATAAGTGATCTTTCTTTCTGTTTCTATAACACATAAACATGTAGCAAGTGGTGTAACAGAGGTTGTAGATAAATACCAGTGACCTTTTAGCTGAGAAAGTGATTAGAATTTAAAATACCATAAAATACTTTAAAAACAGCCGTGTGATGAAGTTATGGTTAAGGTTAGTGTGAAGATAAAACCACCAAGATAAACACTTCACATCCTGTTTGTGAAATTTGGAGCTTTCATTGGCCTTAATAAAGTAAGTAATGTAACTGCCACAAAGTCTTCATGTTGTCATGTTAACTTAATGTTGCAGCATTTTGGTACTTTTGCTGTTTTCCATTTTCAGTTATCTATATTACATTTCCTTTGTTAAAATGGGAGTCTTTCAAACAGCAGATTTTTTTAAATGAACTTTTAGCCTAAAAATAAAGATGTTGTGTTACTGTCATTGGAAAAGAATATCTTATCCATGTATTCTTTTACACAGGTTAGCCTAGCATCTGATTTTTGCTAATATATATTTCCATTTATCCTTCAAAAATTGTTTTGTGAAGATGAACTCGTGCAGGGCTGGTGTTAAACTCTAATTATTTTTTTATAAATTCAAAATTACATAAAAAGTACCCACGGCAGCTGCATTGCAGTAGAGCTGTGGCTAGCTAGAATAGAGCTAGCCTCTGAGCTGCAGAATTCACAGATGTTTCTCTGTAAGCTCAGTATCATTATATTCTGCTGTTCAACAGAAAATACATTTCTGCTTCCTAACAATCTTGATTCAAGTTCTCTTTATTTTCAGATTGTGACCTTGCAGATGGCTGTGCATATGTATATTTTCTTCCTTCTAATGAAATGATAAATGATTCCTATCAGTATATGTGACATCAACACCTTCACTGGTCACTGATGAAAACTGACAGATGCAGTTGATAGTTCCTGAAAAGCTAGTAAGCTGACCTTGAGTTATGGTTATTTTGTCATGGCTTTGAATTATTGTTGATTGAGAGTAACTTTTGAAAAAGATGGACATTTTACTAATTAATTAAAACTTTTTTTTAATGGAAAAGATTTTTACTGAAGCAAGAGATTGAACTCTACTACTAGCAGTTAAAAGGGGGAGATGGAGTCACCCACACCACCCACCAATTACCAAAAAAATAAACATCACTTAATAAGATCTGAAAGGGCTATACCTTACAATTTAAAGCATTTCTATTCTGACAGGATTATTAATATGATCCTTGTAGAAAATAGGTTCCACGTAAACAAAGTTATACAAGCTCCTAATGGTTTCAGAGAGCATGATAAAAGTCTTCATTAAATATCATATACTTTATGTTTATTTAACAATATAAACAAGAATTCAGTGTCACTGGATAAGACTGATTAAAAATCCTAGTCAGTCTATTTTTGTGAGTTCATGATTAAAGAAGCTTTAAACGACGTGGCCCTAGATATTTAGCTGACGCACTGAAAAAACTGACATAATGCCCAGTTTAAGTGTGGTATCCACAGGATGACAGGTACCAGTATCAGGATGGGTGCATCTTCAAAAAACACATATCTGGATCCAGCAGAGGAGAAGAGGTGACGATGGCGGCCAGTAGATGGTGCTGATGCGAAATCATGTTGTGGATTCACCTTTCCAACATCAGAGCTACAAAGAATGATTTCCCTTTCATGCTTTCTTCGCTTAATGTTCCTCTATGAGCAGCTGGTTCTGGGGGGACACAATCATAAAGAAGCACAGTTATTGTTAGCATTACTGGGAGTGGTATTACTCATACTATGTCAAGTCAAAAATGTTGACCAAAGAGCTTTGCAAATAAATTTTAAAATACAACTAAATAATAAAGTAGAGACAAATAACTATGTTACATTCTATTTATGAAAAATGTGCATCTTTTGATGTTGAACAACTAAGTTCAACCTGCAATAACATATATTTTGGGGGTAGCAGAACCAACTCTGAGATATTATCCCCTAAGACTGTTGTGCTAACCATGTTTGAGAGCAAAGGGAGGAACTACTCAGTATTAGTATGGTGTTCCTAATAAAGTGCTCAGTGAGTGTATGTGCTCTACTGATGCCCTGTTTGGATTTTTTACTTGCAGACAAAATGGTCCAATTTGTGTCCCTTATGGCTAGTGGTTGAAAAACATGACAAGAAAAAAGGCTTCATGTGTGGACTGCGTGGTTTGTCTGGTCAATTTCTCCACTTCAATTAAAGAGCAGCCAAAGCTTGTTAATGGTTATCATCTGGGCTAATGCTCCACAAAATACCATCTAGGTTTTATGTAGTTTTCAGCCTCTTTCTTCACTTTCACAGTAAAAAACTTTCTAAACAGGTTATTGCAACTGTCTTATCTGAATACCGACTCCGGAGTCCCTTCAGCTTTACAGCTTTACTACTACTTTAATTAATTTTCACATAACTGCTCCACTGTTTTCACAAAAGTTACAGAATATTCAAACATTTCAGGACAGACCTAGAAGTCCTGCCTCATGGTTGTTTGCCTCCACCAATCAGAAATGTTGCAGGAAATTTGGTAATGACCTCCTCTTCCTGAGTTACAACAGTGAATAATGGCCAGAAGTGTTTTATGCAGAACATTGTGATGTCAGAGAGAAGGTGACCTTTTGGAATATAAAATGTCATCAGTACATCATTTTATCATATTTGACATTTGTGTTTAACTTTTAATTAGTAAAGAAATTCACCAGTTATGGCCAAAAGCATGTTTTTTGAGGTCACGGTGACCTTGACTTTTGACCTTTGACCATTAAATTCTAATCAGTTCATCATTGAGTCCAAGTGATCACGTTCCTGAGAATGAGACAGGTGTAATGTCTCTGACCCTGACTGTCACTGATGCAGACACATGAAACTATAAAAACACTCAAAAACAGTGATGTTCAAGGTTTGTCCCTACTTTATATATCAAAGAACTTGAGCTGCTATTTTGAAAAATAATTATACTGTACAGTTCTTCTGGGCTGAAAATCAATAAAAAATGAATTGAGATTTGAAGCAAGGGAATATGGAACATCAACCTTTAAAATGTCATCTGTTCCTGTGCACCTGTGCCTACTGAGCACAAGCGAATGATCAGGATATGAAAGCATTAATGAATCCCACCTTACTGTCGGTGGTGTTTTGGATGATGTCGTTGTCCGGGTCTCCTCCCTCTGAGCCGCTCTTCTGGTCGTCATCTTTCCCGTCCTTCTCCATGTCGTCCTCTCCAGACGAGATCCTCGACAGCTTGGAGGATTTCTGATCAGGAGGCGGGAACAGTTACTGAGTGTCAGAACTTTCATTTCAAACAGAAAAAAATGTCAGTAGCAGCAAATCACATTTTACAGGGGATAAACAACAACACAGTTAGAAGAGGGCAATAACCATTCCCACTGTGAGGCAGTCATGGACTTGACTTCACTGCACACAGCTCCCACGTTCAATGCTTTATAGCAAGCAACATTTTTTATTACATAAACTGACAAATGTTTTACTGGATCTAACATTTTTTCCATTATTCTAGTGAAATAAGAACAAAATAGTAAATTTTGTGCCGTGAATATATGATTATACAACATCAGTAGTTGGATTATAAGATTATATTTAATAGTAGGCACCGCTTGTAGGCTACCTTTAGGTTCTTGTATAATACAGGATCATCTTATATTTAACTGCAGCGGTCTGGGTTCGACCCAAGGCCCTTCGCTGCATGTCATCTGCTTTCCTCTCTTGTAAAGCTGTAGTACACTGCACCTTTTGTTACCCATGATATTTTTGGGTTATAAGCACATGAAAAAGTGTGTATCAGCACTTTGAAATCTACAAAAAATGTTTGCCAGTAACCAGGCAACGGATTCCCTCATTTAGCTACATAAACAAACAAAATCATAAAAAAAAAAAAAATGTATGCACAGTGCTACAGGATTATGTCTGCTGGCACCACTGAGTAGTTGTATAATTTGAAGGCACAATTCATGGTGCAGCTGTAAATAAGAGTCTCTTCTCTATCATTCAGAGCGCATGATTAGAACCTGTTACACACATTGCACTGTTTAAACAGTGGTCTATGATGGACAGTTTCAAAGTAACTCAGTAGTATCTGTTACTACAGCCCTGTGCTCAAGTAGGGTTGAAGGAGGAGTGAGGGAAGGTTGATGAACAACCAAATGACAGCTCCCCTGACACCACCCCATCAACACAGAGATCACATTTCATCTTCTCTTATCTGAGGAGATTTCAGTTTCATTGTGTGCTCCTTGCACACACACACACACACACACACACACACACACACACACACACACACAAACACACACGTGCATGCATGCACAGACACACACATACACATACACACATACACAGGAACACACTGCTCCCCAGCAGCGCCACATTCCTTTGGATGCACCACATGTGCTGTGCATAATGGAGCTCAGTTGCTAGGCAACAGTGGTTGCTAAGTGAGGAGCAGGATGCGTGTGACTTTTTCAACCTGCCTCCTTTTACAGTAGCAGTGGCTTATGCACTAGTACAGCAACACACACTCTGGTGGTTAGCTCTGCAGCACTCCATCCACTCAAAGCTAAAGGCTTTTTTTTTTTTCAAAATAAAGGCATGGTCAAAGAGAGCAGAACGTCATGATGAATACAGTAAAGAAACCAACATGTTTGGATGATTGAAATGTAGATAAATACAAAGAAGTGAAGCTACAGCTAAAAAAAAAACACAGCCTGGTTGCCCTATTTAAGAAACATCTTAACAGCAAACCTTGTGCACCAGATAGATTTTGGAGGATAAAATCAAAATACACTACAGTGTGTATATTAATGGTAATGAAGGAACAGTGACAAAGTGACACTCACTGATTTGTTTTTAATAGTTGTTCTAAAGCTGTGGTGCTCTCTAAACAGAGGAGTAGGATACACGGGGCTCTGGATATACAGACACATGTGTTTGTGGGATGTATTCATTGTTGGGTTTGGGAATTGTTGACAATAACGTAAATATAGAACATATACAGCCTTATCATTTGAAATTCAAATTCCAAAAATGTCTGAAGGTTTCCAGTCACCCCCATTCAGACGATTAAACAAATGTAGAACGCAAAGACACACAAAAGACAAAGCGTTTTTGGAAGGAGTTCAGAGAGACAGAAGGAGGCCACAATGGCAGAGGTTTAACCTGCATTCAAGTGTGGTCATTGGGAACAGGTACAAACACTTCTGCCTTTGGATAAGCTGCACAAACTCATCTGTTTAACCCACACTGAGTGAGTGACGCTGTCAACCTGTTTGTATACGATCATACCAAACAGTTAGTCCAAAGCACTGTGCGTCTGCAGCCTCTTTAAAGCAAGAATCACAAGAAAATCCCAAAGTACTGCACCTATGTCTTCAACCTCACAGGTGGAGGATGTGTAGCAAGGACTTCTCTGTCAGTGCCACTAATGAGACACAGCTCATGACCTCTACTGTTCATGCCAAATCCCAAATAAAATCTCTGAATTCATCAAATCCTCTAAATTGATGATGTCATTCTCAGGCTGGTTGTCACTGTCACCTCCTGTCAGTGCTCCTGCTCAACCTGAATCGTCTTCGCCTGTGTGTTAGTCTGCTCACGAGCTGAGGTAGCGTACCTTCGAGGTGGCTGTCTTTTTCCGTTTGGATCCCGTTTTGTCTCCCTTCAGCTTCTCTTTGTCATCTTCCCCCTCAACAGAGTCGCCCTCGTCTCCCTCACTGCTGCCATCAACAGTGTTTCCACCCTCTTCTGTTTCTGATGAACTCTGTTGCTGGATGGCCTGTGTGCAAAAAATGACCAAAACATTTTTTTGCACAGCTGAAATAAGGAATGACTTGTTCCACAGTGACTGACACCTCAAGTTTAGATGTGTGACAACAAGTTAAGACCAATTAATCCTGCTCTTTCATTTGTGTCTTAAAGTTTTGGTGTGGCTCTGCTGAGCATCAGCTTGTCTGTCATCTCTGCTGTTTTCTTCCTTGTCTTCACTCTGAACCACACACACAATAACACTGACTGACCTGATAGCCTGTGAACTTGACTCTGGGGTTGTTCTCGATCTCCCACAGGCCCTCATTGAAGCCTTTCCTCTTGTTGGACTTGCCAAATTTGTCCTTATACTCCTTGTAGGGCAGGAGATCCTTGGGGCCCAAGAATGCACTAAAGAAGGGGAAGAGATATTTATTACTACTATTACTAAAACAGTCTGGAATACCACAAGATGTTTCACAAAATAAATGGAAGTTTATATATAATCATTTCAAATTTAGAGATTTAAAATTTTGCAGAAAACTATTTATTAAGAGTATTAAACATAATAACTGAAGTAAAACACCTGATATTCAAACAAAGGTCTGCATATCAAACATCACTACTTTTTGAGCATGGACAGAAATGTGTCTGTATCAAAAACTGTTAAGTACTAAAACTGGGTGTTGAATGCTCACTCATACTATTCGATCATATATTTGCTGATCTAAATCAGGATTAGGGCGGGGTATCAATATCATCGGGGATGAAAAAATGTCTCATCATTCGCTACCAAATTTCAATACCTAAGGAGTAAATGAGTGTCAGTGTCAGTGGGCCAATCAGCATGCAGCATGCCTGGATAATGCTGATGATTGGCTGTTTATTTACAAGAACATGTCTAAGTGTCTACGGAGACCAAGCTTGAAAATAAAAATGAAGTAAAACTACAATTTGTACTGTAATGAGTATTGTGATTATCTTTTCGTTAAAATGGATTAGGGCTGAACAACTAATAGAAATATGATCAAAATCGCAATATGGCCAAGCAATATCTAAAGGCAGAATGTGTCCCAACATTGTTGTGCATTGTTAGCAACATAAGGGTTGTAGTGCTACAGAGACACCCCGGCCTACAAATCATATTTTCCAGACATACATAGGGAACATATTCTTTAGAAGCCATTTTGAAGGACACCCAGCCTAATCAGGATAATTATTAACTTTAGTAGAGCTAGTATTTATGCAAAGTCCTTCATTTAACACTGATGCATTTAATGGTTTTTCATATTTTGTTCAAGCAAAAAATCTATTCAGGCTACATGATAACAGGTGGTGGTATATCATCTGGTCACATGACCAAAGTGCCATGCATAGGTCATGTGAAGACAACTGAGCTCCAACTAAGTGAAATGTGGTTGAAAGCTCTGGAAAATACTTGTGGCTTAAAACATGTGGACATCCCTGAACTAAAGAACTGAAAACAGTCTCTGAAGTATTGCTTTAATTTAATATACAAAACAAATGGCAACAATACTTATACACAAAAACTTTTTTTGTGTGCAAGTAGGGTTGTGCTAAAAGCTATTAGAGTCCTAATATGGAGTAACTCCATAACATTCATTATGAGCTTGAGTATGGCTGCTGCTTCTCTCTCACACAACGTAAGTGTAAAAGGAGCGCTGCACGTCCTGGAAGAAAAAAGGCACCTACGTTTCATGGGTCCCAAAGAAGAAGATGGGGTATTTATTGGCAGGTGGTTTGACAGCTCCTTCAGGAAGCTCATCAATCTGAAGGACACAGAGAGAGAAACTGTTACTGAATATTTATTATACTCACTTCTTTCGATTTCCAGTCATCTGTTGATGTCCACCACATTACCTTAAATGATGCAGACTATTATTGGCCTGTGTCCTGTCACACATAAACAATAAAGCGTGGCGAAAGTGAACTAAACGGAGAGTGAAATGGTAGCGGGAGGCGCTGGAGTAGCTGAGAGGTCACAAATGGAGCCTGACAGCCCGCTGCACTGAGCACATCCTCAGCAACTCATCACACCGCGGCACATGTGCGCCACTGGACTCCAGGCCACGCTCTGTCTCTCCACATAGTGAATGTATGTATAATGCAGAACATTATTTATTGCTGATGAGACCTGTGTATTAATGGTGGAGCTCGAGTAAAAGTCACTCGAGCTCAGCTCTTGGCTCGTTTACTCCAGTGTGTGACAGCTACAAACATGCGATGTCAAAGATACTGACGTGAACATGAGCGGAGCGGGGACGTGCTGAGAAAATCATACATTTTTACGTTTTTCCTCATTTTAAAATGTCTAATTTTCTACTCAACCTGGAGGAAGTCAAAGGCTCATAACACACGGTTTCGTCGTCAATAATAAGAACACTGAAACCGGAGTCAGCATCCCTCCTATTCCCCCAACAAAGCAGCGGCTGTATTGTGTAAATCAACCCCGCCTCCCTGCGTTCCCAGCCCGGCCGCATCCCAGACTCACCCTCGCCGGCCAGTGCGGGTATCCCTTCATCTTAGCGAAAACCAGATCTCCTGCCTTGTATTCCCGCGGCCGTGGTCGAGCCATGTTTCAGAGTATGAACCGAGGTCTCAGATGACTTTATAATCCTTAGCAGTTCTCCCCGGGGCCCTCAACGCTGGGCTAAATTATCCACCATCAATGTTTTTATATCAAGACTGCAGTTTACACGGAAATAAATAATTAAAAAACGCGGAAAACGGGGCCTGGAAGGGCTACCCTCTTACGTACCAATTCAGGTGCAAACGTATTTGAGAATGGCCTGAGCTGGACGGTACCTGTAAGAAACGCAAAATCTGTCAGAGTGGGAGAAATCTAACTTCCGGTCTCCGAAATAAAAGCAGCGTGACGCACATAGGTTCAATATAGTCGAATTATCTTAAAATTACAGTCTTCAACGTGTTATTTAAAAATAATAATAATAATAATAATAATAGTAATAAATAAATAAAGATGAACGAGTGCTTCTCTACTCAACTAAAACTAAACCTAACATGATAGTTTAGAGTTAATAACATACGGTAAAAAAAAGCCACAATATTACCAATAAGATAATATAACATTAATAATAAAGATCATGCACATTCCTCTTTCCCAGACACAGTCTGTACAGTAGCTCCAGTTAAATGATCAGTTTCATCTCACATTTTAATGACAGCTGAGGGCCACTTGGTGGAAGCATCTCCCGGTTTTAGCAAAGTGAGGTGTCCTCTCTTCGTCCTATAGCAGACAAGCAGCAATTCTTACCATTAAGTTTTTTTTTTCATGTGCTTTGAATATAATTATTAATGAAAATGAGATGAAGATGAAGAAGTTAAGATGTAACAACATTTTGAGCAAATGCAGCACAAAAATTAGAGGAAACCCAGATAGCAAAATTAAATCACATGCCTGTGTCCTCAGCCCAAGTCTGGCCCATATACTTTCACAAGTGGGCAGATTTCCGTATTTATATCCTCTTGTATTGTCTGACAGCTAGAAGATTCCCTGTGTGTGTGCCTGAATTGGGCCAGATGTGAAAGTGGCATCTAACAGTCATGCTTTATCTAGGCCAGATTTGAGCCATGGAACCTGGTGTATACTGGGCCAGACGAAAAAAAAGCGTGAGGCCCAAATATGGGCCGGATTTATTTTGCTATCTGGGAAAAGTCAAAGTAAGATTTTTGGCATTTGTTCATAAATATATTAAAATATGATATTTTCAACTGGCATAAGGGAAATCGATAAGGAATTGGCTGCTTTTCTGTAATAATACTAAATGATGTGATACAATGGCTATACACCCACAAGACTGTGTTGGTCCAAATGCATCAGTAACAAGAACATGCTGGTTCACCATCTAATCCTGACAAATACTCATGTATAATCCAACTTAGAGCAACATTTCATGGTGAGTTTAAGATCCTTTTTTTAAGGGATAAGTTCAACTCTGTCTTAAAACATAGTGCCCATAGTGCATACATTTTAAAACCGTTTTTGCCTGCTGAAATAATTTCTCCCTCTCATACTGGCTGTGAGAGGTGCCTCCTTAGGGATTTTTGTATTAACAAGACTAATACACTGCAAAAGCCTCATATTAGCTCCATCAACATTGTAGAATACATTTTTATACAGATCAAGGAGTGTGTCCACATCACATAAACTGTTAGGAAGAATCTTTTAATGGTCACTATATGGACGGGAGAAATGATTACAACAAACACCAAAAAACCATCAGTGAGTTTCATTAAGAGAACCTGCCTGTAGACACGATGGCAGCCTGATTTATTTTCTTTTTTCCCTTTCAGTGGTTGAACTTGTAGTTGTTATTTAAATAAGTATTGAACAATAACTAAAGCTAAGATGATTTTTTTCTTCCTGCCCACCATCTTTAATTTATTTCAAACCTTTATATGAAATAATAGAATAGAATAATAATAGAATAAAAGTGCAAACCCACACTGTGAAAATATTCCACTACATGTAAAAGTCTTGCATTCAGAACCTTATTTAAGTTTCCTGCTGGGCCGACATGCTTTTTGGGCCGATACATTTCTTTTTATATTTGTCTGACCAGCCCATAAAACTCGTAGATCAGCAGCCCACTGGGCTCAGACTGGCCCAATCACATATTTAAACACCTTCCCCCTTGGTCTCTGTGCCAGCGTAATGCATTGGTCAAAAAAAAGTCAGCACAGGCCCATGAAACACATAAATCAGCGGCTGATTGGTTCTTTTTTTAAACTGACACTGGGCCAGGCTGTGTGTGATTGTATGTGGTGGGCCGGTCTGGACCAAAATACCAGGGCCAATTTTCTGTCCCAGTTCGGCCCTGCCATCCTGAGAACCACACATCTCTTAGAAGTCAACTTTCACCAGCTCAGATAAACAGCCTGTTTTCATCTTCATGACAAAGAACTTTCCTGCTGAGCCAAGAGATTTTAATAGTTTAACTTAAAAAGGAGGATGATTTTCTCAACCCATAAAGAAACACTTCATCTCTCAGTTTATCACAAATATTCAGAATCAACACATCTGGAGATACAAGGTTTTCACTGGACAGAAAGAGTATGAAAAATTGTAATCTGAAAACTAACTAATAACTAAAGCTGTGAGACAAAGTAGGGGGGTAAAAAGCACAATATTTGCCTCTGAGGGGTGCTGGAGGATGAATATAAAGTTGCATTAAATGGAAACACTAAAGTAAAGTACAAATACTTCTAAATTGTATTTAAGTACAGTAGCTGAGTAAATCTAAATATGATTTCTTTCTATCACTGCAAGTCAGTGGCTAAACTATCAGGATAAATACTTCTTAGAACATAAGACACTGTGTTGACATTTCACTGACCAGTATCAGTGATAATGGCTGATGCTGTAGAGTTAGTGTGATGTGTTTAATTTGAACCCAAAAGGAGAAAAAACTAATGATCTGGCAAAGACTGCAGTGTAGGACTGGAGAACATATGCTGCAGGAGCTCAATTGGTGGATGAGTAGATTGGCAGCAGGAGGGACCGGATCACACAGACACGTAGAGAGACAAACTGCCGACAAACAAGAAACAAAGGGAGGGGAAAACAGCAGAAACACTGTGAATGAGGGAGAGGCACTAATACCATGACAGAGTGGGTGGCAATGAGGCAGCACTGGTGAATATAATGTGATGGTTGTGGATGGATCCTGACTTGCCTTGGGCACCAGGAGTTTATTGCTCAGACATTCAGCAGCTTCATCTGTATGACCTTTGCATTATTAGTTTTGCAGCAAACAACATGTACATCCTCACAATGACAATGTTCAAACTAGAGGTCTCTGTTGTAGGTGCTAGATCAGTGCTGATGCAGGAGGATGATGATGGAGTTGATCATCCAGGATGTTACTACTCATGAAAGTTCAGAATCAGAATCAGAATCAGAATCAGTTTTATTGCCAAGTATGTTTTCACATACAAGGAATTTTTCCTGGTGATTGATGCAATGAGCGCACCAAAACACAGAGGCAGCCATCCACCGTGCCATTAAAAAAAGGGGGGGGGGGAACCCAAACTATACTCCTAGTGTGTGTGTGTGGGGGGGGGGGGGCTGTGCCATGGGTTCTCCAGTATCCCCCATTGTGGCAAATCTATACATGGAGGAGGTAGAGAACAGGGCTTTGAACTCCTTTGAAGGGATTACACCAAGCCACTGGTTCAGATATGTGGACGACACATGGGTTAAAATCAAAACCAAAGAGGTGCAAGCTTTTACTGAACACATTAACTCAGTGGACAAAAACATCAAGTTCACCAGAGAGGATGTCAAGGACAATAGTCTGCCCTTCTTAGATTGTGACGTCCATATGAAAAAGGACAGGAGCCTCCACATTGGGGTATACAGAAAACCCACACACACACACCAATATCTACTTTTCGACTCACACCACCCTCTGGAACACAAGCTTGGTGTTATCAGAACCCTGCAACACAGAGCTGATAACGTACCCACCAGCTCACAGGCCCAAAGGGTAGAACACAAGCACCTGAGAGGCGCCCTCACAACTTGTGGTTACCCCAACTGGACCTTTGTGAAAACTGCTTCTGCTTCCAGAAAGAAAAGTAGCAATATGGTTGAGAAAGAAAAACCAAACAAGAGAAACAACATAGTCATCCCATATGTGTCTGGGGTATCAGAAAAACTCAGGAGGATCTTCAACAAACACCGTATCCCTGTGTATTTCAAACCCAGCAACACACTCAGACAGAGACTGGTACACCCCAAGGACAGAACACCACACACCCGAAAAAGCAACCTGGTGTATGCAGTCCAATGCAATGAGGAATGCAAAGACCTCTACATTGGAGAAATGAAACAACCACTGCATAAACGCATGGCCCAACACAGGAGAGCTAACTCCTCAGGCTTGGACTCTGCTGTCCACTTACATCTTAAGGAGAAAGCCCACTCCTTTGAGGACAGCAAGGTTCACATCCTGGACAGGGAGGACAGGTGGTTCAAAAGAGGAGTGAAAGAAGCCATCTATGTGAAAGTAGAGAAACCATCCCTCAACAGGGGAGGAGGCCTCAGACACCACCTATCTCCAATTTACAATGCTGCCCTTTCATCCCTTCCCAGGAGATTCAACAATTTAACCTCTAAGAAAAACAACTGTTCACAAGTGGCATGTGACTCCAACGACTGTGGTTATAACACAATAGGGCTCTAACGAAGTGGAAACCAACTCTCCACCAAGACAGTCACTGTAACGACTGTCGCTGGCACATGGAGCACAAAGGGAACCAGTGACATCATCAGCCTTGTGAAACCCCTCCCAGAGGTTAAATACCTGGGTCTCCACACCAGATAGTTGGACCAGTCCCAGCCTGGTCAGGTGTGAGAAAGAACTGATGAAGCCTCTTGGATGAGAGGTGAAACGTCTTCCTAGACAAATAACCAAGTCCAGTTGCTTTTGATTTAAAACTCCTTTTGAAACATTTAGAAATGTATGTTGGGTCTACACCAATCATAACCCTCTCGTCTCCCTGTCCCACATGTAAGATCATAACCTGCATCACACACTGTGGGCTCTAACTGTACAAGATTACAATTTAGAAATTCATCACAAGAAGGGTTCAGAGTACCCCTGTGTTGTCAGAGGCTCTGTCTAAATTATAGTGTATGATCATGTGTGGGTCTTACAGGGAGGGGTGCTGTCTAACCCTCTATCAGCACTTTTGTGTGTATGCTAAGTAGGAGATGTAGTCCCTGAGGCAAGATTGGATGCAGATGCTGGAGGTGTCCACACCCTCCTAGTTGGCTAAGTCCTGGATCCTGATTGGCGCAGCACCCGGTCCAGCCCACCAATCAACCAGATGCAATTTGGGACCAAGAGTATAAAGGCCTGGCCAGCTTACCAGTGTACCTCTCAAAGCTTATATTAACTGGTCCCAAGCCATGGCCACAGGAGGGAATCGGACATGTGTATAAATGTGCCTCGTGAACCTCTTCAGAGAGCTGAACTCCATCCTTACAGATGTCATTCATACCTACATGCAAAATGACCTTGTTAATGTTCGGATGTATCCTCCATATCAAGGGCAGTGGCACCTGGGACACAACAAGTTATTGCTAGTCATGTCCTGAACGTCTTCAACCAACAAACATGTCCAGAAATCTCCCAGAGAGCTCACAGATGAAGTTGAATGTAGTGAAGTTGTTTCTAGTTGAAATAATCTGACTGAATTTGGTGGTTTCATTTGTACCTGACAGCCACAGGCTTACTGAAGGCCTCATGCTGGGCCAGCTGTCCAAACCATCCACCTGCTTCCTCCAAGGACCGGGAGGAAGATGACCTTAGACTTTTTGGCAATCCTGTGCTCAACTCTAAAAATGGTTGACTTTAATACATCAAAAAGCCTGTGCCCTCACCGGGTGAGACACCCCATGCCTCATGGGCCCACCAAAACACAAAAGTAAGGACCTCTAAATAATGTCCTCACCCATGATCCCTCTCCTGGCACAGTTCTGTTTACAAGACATCCTGAAGTCAGTCAGTAACATGGGTGTTCAGCCTGGAATATTGGGTGTGCTGTTATGGCTAAATCTACAGAGAGACACAACACTGACAAGGATTTAAGATGGTACGTAAAAAACAAGCATATTCTGTATTACACACCTACTTTATTCATGCATTTTTGGTAATGATGCTGTTTTGATTAAAAAAAAGAGTAAATTGATTATTTGACAACTACCCCTCTTCCACTCTGGGAAGCAAGACTGAGGCAGCCAGTCCCTAAAGTGTCGTAAAGAAAGTTAAAAACAAAAATATGGAGCTCCAAACCCACCACAGGTCAAAATATGTTTTGCTGTCATTAACATTATATGACATATCACGACGTGCTGTTCCATCCTGCTTATGAAATTTCAAACAGGATGCTCAGGATCCTCCAAGAGAAAGGAAAGTCACTTCTTTTTCACTTAGTCTTTATTCTTTTATTCAGCGTCTACACACAGTCAGTCACAGGTCACCATAGTTCATTGTGTATCTCTAGTCCAGTGGGTTTGCAGCTGCTCCACTGCCATTAGCAGTAACCATAGTTACCAAGGATACAGCAGGACCCCTTAGTGATACCAAGTGTAGGCAGATATAAACATTCAAGGGAGTGCATGAGGGGCAGATAGAGTTCATCATCCTTAATAAGACAAAAGTCCTCAATGTGACTTCCATCAGATTTCCATCACAGGCAGAGGGAGATCTGGACCACTGAGCTTAATTTAGCTTCGTCTGCTGCCACTGTATGGGCTAAAACAAGAGGATCAGACTAATATCCTGTGTAATGTTTGCTTGGTGACATGCACCCTTTCACACTTGAAATCTAGGTGGCATGTTTCTTCTTAACACTACATAGTTTAAGAAGGTGTTTCATTAGTTCTGTCAGAGAAAAGTAACAGCCAAGAACACTGTGGTCCAACTGGTGCTGAAACTTCAGCAAACAGGCTGATCTGGACCAAACTAGTTTCTCTGTCCTCAGGATCTTGTGGTTCTGGAAGACCAGGGTCGAGGGCTTGTGTAGGAGAAGAGAAACTAAATATCATAATGTCTTAAATAGCTATAATAATAATAATAATAATAATAATAAATGATAATAATACAAACAACAAACAGCTCATAGGAAGCTTTGTGTGCAGAGTTAAGCCTGGCCAATGCAACGGACACTAGTCTAATAGACAATACTTTACTCCATCACTTTAACCCTAACAACCCTGACACCTGCATTAAATGTAATAACCATAAAGAATCTTTGTTTCATGGCATGTGTGAGTTCCCTCAGATAATCTGCTTTTGGAAGAAGCTGATTTATCTTGTCAGATCACAGGCCAGGAGGGAACCTTAACCTTAAACTGTGTATATTGCACATTTACCCACATGGTTGTGAGCATGAGCATGCTCATGGAAGAAACACAACCTGTACAAGTTCATGGCTGACAGGAATGACCTTTAACCTTATTACATCACAAAGAACAAACCTGACAGGTACATCTGGAACATCTGGAACTTCTGAAGAGTTGAAGTAGAAGGAAGGAGTGATCAGCTGACTGCTATACCTTCTTTTTTTCATTATTGTTATTTGTTAGTTATTGTCATCTAATGTTAACCATTACTGTTCATTCATCATCATATGTGCTGTGTACTAATATGTGCCTTCTTGTTCCTTTGCTTAAACAAGTAATTAAAAATTGTTTGAAAAAAAAAAACAACTCATATACATGATGTCACACACAGGAAGTGTATGAATATCAAGTTTCTCAGCTTATCAGAACTGAAACTATTGACTGCTGTATTATAAAAGACTGACAAACAACTATACTGTACAAAAAGACTTTTGTTTTTACTCCCATTTTTCATGAATTAAAATAAAAGATGTAAGATTTTTTCCACACATACAGAGGGTTTATTTCTCTTTAATCTTCTTCACAAATGTGTTTAAATCTGTGAGCATTTTTCCTTTCTCAAGATCATCCCTCCACCCTACAGGTCTGACATATCCAGATGCTGATTACACAACATGATTACTGCTCAGGTCACAATAAAAGGCCAGTTTAAAAAGACATTTATCAGGCACTGAACTGTGGGTTTTGCATGGGCTGGGCAACATATGTGCATTTTCTGGAGGGAGGGTCATGGATCAGAAAAGGAGTCAGAATCTGGTGTGACCACCATTTGCCTCATGCAGTGCAACACATCTCCTCTGTACAGAGTTGATCAGGTTGTTGATTTTTGGACTGCTCCTCTTCAGTGGCTCTGAAGCTGCAGGATCTTGACAGGAAGTGGATCGCACTGTTTGGATACAGATCATCTCACACATGCTCAGTAGGTGACACATCTGGCGAGTGAAAGGCTGGTTGGATGAACTACAACATCCTAAGAAACGACAGTGGAGACATCTGATGGTGAAATGATTGTACATTTCACAGACAACAGCTCTAGTGGACATTCAGCAAAACCTCACCTCAAAATGTACAACATGTGTGACTTTGTGTTGTAAAACTGCATGTTTTAAAGTGCTTTAACTGTGATCAGTCCAAAGCACACCTAATCAACATCTGGATATGTCACACCTTGGTGAATTTATTTATTTTTAGTGGATGACAGTGATTCATAAAGTCTTCCAGCAGATGGCAGCAAGACACCACCTCCTGCACATGAGACGAAAACTGTAGTCAGTTAGTCAGGATGAGTATAACAAACACACATCACCCTGTCAGACACTGTGTTGCGTGCTGTGGCAGCTCTGGGTACAGATTGTACAGGGGGTGGCAGCAAAGGCAAAGACAAAAGCAGGACTTTCTTGTCCTGTTCAGGCTCACGTGGTTCTCGTCTGTCTCCTGCAGATGTTTGATTAGGTTTCATTACCAAGCTTCTTTTCAGCTGTTAGTCTCAGAATATACCCACTTATTCCTTTATTTACACCACTCAGCTACTAACACCTTAACAACAGGTGGTCAGGAGAAAAGAAGGTGTTTTTAATGGATCAGGCTTTCTACCTAATAGCAGTCGCCTGGGTCACTGGTGTTTATCACGTCCTTGAAGTTCTATTAAATCTGTTAAATTCAGAAATATTCTAAAACTTTGTGTTTCTCTCTCACACTGTTACTGCTGCTCATTGGTGCACAAAACTCAGATAAATCTGGCTTATATGGCTGCCAGTAGAACACTGTCAACTCCCATGATCCTGAATAGGCGTAGTTGTAACGATGCCTGCGACCAGCCACAGTGTTTCACAGCCATAAAGCCCCCCTGGCACGCTCAATTTATCATACATTTCGCACTTTCACACTGTTCACAGGAAGACCTTCATGTGGCATTAGTGTTAGGCTGCGAAGAGGCCCTCTGACACGCAGCCTGATGCACCTTCCACGGTTCGCATTCATGCCCAACCTGAAGGGAGAGGCGTGAGGAGAGGACCCCAGCACACAAATGTGGGCAATTTGGTTTGCGGCTGACACCCAGCGCTCTGAATAAATGATCTAAATGTTTGCCAGAGATTGTTTTGCCACTGCCGCCCTCAGCGATGACACGAGGGGAGGCAACACACCCCCTGTGGCTCTGTGATGGCCAGCCAGGATGAATATGAGGAAATGAGGCAGACATCCAGTAAATAATAGTTGCCATTGTGCCCCTCAGCGAGTGGCGAGGCCGGGGGTGGGTAAAATGGGGAGGGGGGGTGCGCTGCATGATATGTCAGGGCCCTGACATGGCATCCAGACCCAGAGCTGTCACCCCTGTGGAAACATCACCCTCGCCTCCACAATTTGTGCACTTAACACTTCAGTTGGCACATGACAGGTGCTTATTTCCCCGCGCTGGCTTTTCCCCCTTGCAGTGATGCCTCTGAGCTCAGGGCACACACAGCATCTGGTATGGGTGTCTGTCCGCAATGCTGCTCGCTGTAACACTGTGTAACCACACCAGTGATACTTTTCACATCCGCTCACACTGCATTTGCAGCCCACTGAGCATGGCTTCAGTGTGCTCGTGTCATGTGTGTGCGTTCATGTGTATACGCGTGCAAGGGACTGAAGAGCCATGTGCCCATGGAGGCACAGAGAGTCCCAACATGGTTCATCCAGCAGTTACACAGGACACGGCTCATACAAATAAAAGAAAGTGATTAGGACAAAACAAATGAGCCCACTTTGTGTGACAGTTTCCTCCTTTATTTTCCAGCTCCAGCAAAAAAGAAAACAAAAGACTGGTTTGGTTGAGATTTACTGTGCATGCAATCAGCAGATGAGAAGTGCTCATCTTTTCTCTCTCATCGTCACATCATTGTTAAGAAGGAGTGAACATTATTTTCTTGAGGTCAGAGTTTGTTTTATGTCATGTATTCTATTTAAGTGTTTTATGTGAATGAAAACAAGGGATGTTGTGTTTATGTGGCAGTGCAGCAGAGATGAGATGAAACAAAGCATCCAGTGAGATTTTATCTCAACTCTACAAATCAAACATTCCACAGAAGGTGTGATTAGATTTCAGATTTTTGTATAATCTGATTTTTTCACTTCTCTAACCCAGTGAATCAGACTTTCAGACCAGCTAAATGCCTGATACTGTTACATGTTGCACACAGGTCCTCCAGTTTACAGGACAAAATGCATGTTTAAAACTGCCTCTCAGAACAACACATCTTTCTATCAATATCAGCAGGAAGACATTATGTATCAGGGCTTCCTAAAAACACTGCTGAAAAATACATTGGTTTTTCAGACCCTGTAATGGTCACACAGTAACTTACCAGCCCTGAAAAAATCTTGTGAAATACAAGTGGACTTCAGGACGCAGCGACATCACTGCTGGGTGTGGTTACAGGTGAACAGAGTACTGAACTCTCCTTTTAAAAATGATCCTGTTCCTTTTGCTGCAGAACCAGTTAGAAAGATGTAAATCCCAGTCTAACTCTGCACAGAGTCAACACCAACCTGGGTGAGACCCAACTGAAAACAAGTGGACCTTTAATATTAATACTGGAAACTGTCCTCCTTAGAAAAACTACACGTCAGTGTATTCAGCATGTGTCCCACAGTGACGAATGTTATCTCAACACAGGAGACCATTTTTCTTTCCCATGTCCTACTCACAATATATGTTGTTTTTTTGAAGCATGACTTTAAATGTTACATTTATTAATGTAACCATGACGGTAAAGATCGACTAATTTCAGTTAAGTAGTTATTTTAACCCATCAGGTGGTTTTTAAACCACAGCACTGTCACATCATAAAACACATTTATCTTTTAGATTTATTACAGATAAATACATCATCCTGAAGACTGTGGTATCTGATTGAAAACTCAGTTTTGCAGTTTCACTTTTGTCTACTTCATAGAACTTGTAGTAAGAGTGCATCGTGTTTTATAACTTGATCCAGCTTTGTATATAGAATTAATGTAACTGGGAACTATACAGTAGGTGGTAAATCAGTGTAGTGGAGAAAAAGTGCAATATTTCCATATGAAATGTAGAGGAGCAGAAATTGGAATTATTTCTGAAAACTTAATGTCCCTTGAAATTGTGTTTGGGTTGAGTTTGTGTGTTTGTCCCACAAGACAAAGTCTAAATGTGGAGAAGAAGAGCTTAATAACCTGATGTTGAGAGCTCAACAAAAAGATTAATACTCAAAGTCTTTTAAAACTCTTGTAGACTCAGAATTTTTTTTGATCAGGAAAAAGATAACGCAAGCTAAAACTTGCTATCATGCAAATTACCACTAAACGTAGAACAGCTGAGGCTAATAGGACTGTGAGGCAAATTTAACCTTGAGATGAAAAGTCAGAGCATCACTGAAATTATTACAGTTCACCTTCTGGGAACCGTGAACAAAACGTTTTAGCGCTCAATCTTGTTGAGATATTTTTCTGGATAATTAACAGTCAGAAGGATTCACACTCTGGAGACTTTGGTCCTTTAGGGAAAATTCTAAGCAAAAACACAACATCTATGCAAATGTGATATATATTCTGTACATACATTACATTTTCATATGAAATATATGTGCATATAAAAAAGGTATATTAAACCTATTAAAAATTCATATATTGACAATTCCATATATTCACATATATCTCTAGCTAATACAAATATGTATGTTTATGTATATATGTTGTGGACATACATGTTACATAAATACATATCCATCCAAAAGCCTGTCTGTCTGTATGTTGATATTATAAACAATATGGTTCAAAAGTCTGAGACCACTTTCCCAGAATGAGACGATAGACATGTTTAGAATTGATGGGAAATTAATTAGAAAAACATAAATAAGCATATAGTATTTTATATGTATTTTGTTTTAATTGGTTTTGATAAACGTACATATATAAATCAAATAAAATATATATTGTTAACATATATGCTCATTATATATATATATATATATATATATATATATATATATATATATATATATATATATATATATATAATTTTTTTTTTTTACTCTCGTGTATAAATGCTTTTACTCTGCCATCTAACAATAACATTTTGGTCATTACATTATGTACAGTGGGGTCTAAAATGGACTCATTGTGCATATGTGTGGGTGTACATTTGTATTAATTATTGCTGTTTGTGAGAATACACAACCACGTTTTCACACTGAAGCTTCCACCCGAGCTGCTGTTTTCTCTGACTGGTTAACTGAGGCATAATAATCATGGGACTTAATCACTAAGCTAAGAATGGAAGCAGCAGGGTTTTACTTCACCAGCAGATATTGAATTAAGCCCACGTGTTGAAAATGTTGGGGATTTCAAAACTAATAGTTTTTAGACACTAACAGTGTCAAACAAAAATACATCTCCTCACTATTGATCAGAGTTCACGGTTTCATATTATGACTGCATCACGGCTTCATTTCTATTGATCGGTTACTTCTATGACAAAAGCCTCACTGAACATAGTGGTGTTTCAGTGTCATGACGGGTTGTAATCAAATGAAGCTGGGTGGCGTACCATTTATTTGAAACAGTTTTACTGTAACCGTGAACGGTGGAGATGGTGCTGCTGAAGTATCTGAATACACCTTCCTTGAAGTGACGGTAAGCTGTTTGGCCTTGAAAGTACCCACTCTCCCCAGTGTTATAAATAATTGAATGTCCTGTTGAGACTGTCTCTTACCTTGGCGCCCTAAATGACTTTCCTGGAAATTGTAATCACACTTGTCATGCTCAAGTCCTTTACTTCTTGTAGTCAAAGTCACAGTTTCATCCTTCAGTCTCAAATCCCATGGCTGCGGTTGACAATTCAAAAACAGAAGTGGGACTACTCCTCTTTTTGTCCTTGTCAATCACGAGGAGTCTGACTCTCTTCCTGCAGGCCACAGTCAAGACTGCAGGGAGCGATTGTCAGGTGGCATTACTGTCCCACTAACGCTACTAAAAGCCAGCTTTTTTACATTACAAAAAAATTGTTGATGCATTATTTAACACAGAGATCAGGCGTAATTTCTAGAAGGATCCTGGGTTTTAAAATGGACGGTTGCAGCCAAGACTCCTGGGTAATAGTGAATTGATTGTGAAGCACTGTGACAGGGCAACTTTACTTTCTCTGTTGCTCTCTCACACATATCAAAAGTCCCCATGTCTGAGATGACTTTTTTTTGGACCCCACTGTACATTCACACACACATACATATACCACACACCCTTATCCCTCCACTGACTATTATCAAACCCCTTACCCTAAACCTAGCTTCCTAATTTTGAAGCTATAATACGAAAGCTTTCCACATTAAAATGTCTAAAAATAACTAGACCTATGTTATATATTTTTGTTTGCTGTTGTTGTTTCCAGCAATTTTCAAACCTAGAGAAATCCATGGTTTTAATCAAGGTCATTTGGTCTCCTGTCAGCTCAAGGTGCATTTTTTACAATGCGCTTTTTAGATAGTTTATGAAGGAGCAGGAACCCTCTTGTTTTGCTTCTGTTACTCTCGCTATTTTTCTTCTACTAAAGTTAGCATGCTAACTAGCTAGCCCCAGTTCAGTTGGCCCATCTCATCCCTTTCTGATACTGAGTCACTGTAACATCCAGTCTGCCCTGAAGAAGTAGCTTCTCAGAGAACGTGTTATAACCTCTCGTCTTATAACAGTTGCCAAAGGTTGATCTCTGTTAGCAGTGTAGTCTCATACACTGTCCCATAGATCTGACTGAATTACGCACCGGAAACTACATCAAGTTTACCACCACTGTGGTTATGGTATAATGAACTATACTGTCCATGTGCCTTCTATTTTTTCTTGGCCATTTCTACATTGTTTTTTATTCCTTTCCCTTTTCAATTGAATGACGCCATTATCATTAGATTAATGAAATACTAATCCTCATCTGACAGGGTGATTGGTGATTCCTCTGATTCCAAGTCAAGATCAGTCATTCATATACTAGCCTACACAGTAAAATGGAGAACTCCATATAAGGTAAAATGTTCTGCGTCTGTGGTGTATACTGCATTAGCTCAGAATAAACTACAGTGTGTGTGCCCAGTGCAAAAGTGTGGCTATCTGATGTGTTTTTAATAACAATGGAACTCAGTAAACAGAGGAATAAGCCCATTGTCACTGAGTAACATACTGTATGGAATTTATCCTTTAAAGCTAATGCATTCTTCAAGCAGTGTTTGATTTATGCACATGTTCTGCTTTGCACTAGGAGTTACATAAAAACATAAAAATAAAGACGATGTTGAAGCAGATCTAGCTTTGCTAGGTTCCCCGCCCAAACTGAATAAAAACCCCATAAACTGTGAATGTTGTTTTTAACAGAGTGAATCAGTAATCCTGGATCCTGAATCAGCAATTCTTGCGGAACAATAACATCCTGTATGTATTTACACCTGTGATCCACCATGGTTTATCCTAAATGTGAATGGGATTAATATGGTAAACAGAGTTTGATATTCAATCCAATGCCCATTCAAGACCATGTGAAAACCAGAGCTAATGATTCAAGACACTGCTACAGCTCTAATGACTCCTGCCTGTGGTTACTTTGCTCAGAAGCACCAGGCTTTGTTTGTTTTTTCAGACCAAAAGTGCTGTGGAAGGTAGAGGCGGGGCCAACTCACCTGCCAGCAGTGGATTTATTTTTATTATTATTTATTTATTATTATTTAAACACTGCCACAGTTTCAATTTATCCCTGAGATGACGATAACTCATTGATCTGCTCATTTATCTCAAAATACCATAAAGATGAGCTGTTCAATGCCATCCCTGTCCATCAGCATCATGAAAAGACATTACTGATACTGTCTCAAAACACACTGTAAATATTTGTCTGAAATTACTGGGGTCCTGCAGCAGGCTGAAATACACTAATACAAGCTATCTTCAAAGACTCAGCTCGTTATTGGCTTGTTATTGGTGTACAGGCTCCCATCATCCCAAACTGCTTGACTACACTGTCTTGAGAAATATCATTATTTATATTATATATATATATCTCATATTTATTAGCAAAATGGAACAGAACAGATTATAGATGAAGGTGTATATACCTCGTACGCCAAATCGCTATTTTTCTAAATCTAATCTGACCCTAACGCTTCACTCAGACTGTCATCTTAACTTCACCCTCATGTACAACTCATCCTCCTGTGGAAGGAGAACTGTCCCACATGGTCTGGCACTTCTCAAAATGTCCTCACAGTCAGTCCAGATGTTCACAGGATAGAAGAACGAGATCACGCACACACATTGAGTGAAAGGGTGCATCATTAATGAGCCATAGTGGACACAGGTTTGCTCCTCCATGGTGAACAACACAGGGTGTTGTGAGAGGCCTGGTCCTGACAGGTAGAGAGGAGAGGCCAGCTGTGAGCGATAGCCAGGTGGTCCCAGTCCCAAACCCTCCCACCACATCAGCCTACCGCTGGCCTGATTGGCATTAATTGGCAGGTGGAGGAGGGGGGTGGGGTCAAGGGAGCAAAGAACGTGGGAGCTGACGGGTAAGAAGAAGAAACAGAGAAAGCAAGAGACAGAAAGGCTGATGTGGTTAGTATCAACAAGCCAGTGTATGGCTACACTGCAACACTGTGTAACACCCATTACACACAAGTAAATTGTTGAATGGTTGAAAAATACAGAGCCAACAGGGCTCCATGCTTCCAAAGAAATAACATGCATGCATCTCTTCTAAAAAAGAAACACTGAATGAGATGCGGAGGCAAACTCAAGAATTTTGCAACATAAGTTACAGAACGAACAAAAGACAGAAACTGTCATAAACACATCCCCTTTCAAACATCACAGAGCCTATTACAATCCATAGGAAAAACAGAACAGGACATATTTAAAAAATAATGAAATATTGTTTATGGAGCAGCAGTTGGGGGCTCAGCCAGCCCTCAGACACTCCTGATGGTGCACAAACCAGAAGAGTTTGTTTGCATACAGGGTATTAGGACTTGCAGATTTTACACCATCCCCACTCGGTCCAGTTACTCCTAACTGCCAGCAGGAGTACTCACGTCATCTACTTGTGTACTTTCACTCACTAGTTGTGTTTCCATTAAGCTGCTAAATGCGCAATTTAAAATTTCAAACAAGTCATGGAAAAACAGCTAAATTACTGTGTCACAAATGTCGCAAAAAAATTCATATGCTCTCATGAGGTGGTTTTCAGACTAATCGACAAAGCAATATTGGGGAAAATTGAAATGGAAACACTATTTTCTCATTCAGTTTGTGGTGCCTGTCATATCATGATCCAACCGAGAGGCAAACTGCTGGAAATCTGTCGTCATGTTTAACTAGAACGCTATCATGAGAGGAGAAAACCCAGCATTATTCACATAACATCACTCAGTGGAAACACAGACCATTCACAATGGTGTTTTGGCAAGATTTAAAAAAAATGCTTCTATGTTGCACGAACCTAAATAGTGTCGTCTTTTGCTAAAAAAAAAATTATGAAAATTTTATCAGTTGTCTGTAAATTTTTCTTCATTTTGTTGTCCATACTCCAGCATACAGACCAATGACTCCCAGACTGCAACACATTAAAAAAATGAAGTGTCAAGCCTCAGTGTGATTTTCACTGTAGCTACTGAATTCAATGAATTCAGCAGTTGATGCAGATTCTTCTGTTTTCTTTTTCTTTTCTTTTTTCTATGAGGACATGGTTGTGTTTTGGCTTGGGCGGGTTTTTAGTGTGTAACTGGGTTCAAGAGGATTAAATTTAGACAACATGTATGGGTAAAGGTACTAATTGTGAGTCATGCACCGGTTCCATGAAACACAGTCATGTTTGTGGGTGGGAGGCCAGTGAGGGATTGATTCACTAGTGACTCCTAGTGGTTGGTCTGGGCACCTTTGTGATGAAAGGTTGAACCTTGGGAATACGTCTAAACCTCCTACACATTCTTTGGATGTTGAGCCACTTCAGTTGCATAATATAAATGAGATTAATTAACTCACATTATATACATCTTTGGCAGCAAAAGGGGCGGTTATGAGTGGGTGGTGTTTTATTTTTAATATAGGAGATGCATTCATCAGTCAAACTCCAACAGAGAGCAGGGGCTGCTTCAGGGGCGTAACTTGAAGAGACAGTGGGTCACGCTGCCATCAGCCTCCTGCTGACCATCAGTTGCTACATTGAGCAGGAATCAATACTGAGACCCAACATCGCAAGTTTATGAAGCAGATGTACTTGGCTCTAAAATTCACCATGGCTTTTAAGGCAGCTCCTCGCAGGCCTGGTCTCAAGATAAACATAACCCTCATGACTCCCTGTAATTGTTTGTTGAACAGTTCAGACAAACTGGCTGAATGAACGGAGGCTCTCAATAGTGTCTCCTTGTCACTCCAGTGACAGTTACTTTGCAGGGACTGAAAAACATGTTTTTCTCTCTCTTTCTCAAGAAAACCCTTTTATCCATATGTTTTTACCCATTTTTTTTTGCCTGAACCTGGGTGACTCAATCTTTTCTTCGCTCTGGGCTAAATTGATGGCAGTGCAGGAGTTAATTGTTCAGGCATGTGTTTGGCTTCCTGATGGAGAGTGGATGTGGATCAGGGTGGGGTCAGGGTTCACAATGACATGTTTTTTTCTGGGTGCTGGAAATGGAGAGGGGCCATGGGAGAGTGCTGAACATGGAGGTGAATATGAGTTCCACCAAGGCACTTAAACCTGTCTCTATACAGCAGCCAACAAAAGAGAAAAATCATCTTACACATCAGAGACGATAGCATATCCAATGAGAGACGCTGCTTCATAGAAACTTTGTTAAATTGCTGGACACACAAAGAGCCTCCATTTGTCTGCATGAAAGCACTGTGTCACACAGTAAAACCACCACAGAACAGTCAGCTTTCAACAGTGAACTCTTAGAAAACTTCAAACTTTCATTTATAATTTCACACAGCCACAGCTCAAAGAATTTGATTACTGCCATTTCTTTTTGTTAGGTTGGTCTTACTCTGAAAGGTCTATTTATGGACAAGTACAAAGCAGAGACAGGTTGAAAGAAAGTGTAGAAAACCACAAACTGTCTTATAAATCAAATACCAAGGAATTTAAATGATATTTCCTCCTGATGATCAAAAGAAAATACATTTTCAATCAAATTATTGTAGATACCCCGGGAATACAGCACATGGTGGAAATGACTGTAAAATGACTCCTTTATACATTTATGAGTGTATTCAAAACCAATGTGCCCGAAGAATAGACTGTGGCTTATTGAGTAAGTCTGGTGTTATTCTATAATTTTCTTAACAAATCCATTGAAAAGACCAAATCCTCCTGACAAATTTTGTTTGCTCTTATTCCTCTGATCCAAAGAGTTCCATTAAACTTAAACTTAAAAACATCTGACATGTTCTTTCATGGCCACTGTAGTTTGAGCCAGTCCCACAGTTTATATTTTATACTACACAATTTAAGAACACACATGCAAATGGACAAAACACAAGCACATCTAACAAACATTTTAACAAAAAAAAAAAGAAACAAAAACAAATTAAGAAATACCTTCACCAATTTGGCAACTTCTGCACAGCATGAAGGAATGCTACAAACACAGAGAGCACAAGCAGATACAGAAATGTCTTGCACGCACAACGGTTTCAGGTTTCAGGGATACAACTGATGAAAGAGCAGACGTGTGATTTTAACTGTGTCCCTAACCCATACTACAGGTTTCGAATTGGTGTGTGAACACTGAAGAGCTAAGTATATTGGAAACATTATGGAGCACCAAAAAAACAAACCAACAAAAAACAAAGCAAAAGAAACAAACAAACAAAGAAGCCAAAATAAATGGGAAAAACAAAAGGTTGAGTGTGCTGCTGGTGAGCTCTGGTCTCTCAGAATAGAAGACACGGAAAAGGAGGAGCTGCCCACATCTGGGAAAAATGCAAACTCCATGAGCACTAAAGGAAAAATACCTGTTAAATCTTTGGTGAAACATTTTGTTGATTTTTTTTTTTTTTGAGAATTGATAGCGGTATCTTCTAAAATTGGAGTTAGATTTGATATCACTATATTATTATGTTTGGTATAAAACAGTGAAATATAAAAATTTCTTTTAAAATTCTTGCCGTGTATGTTCAGCTCTCTCGGGCTACTGTACGACTGTACTTAATACTGACTTATTGCTGTATTTACACCTATCGGAATAACATCTGCTAAAAACTGTATTGACCTGCTGGTTAAAGGAGCAATTTGTTTTGCTTTAGCTACGTAGCCAATGTTAGCATTACCAGCAGTTTAGAAATGTATCAAGCTTCATTACTTACTCCCCAAGAAATGTCTCCAGAGGCGGAAAGAACCTCTTTTCTTTTGCTTTTGCTATTTCGATCAGTTCTTTTCTTCCACTGAACTTAGCGTGCTAACCAGCTAGCCCTGGTCTAGCCAGACTGTCTTGTCACTTTCCGATACAGAGACACTGTAGTGTCCAGTCTGTCCTGAAGAAGAAGCTGCTCAAAGTGCACATTATAACTCTTGTCTGGTAAATGATAGCTAAAGCCTTGGCAAGACTGTTAAGTAAACAGCTGTTTATGTTCATGTTGGCCATGTAACTATAGCAAAACGTAGCTCATTTAAGTGGGGCTTTTACTAAAGGTGCTATTTGTAAGTTTTCTCTGCTGCAGGATGTGGTTTCCTGCTGTGAGCGGGCGGTGATGATTGTCACTTGACGAGAGTTTCAGCCATCGTTGTCTTTATATTCCGTGAGGTTATAATACGTTTTCAGGGCAGATTGGAAGCTACAGTGAGACGTGCTGCTACGGCCCAGGGCTAGCTGGTTAGCATGCCAGCTTCTATAGGAGAAAAGATGTGATAGTCATCAGCAGCTCTTGGTGAGTGAAGGAATGAAGTTTGATGCTGAACATGCAACGTAAACAGCTGTTGATGCTAATGTTAGCTATTTAGCAATAGCAAAACTTACAAGTAGTTTTGTTAAGTGGCTTTATATGAAAATGCAATAACAGCATACACAAATAAAAAACACATAAGGTCCAAAAAATCTGAGCATATTTTTTTTGTGTGTTTTTTGTATTAATGATTGTCAGCTGAATGCAGAGGCAGAGGCTCACTGAAGAGTTAACTGCACATAGAAGGGAGGAAAACAAAGGTACAATATATTTGACTGTATTCAAACAAAGTTGTGTACATGTAAGCTTCTTTTTTGTGTGCAACTGTGTGTTGGCACCAGCCTGGGCTCAGAATGCACACTTGGCTGAGTGAGCAGGATGAAAGGAGCCCACAACTTGGTCAGGCAGCACAGCTATGTAGTGGTTACCGTGAGGGCAATGATCAGCCCTCCTCATCAGACCCCTGGCCAGCTGCAGGACAGTCCACATCAAGCAGCACAAGTCCAGCATCTTGTAGTATTACTTCAGCCAGCTTAAGCCATCTTAAAACACCAAATTGCACTGTAGCCGGACAATGATCTGGTGCTATTTGTCTGAATGGCTGTTGTTTGGTTCCCTTAACTTAGTTCACGTCAGTGTGGGGTTAGTCAGGAAATCACGGGGGTATTTAACAAGGCTTGTGTAATTGATTGTGGCAGATCCTGCCAGCAAACAGCAGGTCCCCAGCCCCTTTCACTGAGCCCAGCAGAGGGCCTGCATTGATGTGGATAAGGGAATTATCTCTACTCTGGTGACTTGAAGCGGCGGACACTAGAAATTCAATTAAACCAATCTATGTTCTTAATATCCAGAGCCTGTGTCCAGACTGTAAGGCTGGATTTTTATATTTGCAGCAGCCTGACTGGGTCAAATGTGGCTAAGAGGTGTTACCTCAAGAAGGGAGGAAGCAAAAGCAAAAGTACTTGGTTTGTTAATGTGTTGAGTCAGATGTAAAGCTACATTTCTTTACAACACGTAACTGTTAGCGGTTCATATCAAAGTCAAACCGTGTATTGTCTCATGATGCAGATTTGTAACAAGTCAGTGCAGTGCTGAGGCTGAGTTAACCACGAGACACTCAGGTGGAGCTGGACGCTTTGTGCACCGATGGAGAACAGCTCAGACGGTTGTGAATGTCTGAGGTTTCACATTCAGGAAACGAGTGAAAGGACAGCAGCGCACATGATCAAAATGACCACAATATCAATACAATGTGATGAAAAAAACCACATTTGTGCCATTATTGAGCTGGAGGTTTATTAGAATACTGTGATGAAGAATGAGATAGGTTTCTTTCAGTGTGCTTTAACAAGACACCACTTCAAGTAGCGAGAGAAAAAACTGGAACATGAAGGCCATTTTTTCCACTTTCAGTGATAGGATGAATTAATTTTAGCAGTAAGGACATACAGTGAAAGTATTCAGAGCTCTTCACTGTCATAGATTTAATTTTAAATGGATAAATGTACCATCTCTGTCCATCAATCTACACTCAATAACCCAATAATGACAAAGTGAAAACATACTTTTAGAAATTTTTGCAAATTTATAAAAATCTCGTATTTACTCAGACCTTTATTCAGACCTTTTGCTGAGGAACTGTCAGTAGACCTCTGTGATAAAACTGTGGCGATGCCCAGATCGGGGTAAGGATATAAACAATTTCTAAAGCTTTGAGTGTTCCCAGGAGCACAGTGGCCTTAATAACTGTGAAATGGAAGAAGTTTGGGACCACCAGGACAATTCCTGGAGTGACAGGGGAAGAACACAATGGTCACTCCAACATTTCTGCAGAGATGGGAGAACCTGCCAGAAGGGCAACCATCTTAGCATCACTCCATCAATCAGTCCTTTATCAGTTAAATATTTCTTGTCTCAAAGTTTTCTTTTCCTGTCAAGTTTTCGTGCACTTTAAAAAAGAACATTCTCTCTTTATTCCATATTTAATGTAGTGTTTGACATTATTGAGCTATTCATACAAGATCTTTACAGTAATGCGTGTACAGTTTATCAGTTCTTATAAAGTACACAGTGTGATGCAATAAAGTCTATGGAGGCCCATTCAGTTCCATTGTATTTATGTAAAACACTCTACAAGTCACACTGATCAACTGCATATAAACTCATTTTGAGTTCTTTTGTTTCTTTTGTTGTATAATGCATGAACTCATTCCCATCCCCATTGTATTTACAGCACAGGATTTGCTTAGTGGTGGAAATTTCCTTCCACATATCAAAGTGCTCAGTATTGTCAACCTATCAATTATGAATAACCTCATTATAATGTCGACAGTTTACATGTTATTAAGACACATAATGACTTCAAACCTATAGAGATCTATAGGCTTAATGTCTGTGGAGGTGCATTCAGTCCAATACACACACACACACATGCACGTGCGCACACACACTCAGTACCATATGCAGTGTTGGACTGAGGAAGTATCACATGTCTGGGTGATAAATGTCACCCCAGAGGTGTCTGGCTGTGGTATAGTTGATAATATTTAATTGACGTATAGAGTGCATGTCTCCACAACTGCAGGGCAATAACCCCGTGTTTGACCGGCTCTCCCCTCTGCTCCTATGTGTTGTGTTACACTAGTGTAGTACTAACTGCATATTAATTCTTATGTTTCAGCTTTCAGATCGAATCACTTTGCAGAACCTGTGCTGTCTACATATCCACTGCCAGTAAATGGATAATAAGCAGATAATGATGAAGTAAAAGAATATCTGGGTGAATAACTGAATGAGGACTGAGGTTTTACATTTGTCTCAGGCAAAACAATCTCTCTGCTTGGATAAAATTTTGTATTTTCTTATTTTATATATATATATATATATATATATATATATATATATAAAATACTTTTTATTGTGTTGTTTTTATCTCTTAACTACATTTATTTTAAAATGGCTATGATGTCCCTCCATTTTTAGCCGTGCTAGCAGCGAAGCTTTAGAGATTGCACCATCACAATTACACATGAAAATGTGTGTAGATATTCATAGTCTCGAGAGGACTGGTTGGTTCTCCTAATGTTGGAGATTACTTTTGTTTGGTGATTGTGTGTTTTTAAAAGTTATTGCATCTAACCCCTCACCACAGACAGACAGTTCAGGACCACAGCTCACAGTATGGCTCCCAGTGAGTCCAGTTTTACAGAAAAAGCCGTTTGGAGAGAACAAGAATCTACTCTGAGTTTATTTGGCTTGCCTGGTCAGGCTACTGACGTTTTAGTGAAGTTTTAAAATTTGTATGTGAGCATATATTAAAAATATCTATATGATAAATTTTGATATGGTATAAGATGTTGCGGCCATATATGTTAGCAACATGCCATAAATTTAATGTATATGTTAAAGTTTATTAAAACAACACACATATAAAATTTCTATATCCTTATATATTTTTTTCTTATGAATTTCTCACTCACTTTAAACATTTCGATTTTCCAATGCTGGGAAAGTGTCACAGGCTTTTGGACTCTCTCTCTCTCTCTCTCTCTCTCTCTCTCTCTCTCTATATATATATATATATATATATACATACATATATACATATATATACATACATATATACATACATAATCAACATATATTAACAGACTTTGGGATGTATATATATTTAAGTAAAATTGTCTATGATATATGCACATAAACATAGATATTTATATGGGCTAGACATAATATGTCAGTATATTATGTACAAATATTTCATATAGGGAAATTCAATATATGTACATATATTACATTTACATAGGGGTTTACTTGTAATCTAGACTGTGGTATTGATAGTTTTAAGTTAAAGTAGATTGCAGACTCTTGGAGCAGGACAGTTTCTGGGCTATAAAGGCTTTGTTAGTGTAATAATCTTGATTGGTCAAATCAGTCACCTGACCTCAGTCTAACAAAGCATTTGTCTCACTGCTTACTTAAAGCTGCCCTGATCAATATTCACCAATGGATCAGTTAATTATGTTTAATGTGAAAGGTGGTACTGATGGTGACAAACTCACATAGAATTAACTTATCTCTATGATTTCTAATAGACTTGCTCAAGAATATTGTTCAACTCTCAGCAAACACCAGAAATGAAGGAGAAATAGTGAAAAAACTGTGGACCTTGCTGAAACATTTCTTTTAGCTTTTTGTGAAGCTTTAAAATTTGTCAAGAGGCACTCAGTTTTGCCAAAATAATGCACTATTGACATTGATCGTAGCTAGCTTCATGTTAACAGCAATATTCTTTGTTGTAGCTACATCATATGGAAGCTAAGTTTTTTTTAGAGTGCAAGGTATCTGAAAAAATTAGCAAACAGCAAAGATAAAACTTTATATGGGGTGGCAGAGTTAAGATATACAGTATAATGACAATGAGTTATTTCATTTTCTTGATATTTGCTTGTAGGTAAGCTAGCTACTAGCTTTTTTCTAGCTAGCTATTAGCTTGATCTGACTGGTCCAACAAGGCAAAACAAAAGGGTTCAAAGATCTCAGTAATTACTTAAAATGATAGTTCGGGTTATTTGACATGCAAGTGCATCTACAGCATGCATTATATTAGTTTGCAGATCGGCTGTTTCAGTCCGGCAGAGGAAAGCACAGGTGTGCTTCTGTTTGAAGGGCAAGATAAAGTGGTGAAAATATTGAAAATGAAGCATACACTGATAGTAGCCTTTTTCTGTGGACATGCTTTTTGTTTTGTTTTTTTCTAAGTGGCTAAAATCCATTTTTTCTGCTGTCACCCTCCTCAGCAGCACATCACTCAGCTTCTGTGCCACAGCTGCTTCTTTAAACTGGCAGCATGCTGATACGTATCTCGTGCAGGTAATACACTTACTATAGATGAGTGCCTTACACAACCCCATGTGAAATAACCTGAACTATCATTTAAAGTGACTGCACAATTATCTAAGCTATGATCAGCTTAGATCAAAAAAAAAAAAGTACAATATTGATGGAATAAGCCAGAATTTAAGCTTTGTAGACAGACTATTGAGAGAATGGGAGAGAAATAGAAACAAGACTAGAAGTGACTTACAGTGTGACATTCATGGAGAGAGCTGTGTTTTCAACAGAAAGTAATTTCTACATGACAGTAAGTGTGTGAAATGCAATATAGAAAACGTGACCAGAATGAAGCGGAGGGTGCTTGGAATAAAAGTAAGATGTTTGCTTTAGGAGATCAGGCATGATTATGATCACACCAGGCCACAGTTCACCACAAACAGTCCAGTGCGGCCCAATAAAACACTGAACACCTCTAACACACTGCACTGCCTGAGAAAACTCACAGGCCTCTCTCTCTCTCTCACACACACACACACACACACACACACACACACACACCCACACACTAACCACCATCCCCCCCTCACATTTGTGGGTAATGGATTTTTATCAGGGCAACAGTATCAGGGCTGATTTTGACGAGTCCCTAGGCTGCTCTACAATTCCTTTTGAAATCCCTTTCTTTAGTAGTCTTGTTCAAGTAGCCTGCGGCCATGGCCCTCTGAGATCACAATGTTATTAATACAAACATGTCAAACCGCATGCTGAAATTCAAAACAGAGGTGCAAAAATGTCAAGGTGTCAAACTCCTGAAATATAAATTATGCTTTAATATTCCTAAGCACTACACAAAATATGCGTCAGTGCATAAAAAGCGTGATGCACACAAGTGTTTAATATTTCAGTGTAATGTCACCAATTGCAGCAGCGGAGGGGATTGCTGACGGCCTCAGCCCTGGCTGTGATGTGAAATTTTGAGAACTCTACAGGATTAATGACTGGATTTGGTATGCCACCCTGCCATCCCCCTACGCTGCTCCAGCATGTAATCCCCCCTGTAAAAAACTCAAGGACATCTGCTGAGAGAACAAAACTGTGGCTAATTATCATCTAATATCTTCCATTTCTTTATTTTCTGCTGTACAAACTTGCTGTTGTTTGGAGATGTGATTTTGTGATCTGAAATGACAGATGACTGAGCCCATTTAGAAAATAAAGCCCTCTCATGAATTCTGCTGCAGTTATGAATAGTGTAATTTACTGACCTGACTTTTTGTCATTTCTGCAATGAGTTAGCTCTGATCAATAAACCAAATATAAACATATGAATCTCATATACAATGCAAACTTTGAATCACTGTCAGTCAGTGTGTCTTTATTTCATGGGTCAAATTAATCATACAGAGGCAATAGAGAGGAGAAAAAATAATATTGAGGCCATGTTTTACTACACTGAGCACTTGAAATGCCATTGTGTGACCAAGATACAATTTGTTCTCACGTTCTGATTAATTTGTGTGCATGAAAACAGTGCACATACAGAGAGCCAGCCTTTCTCCCTGAAGCACTGCGGTCAGGACAGCTGCCCCTGAATGTGCAGTACAACCGCATTCTGCTAAATATATTAAAACGGCCCAGAGTGAACTGACGTGCAGTGTTAGTAACTTTATTCTGTCAAATTTCTCTCTTTCCAGAGACAAGTGTTGCAGTATGAAAGTCTTACCTGAAGAGAGGCTATAAAATCTCACTTATACCTGAGCCCAATACAATTTTTCAAATTGTATGTGGAGGATACATGTGACAAGGTCCGGTATTCATAACAGGGTGTGAACTCAAAATATTAACTAAGTAGTATACCAAATGCATATTTGGAAATAAGATTAATTAGATTATATATAAAAATATAGAGTTTTATATATGGTATAAAACTTGCAAATTAAAAAATCCTTCTGAAATGTGAGGGAATGTTTTGTAGAACATTTACATCCAGTAAATGATTATGACAATTTATGACAATATAGTTAAATGATGTGTTCAACATTTACTCAAAATTTATGAACATTATTTTTTGTATGATTTGTCTTTTCTGAAGGATATTTTTCCAGTTTAGACTTAGACTGGTTAATTGTCTGACCTGGTTAATTGTCTGACCTGGTTAATTATCCCCTATTTGAACTTTCCTGATAAAAATTGCTTATCCAATCCTTTTTTCTTTTCTTTTTTTTTTTTAATTACGAGAATTAAAAAATCTACTTCTTTTCCCTAATTTCATGTTTTCATTTGCATTATATGGATTTTGACATTTAAAGATTGTTTTTGATAAAAGCTGATTACCACAAGGCAGGAACTTAAATGCATGAGTCAGACACAAAAATTGGTTTCAGAAATCAAAGTCTCTTTACTGGGCAGAAAGGTCGGTGCACGAGAGAGCAAATAAACACAGACAGACAAATCCAAAGGAGAAGCTGAAACAGGGTCAAAGAACTACAGGCTAAAAGCTAAAGTCACACAGTAAAAAACTCAAACTAGAAACAACTGTTACTGTGCTGTCAGTGGGAACGAAGGCGAACTGGCACCAGAGGAGGGGAAGACAGAATAAATACACCAGGAGAGATGAGACAATGACACAAAGGGCGGGGCAGACAATCACAATGGCAGGAAATACACAAGGGCAGGAAGGGAAGGAGGGAGAGTTAGTGATTTCAAAGTAAAACAGGAACTGCATTAAATAATAAGACAAAAAATGTAGACATGACCTAAGAGACATGACAGTTTGATTACTCTTATGTCTCCATTAAACTTACAATACTATGTAATAGTACTATGTAGTAGTAATAATGTCAGACTAATGATGAGCAGTTTAAAACAAACAAGGAATCACTGCAGTGCACTCACATGTAGTACACTGTGTACTAGTATACTCACATTTAGTACACTGTACACATTATACTCACTGTCACAGTGCATGGATTTCACAGGGTCGTGTTGTCGCAGATCAAACTCTGCTGTTGTCCACTTGGACATGATGATTGCAACATGTGACTGTGATTTGTTGCCCGTCTGTTGGCTGCTTTGCTCAGTTGACTAGAACATGAATATTTTACTTCTCTGTGTGTGCCCCCTGTGTAATTTGACATGGAAATTAAGCTGCCATCGGTCTCTGTTTTCACAAATTTGAAAACATGCTGCTGGTCCCTCCTCCTCCACTATGTAGCCGAGACGGTGAACGTTGAAGGTGAGAAGTGTCCATCTTTTTTAGACATTTTCAGTGAACCATCTGCGTCTGATACTTGGACCCTTGGAGGGCAAAAAACCTTTTATTATTCTTTCCCTGCTGGACCTTAGCCACCTTAACTTGTAGCTGTGACAAACATTGCTTCCTTTAACCAGAGTTCCACTGGGAGGGCAAACAATCTTGTGCACAAGTGTAGAGATATTGTGTCATTGAATATTACAGTATTAAAAGTGATGGTTAATCATGATATGATTCCTTGTCTTTCAATACATGCAGCTGAACAGAATAAGAAACCTAAGATATTGTCCTATTCAACATGAACAGGACCACTAATGAGCTTTGCTTTCTTAATTATGCGCTCCTTTTCTCCCGACATCTGTCCATCGTACACTTGAACACCTAATTGTTTTAATGACCTCTGACGACGAGAGGGAGTCTTGCTATAATGTTTATGGCTCTGTTTTCTCTGGCTGCCAGCGACCAGTTGGCATCTGCTGCACTAGTTAACAACCAGTTTAATGCTTCTACTGTGCACGTCCTGCCTCGGAAAGGTGCCTGTCACTATCAATGACCATTAATGTCTGACATGAAGGCATCTCGCATCTGTGACAGGAGAGGGTGGGAACCATCCGGAAAGGCAAAGTTACCTGATGTGTTTTGTCACCTCTTCCGGTTGCCTGAGCAGACATTTGTGTTGGTGAATTTGCTCCGGGGGCTGGGAGTGTCGGACTGCATCTGCTGTGGCTGCTCTCCGCCTGCCAGCTCCTCTTCATGACATCTGAAACTAGCCAGACTAGCACTGGTTTACACATGAAATGTTCAGGCCACTCAGCCCTGTGAGAGCAAACTGTCAGTCAGCCGGTGTAGGACCTTGAAGCGCTGACCTGTTTGCTGAACTGAGCTGCACTGCACACCTCTCCTGCACTTGGAGTGGGAGTCAGAGTATATGATATACAGTCCACATGTCTTTTATCCCTTCTCTCTTTGTGCTTGGGAACAGACTTTTATTTCTCAGGGAGGTGAGAAAGAAGGTGGGAATGCAGTAAGAACTCATACTGCAGTTGACTTCATTTTTATCCTTGATTTCATCATAAAGACTTGGTTTACCTATAAAACATTATATGTTCTCTCACTTAGATCTGTCTTTGCAAATTGTTTTGGTTTTATTAGAGGAATCTGTCCCCGTCATTTCTTCTCCACCCAGCTACAGTGCAGGTAAATACACAGCTCTGAATAACTTTGTTTATCGTTCCACAAAAAGTGTTTCCTTTAATCCAGATAATCCACAGAACACACTGTCGACAATGTTCAGTGTAACTTCTTTTGCCAATGAAAACTCATCACACCTCAAATGCAGGACGGGTATAACCAGATTCATCAACACTGGTATATAGTGGCAAACAGACAAAACACAAACGCACTCAGAAAACACCTTCATCAGTTTAACATCACGTGAGCTGCAAATACTCACAACAGAACTGTTTCCCGGGGACACAAAAAAACACACTTGCATGGATGTGTTATAATAAATGTATTATGTTTAGGTCTGTCAGCATTAATGTGTTAATCGTAATGAGATTAAGGACCGAGCATAACGTGTTTTTTTTATCGTGTTAATCTTGTGCCACCAAAGATTCTTTATTTTACACTGTCACTGCTGCTGGTACCAAAGATTCTAGAGCGCTACATTCTAGAATCTTTGGCTGCTACTATTTTGACCCTTTGACTCACCCTTACTTGTTGTCAAGCTGCCACAGACACTTCCTACAAAGATTTTACATGGCGGAGCAAGATACTTCATGGCAAGTCATGTCTATGGGAGTAAAAGGGGGGGTTCCAGTCTGCATAAAGGGGCGTGTCTGGAGACCTAAAGTGTTTAAATCCAACATCTGAATCATCGTTGGTGAAGATCAAATCAGTTGGTAAATAAAAATATAATATAACAGAGAAAACTGTTCTGAAATGCAGATTAATAGAATTTAAATCATGTGACAAAACATGTGATTAATTGCAATTAACTATTGAAATTCAGCGATTAATCACAGTTAAGAAAAAAATCATCGTCTGACAGCCCTAATTATAATACATCCATGCAAGTGCATCTCAGTCTGGTTCATCTCTTTTTTTTGTCCCCTGGAAACACAATTATAGTATTCTATATAGTATTTGCAGTTCATGTGTATCAGATTGATGATGTTTTCTGAATTTGTTCTCTGAATTTTGGTCTCATAGTCTGGAATCAAGCAGTGTGTAAGAAATGTGTGTTAGTGTGTGTGTGTGTGTGTGCACTCACACTTATTTCTAGAAAGTTCTGCCTGTGGTAAACAGAGCCAGACACAGCAGATCACCCCAAACCACTGAACCTTACATTCCTCCTGAGTCCTGACATACTTATCTCCAACACATACCACTCTGTCAGGGGTCAGCTGCTGGCAGAGACACAGGGAGACAGACAGAGAGAGAGGGTGGGGGGCAGAGGTTGTGTTGGACTCTCTCGTTGGCCACCCGTCTGTAAAAATTCCGTCATAATCTATTACTGCCCATCATTTTAATTTTGAATGTAATATGTGATATAGCCTTGGCTATTTAATAGCATTTAAATTTTATGAACAACTCAGATTTTGCATTTATGATGACAGATACCCCGACTGTTGACTTTTCATGTCGACACCACATGAAGCAGATGAATGATTTTTTGCAGTGACAGCGAAGGCCACAAACACATTAGGCCTAAACAAACAAATACACACAACACAATTTTGCAGAATCAGACAATTAAAAAAAATATGAACAAACAATTTATAAGAAATGAAATTGAACTAATCTGAACTCAAACCTTCCTCCATGGACTTGAACTGTGGGTTTTGCATCTTTGCTCCAGACAGACGACTTTTCATGGCAGTCATTTTGATCTGAAGCCTGAACATTCTGCTGGAACGTTTCTCATAGGGAAGTGATCAGAAGTTGACAAGACTCTCTGAATGTGGGGTTTCCTAATCCTAATCCACACCTCTGCAATGTGAACTGCACACAAAAAAGAAAAGTTCTGCTGCCATCTAACTCTAATCTGACAAAACGATGGACGGCCTTCAGGTTTTTCTGTCATTGTTAAAAAAATGTGGTCAATGACAGAAAACGTTTTGGTTATCGCGACCTCTGGTTCGGGGTGAAGTTGGTGAGGGGAGGATGTTTGAAAGGGAGTAGGTGCGTTGTGTCCTTTCATACCCCTGTGCTCCCTCACCCTCCTGCAGGGGACAGAGGAAGGTGGGGGAACTGTTGTTGCAGAGATGAACCCCTAATTTCATATATATATATATACGTGTGTGTCTGTGTGTGTGTGTGTGTGGGTGGGTTGGGTGTCAGATTTGGTCTGCTGCTTTGCAAGGGGAATAGCGAGGTCTATAATCCAGTTAGAGGTAAGGGGGTGGAGGGGTGGTGGTGGTGGTGGTGGGGGGGGGGCGGGGGGTGTTTAGCCCCTAGCCCAACAGAAGGCCGGCTCACAGGTCATTGAACCCCCCTCTTCTCCTCCTCCTTCCCCCTTGCTCTTTAGCTACCCCCCACCTCCAGCCGCCGCTCCCCCTCTGCTGCTTCACCTCCTCCTCCTCCTCAGCCTCCCGTCGGGGCAGATTACTGAGGAGAGAATGTCTGAGGTCAACAGATAAACAACAGCCTGAAAGAGGTACAGTATCTGTCTCTTTCTGCCCCTCTTTTTATTGTATTTATATCTCATATGCTGAAGCACTGATGGGGAGTGTTTGATCCTGTGGAGTTAAGTCCATTGCATGGACACTGGGAGCCTGGCTAAGCTCTTCAGAGACATACCTACAGGGGGCCTTGCTGTTGATAGCGAGGATGTGGCGGAATTTGGAAATGTGGGGGAGATGCAAACAGATGCATACTCTACCAGGGCTCAGTCCTCCCATCTTATTTAAGGCTTACAAAATTGTTGTGAAATTGTGGGGAGATTTTCAAAATTATCCCCAAATGCACTGATGTACTTCAAAAGTGACATCAAAATACTTTGATTCAACACATATATCTTTCAAAGTTGGTAATATTTGATATAAGTGCCTTTAGCATTCATGTAAACAACACAGATGTGACCAAAGCGGCGTGATGCTGGTCTTTGATCCCGGCGTCTCCGCTTTGATCTGGCTCACAGAGTAAAACATGTATTTTCCGAGGGGGAATACAGGCAGGCTCTGCAGTGAAACGGCTCTGGCAGCATTAGCTAAACATCGGCTTAGGCTGCGGATGCAAACCGCCAACACACAACCTGACAAATTAACTAAACATACTTACCAGTCTCACATGTTTAGGGCAACATGCCCTGTGAGCCTTGAAAAACTGTGAGCTGCTGCTCCACTAATAATGCATTTACAGAAACCCCCCTGCAAGACATTTGGAGATTAATGTAGGAAGGTTCACACGGGTTATGCTGATAGCCTATTTGTACAAGTAGAGGCCGGAAAGAGCTTGCACAAAATGAGAGCCACTGAGCTAATACATCTGACCTCCAGGACACCTCCACCGACAAGCGCTGGATTTTTACCACCAGCACAGTCGCAAATAATTTGTGCTAATTGGCTTTGAAGGCAATTACTGCAGAGAAAAGACACAGAGGAGGAATGCTGGGGAGAAAGTGGTGCAGGATGAAATGCATATTGATGGTTAGCATCAAAAGCAGGCCTCTTTGAAGTGCTGCTGTGGTGTCAGTGTGTGATGGGAGAGCTGATAGAAAAAACTGGACAGGAGACAGGTTCTTCTTAAGCACATGGCTGGCTGCGAGGAGAGGTCAACTACCCACAGCAGTGTGTGTGTGTGTGTTTGTGTGTGTGTGTGTGTGAGAGAGTGTGAATATGCACGTTTGTGTATACACTGAGAGACTCTACAGTCTGTACTTAGAGGTCTAAATAAAAGCAGGTCAAAGGATAAGTATTATTTTGGAACTAGAAACACTTACGTTAAGTCCATTTCTCCAGGTGACAGTTTCCCTGTTTTAAACAAACAACAGACAGTGAGAAGTTGTGGGTTTGTACAAGTGAGTGAGTGACCAAAACCCTGAGTTACACATGTAAGGAAGGCAGATGTTTGACAGAAGTTCTTACACAGGAAAACCTGAGTCCTTATTGAGGCAAATTAAGACCAAAAACGAGCCCACAGGTCGTCTGTCAGCAGGTTATTATGACCCATAGTTTTTTTTGTTGCTAGGCAACATCTAGTGGTCGTAGTAATGATGACAGGAGCAAAGGGAAAAGTGCGGTGACGAAGTTTATAGAGCAACAAGTCCAGGTCAGGAGGAGGTTGGGGTGGATGGATGAATATGACCCAGGAGAGCGGTGTTCGATTCCCATGTGACAGCAGCAGTTTTTTATTGTAACCATGACAACAAAGATCATCTAATGTTGAGGAAGTACTTAATTTAACCCAAATCACCAGCTTTTCCTAAACCTGACCAAGCCATGACTGTTCGTGTGTTTATTATTGTAACCATGACAGCCAAGGTATGCCTGTTGCCATGTAGGGGTGCTATTACAGGAGACACTCGTACCAGAGGGTTGTTGGCTGTCAGGTTGGAGGACTGATATGACATCCTACTAATAAATGGAGAAATCTCTCATTTCTTGTCCTTTGATTTTCTTGACAAACGCTCCTCTGACCAATTTCAAACTTGGCAGGTGTGTTGTTTTTTGGATGAGCAGTTGTCAAGACTATAACCTTAACAAACAATAACCCTAACAAAAATCAGATTTATTCAGCATAGTTTCACACCATCGTCCTTCTCATGAGGAAACTGTGCAAAGTGAAGGAGGTTAATATGACAAGGTCTTTGCTTTGCATCTGATCTTCAGTTCATGATAATTCTTTAAAAGAGGACAGAGTTTCTGCTTCACTAACAGTATCTATCACTGCTGTTTTGAGAACCATTCTTTGCCTTTACAAGTGTTGTTTTGGTTTAATAGTATGAACTGATGTACCAGCAGACATCAGCCCTCAGTGTCTGTCACTCTCACTCAGTGGCTCAGCTCTGCAGTAGCTGGTAATTTCTCTCTCCTCTCTTGCCCCTGGAGGGCAACAATAGGCCCATAAACCCAATGAGAGCTGGGCTGTGCAGTGAGAGAGAATGAGTGCTCAAAAGAGAGATAGCGTGTGTATGTGTGTCTGTGTCTGTGTGTGTCAATGAGCCTGCTCTAGTCCTCTGGAGCTGTGAATGTGTCTTACCTATGGGCAGAATATGGGTCTCAGCTTGACAGCCGACACTATAATACCCCATCGTGACCCCTGATAGGCTGGGTCAGTACAATATCACCATCACACTGGCCGCCATGGGCCAGCCTAGGGAGAGGAGGAGTTTGTTCCCTGCTTCCCCTCGCAGACACAATGTGAATCCAATTACCCGCTTTGTCTCTGGCCAGAGTGCAATCCAAGATGCATGGTGGGGAAGCCCTGGGTGAGGAAGAATAACACCGCTGTCACTGCAATTTCACAACCCACCCTAAACAGTTTTCTGTCCTTAGTGTGACTATGCAGGGAGGAGATTTAATTTTTGATCATGTTAGTGTGGATAAGATTTATGAGTATTGTGCTTTTTGATATTCTTGCTTTATACATATACATGAAAAGTGGCTGTATGTTCATTTACTCACCTGCAAGATTAAAAAGTGAAAAATTAGAGCCATCATCTCTGATAGACACCAAGATAATCTTCTTGAGCTCTCGCAGTCTTGCACAATGTAATGACATTAAAAATCAGTTTCTTAGAATAGAACAGTAAATAAATTGTATACAAGCTACTGAGTGTACAAACTGTGTGCCACTGGTGATAGTAAAAAAAAAAGAAAAAAAAAAGAAAAAAGTGACTTCAGGTCCATTTATCGACTTATTTTTGTCCAAACATGCTCTTGGAGGCCCATCTTTGACAAGTGCTCTGAACATGCCCTGCCTCACAGCAAATATCACAGGCTCATGTTTCTGCAGCCGCCTCTCCCCAACCCAACTTATTGATTTCCCCCCTTTTGAAAAATACATTTAAAAAAGGCCTTAAGCTATCTGACACCACTGAGGGCTCTGACACACACTGGCTAGTCTTGGGGCCCCTTGGGTATTTCATAAGACCCCAAGCAGCTCTGGCAAGAGGAGAGGTCAGGGGTCCTCCTGTCAGGCCATGTCCTGCAGGTCCCCCTCCCCTGATACTGATGTCCAAATAAATCTCTAAGCCCCTCTCTCCCTGCGATGAAACATGAAAAAGGGCATGGCCATTACCGTCAGTTACCACAGCAGACAAGCACCACCTCTTTGTTTACTCCTCTATCTTCTCTTCCTTCCTCCAGCTCTCATCCTTATCAGCCCATCCCTCCTCCGCCCAGCTCACTCCTCTGATTCCTCTGTCTTTCCTTCCTGCGCCTGGAGTAACTGACCTTGGACAGCCAGTCTTTTCTGATGGGTACAGTGGAGCTCTATGGCTGTTTGGGCCCCTCTATCTGAGCGCAGTGCTTGAAAAAGCTCAAGGCTTTTCACTCTCTCTTTCTGAATTTGTCAAAGTTGCACTGAGTATTTTATCTCTGTCTAGTTGTTTATCACGAATGAAGCACACTTTCAGTTTTGAACAGTGGCTGGAAACATTTACAGTATTTTAATCCAGTTATACTTGTATACATGTCCACTCTCAGTTTAGAGATCTGTATGGGACCCAGACCCAGAACAGGTTTAAGACCTGAACCATCCAGTGCTAGTCAAAAATGAACAACTGAATATTTTCTATTGGTATTTTTGTGAGTTTGATACAAACTGAATTTACACTGGTACTATGCTGACAAAAGTTTTCACCTTTTCCTCCCTGCTCACCTTTTACATAATGCCAAACTAACTGCCAGCCCTGTAAAATAAGCTTACAACCTTGAATAGTGTTCACTGGGAACTGTGACAAAGTTTAGCTTTCAGCAGAAACTAGCTGTGTTTGTGTGCATGTCTTTTATTTGATGACATTATATCATAAGGTTTGTTTTGCTTCAGTCTTGCTTCAGGCTTGCATATCCTGACTAGGACATTTTCATGTGGGGCTGGAGAGCTGGAGCCTCACCTGACATTGGGCGAGGGCAGGCTACACCCTGGACAGGTCACCAGTCTATCACAGGGCTGACACATAGAGACAAACAACTGTTCACACTCACGTTCACACCAGTGATGTGTGAGCAATATTACAGTTAACAATTAACATAATGTCTTTGGACTGTGGGAGGGGGGGACCCACACAGACACAGGGAGAGCATGCGAACTCCACACAGAACAATTTGAACCTGTGAGGCAATAGCACCAACCACTGCACTACCGTGCTGCCCCATTGCTTTTTAGTGTCCCCTGGAAACACGTCCATTGTGTTGTGTGTATTAACTGTCAAACTGATGCAGATGTTTTCTGAATGTGTTTGTGTTTTGTCTGCTTGCATGTGTTTTGTGCAGTGTGTTGACCTCTCAGCGCTTAAATTTCAATAAAACTGTAAAAATGGGGTTGTTCTAAAGCTTTTGAGTGGTAGTGAATGTTGCTGTCTCTGTCATCTGTAACAATCAGACCACCTGTAACAATATGACTAAATGACTGTAAACTGGCCACTGTAGTGAGAGGAAGTTTGTTCTGTCACGTCTATGTATTGACTGGGCTGCCTACAGGTGGTAGATTGATAAATCTGACTGACTTTACATAGAGAGGTGAGCAACCGGACAGTCTGTCCAAAGTCATTAAGTTGTTTTGTACATGATTGCATCAGGATTTGAATCTATTGATATTTGTGGTTGGAGTAGCATGACAGGTCAGTGCAGTGACTGACCCAATATATCAATAAATCAAGCCAAACCACACATCATGAAATGTATGGAAATCTGTGGGTGTCAATATTAAAATGAAATCAAATTTAAATTTCAATTTAAATTTATTTTTATTTTTTATTTACATGATGTGTAATAAAATTAAAAGTGAAATTTTTAAATAAAGTTTTCTTGAATCTTCTTAATTGAAAATGCATAATTACAATGACAAACTCTCACTGGACCCAAAATTAGCACTGCAATAATAATGATTGTAAAATTTAATTGTCATAATGTCCATTTTTTTTTAGACAGTTTTAAAAGAATCTTGCTGATATGAAAATTGTCATGACATCATCAGGCATAAATCCGGACACAATTCAAGTTTAAATCTAAAAGTCCAGTTTGCAATATTTTTTTTAATTTTTAAATTTTTTACAAAAACATGCAATATATTGTGCTTCATAAATGATGAAAAATATAGAGAGACACATTTCTCTACAAAAGGCCAGGGAAAGTAATGGGAACATGAAAACACAGCAGAAAGGATTTTAAAAAGAGACAATAAAACCTACATGAGTCTAGGGGCATATGAAATAAATGACCCATCACTGTAAGCTTTTGTTCTGAACTGAGGAACAGCTAATGTGAGACTCTGAATGAAAACTGTGATGTCATTTATGTAGATGTGCAATTTGGAAATGTTGAGAATCACCTTGACATCGATTCTTAGCTCACAGGAGGCTGGTAGACAGTGTGTGGAACTGGGGTTACAGGCTAAACACAAACTACTGGTGCATGAAGTATTAATAGGAATAACACATCTTATATTTTTAGTGGCCAGTGCATGTGACAGTGTGGAGACACAATTGTGATTCTGTTTTGAGAAAATGTGACAAATGCTTTGTGGGACGCTTCACTGCCAGCAGTGGTGGGAGTGGTGATTTGTATATTTAGGAAACATGTGAGTAATGCGGTGCAGGAGGAGGACGTGATGTAAATCAGATGGTTGTCTGTGCAGTCTGAGAAATTTCATGAATACACTTGTTTTCCAAACTGTTGTTATACAGGTGATGATAGTAACATTTTAAAAACAGAATTTTAAAAAATATGGAGCTGGGATTAATTGATGGATCAATTGAAGCAGCAGTCAGTGTAGTACAGCTCATGTACATTAATTTTATTCATACTGTAGTTACTGTAGTTGAAAATGAAACCTGCCATGATACTGGGGGCATTTTCCAAACGCTCAGCTTGTTTTTCATTATGCCTCATTATGAATTAAATTTGTGTTTCCACTGTCATTAAAACTGAGAAGTACATAAGACACAGGAAAGTATAAACTCTAATATCTGTCTTTTGAACCTTCGTTGTCAATGTTCAAGGACAGCAACATTTAATTTATTTATTAACATTTTTATTATTTATGTTTTTGATTTAGTATAACAAACAACTGGTAATTATATGCAAGTGCTTCTAACAGATGAACCTGATTGGCCTGATGGTGGCGCTGGAATTAAGGCCATTCCCCTCACACCGTGAGTCTCATTGACTTGAAATTTGATACACAAATTCGGCTCAATGTGCTTAGACCATAAAATGGTAGATTTTTAATTTTTTGAAAAAGACATTTTGACATGTCCCCCTAAACCATAGGTCCCGTAGCTCATCACTGGACCACGTTTATGAAGAAATGCACAAAGTTTGATGACATCTTATCTAGTTTGACATTAACCAATAAACTTCACAAGGGGTGGGGCTTAGCAGGAAATTGGGATGACTCATTAATGATTTCTTCAATCACTGTAAATCTTTGTTGATATATTTATTCCATGTTTGAGAATAAAAAGCTCTTTTTAAGGCATACATGATCTGGAGGCAAGTCCCTAGCCTGTGGTTTACAGGCTGTATTCAGTTGTACATGGGTTTGCATTATAGCTGTGTCACATCCATCCAACTTGTTTGAGTTGTGAATCGGTAGTTTTATCATATTTCATGCAACTGAGAGTAAGCAGCATTTCCATTGAGTCCAGAAAGGCCAGAAGTCTAAGGCCAAGAAGCACATGGCAGTTTGAAGTGAGGTCAAACGGCCGAGTCTAGTCGTAGAAAAAAACAAATGTAAACTTCTTTCAATCAAAGGGGGGGCAGAGAAAACATGGTGGTTTCCGGCCACAGCTCCATACACCAGAAACCAGTACCTCACACTGCTTAGCCATATGTGTTGCTCTTAGCTGCTGCACAAACACATGCTGCAGAGCCTGTCCCTGTCTGAGCCCATAAGTCACATTTTAGTCCTGACCTAAGGGTGCAGAGAGTGATGGTTTCAGGAAAAAGGGACTTCCTCTGAGAGTAAAGAGGAGCAGAGGAGTGGTGGCGAGGTTTTAGTGGGGGCAGGAAGCGTAGTGTGTGGTAGTGCTGTGAGGATGGACTGTTCAACACTTGTCTCTCTTAGTGACCATGTGCATGTGCTGCTGGATCTCAAAGGGGACCTGAGGGAGCAAAGAGACATACCCAGGGGAGGATGGACACACACAGGAGAGAAGGCTAATTTATGCCCCGGTATGCCAAAAAGTTGCAACAAAGGACTCATCGAATTCCCCTTATGGTTGTCACATGTGGTTCGGTCAGAGTTCAGAGAGGACATAGCTGAGGAGAGACTGGGAGAGAAAACATGAGCTGGGAGAAGTTGGACAGGGGCAGATTTCATGTTGCTCTCAGCTACACCTCTGATGGACCAGATTTCTATAAGGAAATGTTTGTGATGAGGAACGCTTCTCTGTACATCTCCATGCAGCTGAATCAGGCGCCTCTCAGATAGAGGACATGTGTAAAGATATATTCAGATCACAAGCATCTTCATCTCTATTGTTTCCACACAATCTCAGCTTTTGTCAACATACTGTATGGCCTGCCATGTGACCAAGGCCACCACAGAAACTACACTGGGGGGGGAGATTCAGGACGTAATTGTGCAGGAGTTTTCTGAATTGTACACCTCTTCATCAGCAGTGAAGAAGCAGATCAATAAGGAGACAGTTTTATGTATTTGACTCCTTGAACAATGTATTAAATGCCAGTGTGAAAACAATGCTGCAATGTGAGAGGTGTCTCTGATTCTGTTTAACCTTCAAATATTTCTTATTATAAACTGGAGCGCCACAGAGATTCAACTCATTGTTCAGTTGTCTGGTTCATAAATTTACTGTTTTGGTTCTGCACATAGTAGTGTTGTTGTCAGTCACACAAGGCAGCTGTTTTGAGTTCTTCAAACTCCACTGAACACTTACCGCTCAGCGGCAGAGGTGTTTCTCATGTTTCTCATGCAGAGTAAGTAATATTTGCAAATCACTCTGTATTTTTTTAGATAATATTTTGCACAATGAAAATGAATGTGGATAGTGAGATCATTGTGGATCATGGTGGGCTACACATTTGTGGAATATGAGGGAAGTCAAAAATGTCATGTTGCCCACAAACTGACAGGAAGTGATCCTCCAATGTGCAAAACCTGTTTTACTTGTACAAATGGATCCACAAATGTGTATTTGCAAATTGCTATGTATTTTTGTGATTATGATTTTACAAAAAAAAAAAAAATGTATGTGGATAGTGATGCATTTGTGGATTTGAAGTCCAATGAAAAATTTAAAAGAGCACAGAAGGAGGAAGAAAGAAGGAAGGAAGGAAGAAGGAAGAAGGAAGGAGCAGGAGGAAACAGCAAACAGCTCTGTCAAAAAAACAAACAAAAAACATCTCTACAACTTACTAATTAACGTGTTGATCAGTTTTACTTACATATATATATATATATATATATATATCACATCATAACACACTTCATGACAGTGATAATTTTCCTCCAGCATGAGACCAAAGACACTGCTGCAGATAAAGACAGATTTTTAACAATTATTCTGCTAACACCCTCTGAATGTCAAGTGACTCTCAGGTCCTGAACCAAAAGGTCTTCATCAACGGCTAAAGCCTGATGGTCTTGACAAGCTCTCTGCCCAAGTCTAAACATCTTCCTCGTGCCTGCTCTGTTCTGGTCCTTTACCCAGACAGCCCCCACCAAAGCACCTCCCGTCTTTTTGTCTCTCTTGCTCTCATCCTCTCTTGATAACCACCAGCATTCAGCAGGTTGCCTTGTCTGATCTGTCCCGTGGGAGAGTGGGAATTGTAGGGTTGGGGGGTAAAGAGAGACAGGTGAGTTGAAACAGGAGGAGGGTGGAGGGGTGACAAGGGATAGGGAGTGAGAGGGAGCTGCAAGTAAGAGTGAGGATAAACAACAATAAGAGATAATAGGGGAGGTGAGGGATAAAAGGGGGGGGGGGGCAGGTGGGGGTTAAGGAGTGCTGTGCATGTGCTTGGTGTCATCTGACTTTCAGGCTGGCTTGCTGATCTCCTCTGATGTACTGTATATGACATTGGTCTGGAAGCCCAGCCCCTTATCAAGGCAACAGCGGCTGTAGTGCCAACCCCCCCCCCGAAACCCCTTCCCTTGACACAGCCAGTGCCCACAGGAAGGAGGCAACAAACCAGCAGCTGTGTTCACCTCCTCTCCTCCAGTCAGGTGGAATGAGGGGATTGGAGAGGACTGGAAGTGGAACAGAAGGGTATCTGAGTAAAGCCGGAGATATTTGCATGCCTCCCAATGCTTCAGAGCCTCCAATTAGCATTGGAGGCCCCACTGCTGGCTGCAGGACCTAACCATGGCTGGGCCAGTGGTAGCATTACTGGACCTGAGGAGGATTAACATACCCCTCCTTTGGATGGGGATGTGCTAGGGCTGTGGCCATGACCCTGTATCCAGCACACATAAGGTCACGCTCTGTAACATCCAGGTGAAAGCTGTGGTTCTTAGTTATGAATGAAACCTAAGCTGAACTAAACTCAGTTCTTCCCTGGAGGATGGACCCTTTTTCAACTTATACAATTTTTAAAAGTTATAACAGTTCATAAGAGAAATCCCATCTTTGACAGTATTTATGACCTTTTTTCAGAAATTGCCATTCAGCATATATGCGTTCTGTAATTGTCTCTCTTGCCATTGGACCTGTGTGCCCAGTTGTACCACAACAAATTGGACCATTGAAAAAAATCTGTAAAATCATGTGAAACATGAACTTTCTGGATTCACTGGTCACTCACAACTAAATCTGGACTCTACATTGACTCATGGTCATCTCTTGAGGTACAAAGTAGAGACATGGTGGCCTGGGGTTAGCTAGCATGCTGACTTCAGCAGATATCTCAAAAAAACTGAAACCCCTTTTCCAGTTTGACGGCCAGTTCAGAGCTGGTGCCTAATCTAGTTTAAACACGTTCTAACAGCCACAGAACTGGCTCTCTGCCAGAAAAGCTGGTGCAAGAGCAGCACCAACATTTTGCTGGTCTAAAGGCCAAGAACACAATGGATGCGTTGCGTGTGCGTGACGACTGTGAAATGTCTTGGTTTTCATCTCGCCGCCTATGTTAATGAGTTCAAGCAGACACACTGTTAGCATCGTTTTAAGCTGGCACTGAAAATAAAAACACACTCACTGGAGAAAAGTGATCAAAAACACATCTAATAACAACCCCCCTTCATCTTCTGGTAACCAACGGTATCTCAGGTAACGACAGGTTTCTTCTGAATAACCTCTACCATAACTTTTAACAGATTTAAAGATAAAGAACTTTTCCCTTTACTCTTTTTGCTGACTTGGATTCACGCTGGACTCCACTTATTCTCTTTCCTTTTACCTCTACTCTCTGCTCACCGCTGCTCCTCCTACTGGCCCTGTGTGCCGCCTCCCAGTGTTTTATTGAAACTACAACAATAACTACTATTTATTTACCATTTAGCTGAATATCTGTTAAATTGTTGGGGGTTACACAGGTATAATCTATACTATGACAATATGGTTGATGGTTATTGCTATTGAATATTTTTTCAGTTATCTAAATATGTACGATTACAAACAATCAAACAAATTTACACTGCGGTGACCTGTGTGTCACTTTAAATGTGTAAAACAAAAGTGTGAGTGAACATTTCCTTGTTCAGTTTTTAGTTTCACTTTGCTTTGAATCATTAGTTTGGCACCAGAAGTGTGTAATCATAATATGATAAGCTCATGTCATCACAATAGACTTCTCCTGACAGCCGACAAGATCATATTTAATTATCACCAATTCCCACTGTTTACTAATGTAATTGGGAATTATTGTGGTACACAGAATTGGTTTAAAGTCATTGAAAATTCTTAGAAAACCACTGTAAAAAAAAAAAAAACTATCAAAGACTACATCAACACTAACAGGTTTTAGTTCAGTTAGTTTACATCTGGCGTCCACACTACTCAAAAGTTTTCAAGCCCCTAAAGCGGAGACTTTTGAAAATATTGCTGGCTCTGTTTTAATTCAAAAACTTGGGTTTTACTAATGACAACACATGCTTTCCTGATTTGTCACACTCATATCACGTGAGCCTTTTCGGGACAAAAACAAACTGCACTGGCCTCGACCAGCAGTGAATGCAACATGGATAATGAATTACAGGCACTGCTGACCTTGTTGTCCTAGGTAGCAACTGTTGTGTAGTGCATTTTTTTAATGCAAAGACATTTCTGGGCTTAATTTTTCTTAATCTCGGTCTGCCTTTTAGATGTTGCACTTTCTTGCCAGCTAACTGCCTCAGCATGAAACAGCAGACGCAGTCTGATATGTTTCACCTAAATAAAGGCATTGCCGTTACATGTCTGCTGGATGTGTAAATAAGCAACTGTTTGCTAACACATCAGCCACAATAATGTTATATGCTGATGACATTGTTGCGTCTGTGGCTTGTTGCACTGCACCTGTGTATCCACAGTGATCACTAACTACATACTGTCAACTGATTTACCTGCCTGCTTATTTACTGCTACATGAAGGACAGTAGATTTAGTGAAGATATGGACGTAGAAAATAGGAGAGCTGAGGACAGTTACTCTTTTATGTGTTCTGTTGATATTTTATTTGTCAGTGTCTGTCATCCACAGACAATGTGAGGACAACCACTGTCAAGCAAGAATACATTCAAATAACATGAATAAGAAACATGGATAACGTGCATCTTTGTCCAGGGCAAGGCCTCAGAGGGAAGCAATTAGCAACCAGCAGACTCAAGCACAGATACAAAGACTGGATTTGAAAAGAAGCAGAGAAGAAATGAGTATCTACAGCTGAACCGTCAATGCTGTCACTGAAGAATACCACTGCTCTAGTGCCTAAAAGCACCTTAGAAAAAGACTGAGTGTGTGTAACAGGAAGAGTGCATGTTTTATGTGCGTTGTTATGTGCGAGCATGAACATGCACTGTATGCTTTTGTTAAAGTCTGTGAAGTGCTGTATTTCTGAGAGTCAACAAACAGTCTTAATTATAGCACACACGGACACATGAAAGATGTCCCTGAGGCTCAGCCTGAACCTGACACAGCTCTCAAACACGTAGAGAGAGAAGTTTTTCATCTGTAAAAACAAAAGTGTTGTCTGTCCTGGCAGATCAATAGATTTCAGTACTGTTTGTCAGAAGCCTGACCGTGTTTAATTTTTTAGCTAGTACAATATAGTAAGTGGACTATACTTATAGAGCTTTTGCAGTCTTATCGACCACTGAAAGCGCTTTACACAACAAACCATATTCACCTATTCACTCACATATTCATACAGCACTTTTTCTATACAGCTTCTCCATCATACCACTCTCATAGCGATAATACACTGGGGGAAATTTTGGGGGACTTGTAGACTGAGGGAGCCAGGAATTGAACCATTTTGATTTGATGCTGTACCTCCTGGGCAACACCTTGGTATAAACAAATGAGATCATGGTGGCCTTAGCTCCATTATATCATGAACTTGTTGGACGTTTTGTCAGCAACACACAACATAAATTACAGTACAGAATCTGACTATCCTCTCAGTGAAGATGCTTTTTGTGGACAGTGATCACATATTTTAAGATCAAGTTTTGAAGTTGTCATTACACAGTGAAACAGTGGGTCAGTGATCTGTCACATCTCGTTCAGTCTCACATATTCACTACATTCTGTTTTATTGTGACATCAGTGACATATGTTGGTCCAGCCCCTACCCCTCTGTGCCCTGGTCATTCTCACCTGGTCTGAACCTGGACCTTCAGCCTGGAGTTGCTAATATTATTGCCAGTTTGACCGGGACAGCACAATAGGACACAGCAATGTTCTGTTTATCGTTGGCAGCTTTTTCAGAGGCCTTGAGAGAGGTTTTTGTTGTCTTGGTAGAGAAGCTGCATGAGGGTTGTTGACACTGTGACTGGGCAACAGCCGAGTGGTAGACCACACCATTCGTTTTCGGACTCTTGCTGCAGATAGTAATTAGAACTTTTTGTGTCCTGTCCGACACTTTTTTTGGTTTACCAGAGGACATTAAAGATCACTTCACCCCATTAGACTTAACTTTTGACTTTGACCCTTTGAAAATCACCTTCATGAACAGAGAAAGGAGAAAGTCAAAGGACACTTCCAATTCACTGGGGGCAGATGACATCAGAGACCTTTGACAGGTAAAAAAATGTAATATAAAGTGTGTATGTCTGATTAGCTGTGAGTATAAGCTGTGTTCCTCACATTTAAACTGCTGATGCAGTCACTTATATTTTTCAGTATTTGTTGATAAATTCTGGTGTTAATGAGAAGTTTTACTCTGTAATTAAGTCTCATTATCAAGCTGTTATCTGTAATCATGTTGACGAACATACAACTGCATGGTTTTTCCAACAGTTTGGTGTGAAGCAAGGAGACGTTGTGACACTGTTTGTCATTTATATTAATGATTTAGCTTCAAATTAAAGCTTCTAGCTCAAGCATCAAAGTCAATCAGATTGTGTCCATATTATCATATTAATATATGCAGATGATGTAGTTTTAGTTGTTGAGCATAAGAAGACCTGCAGACTCTGAACATTGCTGCAGAGTGGTGCTGGAAATGGAGACCAGAGGTGAATCAAGACAAAACACAAACAGAACACATGTAGACTGGGGTTTTACTTCCCCCATGTTGTTGAGCTAAAAGATAAAGTTTGGGGAAAAATGTACTTTAGTTAGATGCTAGAAAGTATGTCATCTTCAATGTTTAACCAAGATGACCAAGGAGAGGTGAACCTGCAAGGGAGCCCCAGGGTAAGGAGGAATTTAAAATAATTTAGCTTCTGTAATATAAAAATTGAAAAAAAGTAAATTGTTTTTAAATGTGTTTCAGAGCCAAAAATGGAAAACTAGTCAAAATGTGTCTGATTTTGGTTTTTGGCAATTCCTCGAATCATTATTTTGTATATATATAAGTGTGCTTGCAAATTCCCTTTTTTCATTTTTCTTTGGTAACTGAGGAATGAATAAATGCAGTCAGGTGACACGGAAGTAAAGGTAAATATTTCAAAATAAAAGCCGGATGATAGAATTGCCATTGGCATTCTATAAAGTGTAAAATTATACAGACAGTTTGATTCACATGCTTTTCTTTGGTTTTTAATTTCAAACCAAAAATGAAAAATAAAATCACGTTGTCTATTCTTTTTAAAACCAAATGCCCAATTTTGGTTTTTGCAAACCGATTTTGTCATTGCTCATTTGGCAAAGACAAATCAATCAAGAGGAACTTCACTGTGAGTCAATGAATAAACTTTTCTTGCCATGTGTAAAACAAGAGAAGAAAAGTGAGAGATGTGAGAGTCTTTGGCAACTGGGCCCCATTGTGATGTCATCATATGTGAAAAGGGGATGAGGCTGTGCAAAGTATAGGAAACCCCCTGGGGTCTAGACACTGCTGGTGGTGATGGGAAGAGGAGAAGCTGGAGATGTGGATGTGATGAGGAGTGGACTCTGATGAGCTCGACCTGGCGCTGGATGTAAAGACTGGAGGTGAATGGGGTGGAGGAGGGTCGCAGTGATACGCACTGAAATGACAGAAGAAGAGAGGTGAACTGACTGAAGTTCACTGAAGTTTGACAGCAACAGTGTGATTGGCTGGTTAAGAAAGGCGAAATCTGATTGGTTACCAAAAGGTGAGAGGAAGAGAGAGCGAGAGAGAATTGTGAATGAAAAGGCATAAAAATAGTCTTCCTGATTGAACTTACACTTAACTTCATTAGAACAGTGGACAGACAGGAAGAGGATGTGAAGTGTAAAAAAGTCAAAATAAGGGCATGACAGTATAATATTATAAAAGCACAGGATCTATACCAGGATAATGTTAGAAGACCGATGGATGGATAAATGAACACTGTGACAAAACAAGTGACAAAACACACATATAGAACATATATGCTACATAAAAAGCATATGTGCGCTATATGTGTTTGATATATTATTTAGCTGCGAAACGTTAATTAATTGCCTATATGTGGAAATAGCCTGTATGGTCCTTTCTAAAGTGACCAGCAGAGCCCCCCCTGCCACGAGCAGACTGTTGTTCGACTTCATGATATTTCCATCCAACACATGAAGTCATTTAATTATTTTGTTGTTGAGTGTCACATCAAGTTATACAGCAACTTCAGCCCAGCCTATCTAACAATTGGTAGAATAAAGCTACTGTACCTTCCATATTAGAGTGTGCGTTCATGTGCTGCATTGTCACAGTGTGTTGTTCAAAGCATGTTCACATTCGGTGTTTACTTGTTTGGGTTTGCTTACAGTACCTAACGTTTTACTGCAAACATTAACTAGTTATCTAGCCACTTAGCTAATGACATTAATTAATGTACAGAGACAGACGGCCCCTCACGCTGAGTCTGGTGTCGTCAGTGTCTTCTTGTTATAGGGGGGTTTGTCCTCCCCACTGTCACCAGTGTTGGTGGAACTATTGAGTTTCTCTCTACAATAAAAAGGTCTTGACATTACTTCGTAAAGTACCATTAAATTATGATTTGGTGCTATATAAATAAAATAAAATTTTAATTAAATTGAACATTGTCAATGAATATTCTGCAGATTGCTCCTGGTTTGGCTGAGGAGCACTTGAAGGCATCATCATTGCTGGCCTTACACTATCGCTGCTGTTGTTGTAGTTAAAGCTGCAGTCAGAGTGTAGGAGAGCACAGAGTTAATATTTCAGCATGGTTGGAGGCATTAGTGGTGTCATTATGAGTGGTGGGATGAAGGTGTCTGTGTGTGTGTGTGTGTGTGTGTGTGTGTGTGTGTGTGTGTGTGTGTGTGGGAGGGGGGGTGGGGGGGTGGACAGCAGAGCATAACACATCTGCTGATGAGTTGGGGGTGGTGGAGGTGTGTGGGGGCCCAGGGTGCAGCCTGTGGCAGCTCCCCTTCCCGTACCAGCCTCTAGAAGGGAGCTGCCTGTCTGTCGCAGCCTGATTTATACCCGGCTAATGTCAGAGGAAAGCAATGTGGAAACTGTGGCAAAAACACCGAATACCGGCAGAGTTTAGAGATTATGATTCAGTGTCTGGGAGGACTGCTCCTCCTGCCTGCTCTCTCTCTCTGCTTCATACACACATGTGGAGACACACACATACATATACACACACACACACATACACACACACACACACACGCACACACACGCATTGACACACACCAGCAATCTCCATTTGAGGGCTTATCTCAACAGTGACCTACGGCTTGCATTTTTCAGGGCTGTTTTTTCTACTTTTCCCCTCCCTCTGCCTGGTTCAGGTAATTGTTCCAGACCTCTTGTGCTATCAGCTCTTCTTCTGCTCTTTGAATTGAATGTTGCATGACTGATGTCACAACCTTTTTGTGACTGTCTCTGTGGCAATGGCTCAGCAATAAGTTTGAGGTTCTTCCTGAATCAGGTTTGAGTTCATATTTGTGTAACTGTCCAAAATATGAGGAAACACAAAGTGGAGCTTCTTATTGATATTACATTTTCTTTTGTGTACTGGAGCGAGTGAATATGAACCTACAAGCTTTTGTGTGTGTATGTGTTTGCTGCTTATTGTGCAAGGCTTCGCTGAGGCCCTGAGTACAGCACACCAGGCAACGAGTTCTCCCAGCATCTGAAACATTAATGCAGAAACCCGATTAGCCATGCCATCACAGGCCTCCTGATCCTTGCCTATTGATTTTCCTTCCGTTTGCCCTCCCCCTTCAGAAAGCCGGGAGGGGAGTCTCTTAAGAGCCAGAGCACCTCTTCTCCTCTCTGAGGCCTCCTCTGGCCGGGCCTCCTCACTGATCCAGCCCTGCTGATTTCTTCTGAGACTTTGGAAAGGCTATAGACTTCTGACGGTAACCCTAGGTGCTGCAGGAGAAGGCTGAGTGGGCTGGGGGATGGGGGATAGAGATGGGGGTGTGGGTTGTAGGGGGAGGGAAGGGTAGGGCCCATGTCAGTCAGTCTGTGAGCTGTAGTGATCATGGAGGGCTGAATCAGCCTGATCAGTATGCTGGGGTGGAGAAGCGCACACTCCAGAGAGAGAAGCTGTGTAATCAGAGATGAAAGTTTTTCAGGGTCTGGTCAGCTGGACTCTCCCTCCCCCCTCTGGTTTCACTGACCTGGAGTGCTTTCACTGAAGGGAGGGATGAACATCTCTGATGGCTTAGCCCAGAGACATGGTCTATCCATACGGTTGTCTAGCTCCTCACTGTTGATCAGGGAACTTGGCTGGAGTTCCCTTGCAAATAAGATGCATTGTGAATGTAAACTACAACCTTGTGGAACTTTTTTTTGAAAAGTAAGTACAGGCTGAAACTTTTTTTTCCCAGCCGAACATACATGGCTTTGGTCGAGCTAATAAATGACTTTTTTGAATCTACTGCAAACAACCTGATATGACCAAGGGATTGTCTCCTGAAAGAGCACCCCTTCGTTGTCATGGTTACAATAATAAGGACTCGATTAAGATTATGGAACAGTCACAGTTTGGTAAGATTTAGGAAAGATCATTGTCTGGGTTAAATTCTTCGTTAAGGTTGGACGACCTTCATCGTCATGGTTACAATAATAAAAAGTGAGTTTTTTGTTTTTTGTTTTTTGTTTGTTTTTGGGGAGGAGAGTCTTGTTGCTCAGGGTGAGAGAAAGCTGTTCATCTGAGCTGTTGTCTAAAATAAATGATCAACTATAACACCTGCTATTAGAACTGAAACCCTTTTACCCAAGAAAAAACAATGCATATGGTATATTAGCATTTAAATAAAACTCCCACAAAATATTTCCAGCATGTCAGCACATGATGTAATATTTCTAACTTTTTGCATTGTAATCTCTGCTGTGCTCAGTGTGCAGTCTCAATGCTCACAGCTTCACTGCTGCTGATTTTAAAGCCTCTATAATCTAGATTTTTAAATGATTAATGGATCAAATGACTGTATAATGTGAAAGTGATCGCTGGTAGTGATGAACCCACAGAGTATTATCACCAGCTCTACAGTTAGACTCAGTTCTGTAGATGTTTTTATCCTCTTTTGGGTCATTGTTTTGGTTTCACAGCTTTACTGGGCTGGTTCACCGCTCTCATCAGTGTAGTTTCCAGCAGCAGGTTGCTGTGTGCAGTGAAAATCTTTAATCTACCTGCCTCACATCAAACACATCAAACAGCAGACAGACTCAGTCAGAGAGCAGCTGGTGACCACAGTGGAGCATTTAGCAGCTGAAGAGCCAGAGATTTTTCCCAAAGGTTGGTGGAGAGGAAAACAGAGAAAACGGGACAGTGAACACTAAAAACATTAAAAAGGTGGCAACTCCAAATGTCTGCTTGTTGTTTGGAGTCTAAATACACAACTATTTGTGAGCACATTTACATTTGTTTTTAAAAGAATTACATGCAATGTCTGTAAAAATGGAGTGAACTGCATGAGATGCTGCTGAGAAGTTATGTCTATGAGTTTCAGTGAATAGCAATACTGTAAATGTCGGTGTGATGCAGAACAAATTTCTCTTTCTTGAGAAACAGAACCTGGATGCTGTGATTACCTTCTTTATGGTGCTCTCTCTCTCTGTCTCTCTCTCTCTTTCTCTCTCTCTCTGTTGCTAAAAATGTATTTTGCTTTTTCAGATGATATCATGGCTGTAAGCAGATTTGCTGCTTTCGCTGCTTTCGCCAACTTAAAATCAGTACTTATCCGTACTATGGGACATCAGTGCCTTTGGAAATATTGAAATCACTCTGTGTTCAGTATAATTTGGTATTTTTGAAGACAATCGTACCCTGAGGTGAAAAATATCTTCTTGGTATTTTGATTGTGTTCTTACCCAGATGAAATCATATAGGAGTTACGTCATCTGCTTTAGATTCAAACTGAACTGTTCAAAATGAACCAAACCAATAGTGTCAGCATGTCAGGATCAAACAGTTTGTAGGACAGTATTTTGACTGGTTTCAGGTAGTTCCCTCCCAGTACAGACCATATTGAAGCTGCCACGAGATGGGCCACCTGAATCTGAATACAGTTTGTGCTCCATAGATGTGAGTGTGACAACGACTAGACCAGATTACTGGGAGAAAGTGCTGTGGATTTGTCTCAAGCATAAGCAGACTGTGTGTAGGCGTTTTAAAGTAGCTGTTACTTGCCTCATGAACATGATCCACACTCTGCAGAGAGCTAGCTCTACATGACTAAAACAGCGCTGCATGTTAGGAACGACCTCTGTTCCCCCACATCTGCTCCACAAAACAGCAAAACTGATCTGAAGCCTGATAAGAAACGAGAGTGTTTCTGTGTGAGAGAGAATAGTGTAAGAAGGAGGGCAGCCAGGGGAAACCTGCACTAAAACATCATTGCTGTTAAATAGGTTGTTGACATACATAGCCGTGTGCAAACATCTAATTTGGCCAATTATCCCCTTCGTCAAGGTGGTGTGGTCTGGATGAAGAGGGTAAGCGAGGATTTGGGAGAGACGGAGGGAGTAACTCCTCTATGCTGCATTAATGGAGCTACCAGATGTGTTTTAATGGAAGAGGAGCAGGAGCGCTGGGTGGCCTGCCACATGTCCGGCCTGGGAATGAGTGTGTGTGTGAGTGTGTGTGTGAGCATACCGTGTCTATGTATGTGCAGGTGTACAGGGAGGCTGTAATGTTTAGCGGACCACCTCAGGGTGTTACTCACCATGACCACCTCCTCCATTTAAACCCCCCACAGCCACCCCACCACTAACACCAATACACACTGGCAGAAAGAAACAACAGCTTCCACTGCACTTGAAAAAGGATCCAGTGATGGATGATGCTTGGCAGAACGTGATGACTCACTGCAAATTTTGCATTTATCAGTGTTTGCATTCCATCTGTTTCTAGGTCTGATAATTGAATAAAAGTGAGATGTTGTGCTCTGGAGAAGTCAGTCCATAGCAGGCTGTAATGGATATGTGTTTGAGACCTGAGTGCTTTGTTTGATTGTCTGATAGTGTATGTGATTACCAGTAGTGATAGAAAGCTGGAGAGAAGCCCTCCATCACCCCCCCCCCCCAGCTGCAGGCCCCTCCTGCTCTAATCAATGACATGTTAAGCTGGCAGCCTTTTGAAGTGAGGGTTTCCAGAGGGGTGCTGAAGGGGTGAAGGGTGTGTTTGTGTGTGTGTGTGTGACAGAGAAGTTGAGGGGTATTGATGATGTGCGGCGATGGGACACAAGGGAGAAAAGCGAGGGAGGGAGGGATGAAGGGAGTCCAGAGGCAGGCTTTAGGTGGGGGGAAGGCTGACAAGAGCAAAAACCAGTCTGGAACTCATCACATGAACTGGAGGGACTGGACGCCTGGCTGATGCTTCACCCTGATGGCTCCCAACAAGTCACACTCAAACCCACCCCAAACAGACATCCTATTGTTGCTCTGCCTCCCTGTTTAACTCTTTTGTGTTGTTAAGTTTAAAGTAAAGTGAATCCAGAATCCACATCCAAGAGTTCAACCCTGTGTCCTTAAAACTATGTTTACTGCACATGCTTCTGAATTGTTTTGTCAAATAGGTGTTGGAGGAACTTAATTGCACAGATTATAGTCACAGTCCAGGAAATGCTCTATTCTTGTAATCCACAAACACCATTATGTAGGAGGTTGGGGTGGACAGTGAGGCGGGACTTTAACAACATGGACTGGGTTCACATCGAGAGTATGGGTTTTTTAAATTCATTTTATTAAGGGCTAAAGTGATGGAGAATTGAGGGTGTGGCCTCTAAGTGTCAGGCAGGTGAGTGTATGCTTTCCACAAACCGAAAACCCGCTCCACTCACGCCCCACCACTTTGCCCATTTTTTTATTAGCTGAGAATTAGGGGCAGAGTCAGGCACTGCCAAGACAGTGATGGCAGAGCAGCTGACTCTGAGCTTGAGAACCACTCATCGAGGCTACATCCATCTTTATTTACAGGTTATAGGTTTTCCTTAGATATTATCAAAGTAAACATGTTCTAAATAAACTATTACAAATCACTTTTGGAAAAATAAATATGTTTCAGGATCTGATGATGCTATGGTTATAGATTAGTTAGGTTAGGACAAGGATGGATCATGGTTTGGGTTAAAAATGACCTCTTAGCTAAAGTTAGGGGACCTTTGGTTACCATGGTTACAGAAACATACACAACAGTTGTGGTCATTTTTGAAACAACCTATGTTCACTGTTTGAAACTGAGAATGAACAGCACCCGTGTTAAACTGATATTTTTTTGACCTTTCATCCACCCAACTGTTCTCTCTCTGTGGAATCTGTCACTCTACAGTAACATCTCACTATTTCCTCCTTCACTCCCAACAAGAGTCATAATTACTATGACCACTAGAGGGCTTTGTCACGTGTACCTGAATATATGTCATCTTGGGGACTTGCTGAAATGACTGTTTGCTGTTTGTTATTTTCTTTGGGGGGTCATTCTTTCTTTCTTCTATTTGTTAGTCAGTTTTAAACATATAGATATTCAGCCTAAACCATGATCATTCCTTAACAAGTGCTTTGAGTTGCCCAAACAATTTACAATTTACATTTTAGTTGGATATTTATTTTAAAAAAAACAGGGCAAAAACAAATGTAATACATTTGCAATGTTTTCATCCAAAACTTTTCCCACTGCAGATTAGTATTATATGTTTGTAATCAACCAATCAGAAGAGATGATCTGAGGCTCTCTTCTGATTGACTGACTGTTTTCTGAGTGATCAATAAAAATATAGCAGATTTCTGATAAACACTTAGAGAAACAAAATCCTGCAAGGTTGGATGGTGGGTCCAGGTGGGCGGGGCTTGGGGCGTGGCTGAGGGCGGTGACTGCTTTGTTGTGACATCACAAAGTTCCAGAAGTCCTGACGGCTGGTTTTAAGGCTCAGTTTCTGAATACAGGCTGTGTGCATTTCTCTGTGGACTGAGGCTTTGATACTTTCACAGTATTAATATAGAACCTAGACCTGCTTTATAATCACAAACACATGGACATCTACCTTTAGACTGGATGGAGCTTAAAGAATATATGTTGATTGAAAACTGAGACTGCAGCAAAAGTTAGAAGTAAATAAATACAATGAAATAAAGACTTAATTATTGTATATAATCACAGTAATGATAAAATATTTATCAGCATCACGCTCCGATGCTGACCACACAATAATAAGTCAACCAACCTCTACTCAACTTTACTGTGAAATGTCCAAAGAAATCTGGTGTGTTCATATCAGGAGGTTTAGATATCTTGGTGATAATGTTTGTAATATATATTAACTATGGGAGCTTGGTTTAATGAATCTTTGACCCTAAAAATCAAGTTAAAGATTTACTTTTTAAATACCTCTGTTACTATTCAAAAGAATCAGAATTTGTTCGTGTATTGAATTAGCATAACACTTGGCTGCAGCACTGAGTTGAATCAGAAGCAAAAGAAATCCATTTTGCTGGTAAAATATCCATGCTCTCTGTCTCTCCTTGATCCTCCCTCCCATCTCCCCGTCTTTTTGTACTGGAAAAAAAAGAGTATGTCACAGAGGAGCACGTTATAGGATATTATGTGTGCTTTTTGTAACTCAGCAAAGCTTTAGTTTGAAGTGTGAGCCTGTACTTTAGTGTGTAGTTTTGGATGTGCGTGCATGTTATCATGTGTGCATGTACTCATGTGTGGGAGTGTGTGTGTGTTTGAGGTTGCATCTGTGTGTCTGTGTACTTGTGGATACAATACGTGCACGTGTTTTTGTGTCCAAATGTATGTTACCATGGATGTGTGTGTGTAATATTGTGTATGCATAAAATGCAATGTGACTGTGTGCACCACTACTTTTTGCTCTACTGCGTACACTTTTGCACTCTGTGTGAGTGTATGTGTGTGTGTGTGTGTGAGAGTATGTGCTGTGGAACCCTGAGAACTTGGCAGCGTGTCAGTGGAGTGCTCCAGCAGTGAGGGGGAGCTGCTGTGTTTCTCTGCCCTGTGCTGGATCCCCTTTCAGCCTGACACAATCCCACAATCCCACAGCTCTGAGCTCTCAGCTGCAGCCTCCACAGCACCAGCACTAACCCACCGTGCTCTCATACCCACCCAGATCACTGTTTCAGTACACCAGGATCTGGCAACTGTCGGCATCTGCAGTGGTGCTCCAGCACACTCAGCTGAGCTGTACTTTGGTGGAAGGGAGCCTCGGTTCTTTACAGCAACACCATATTCACATATCCTGGTAGCTAGATCCTGTTAATCAGTGATGCTAGCTCCATCCATTATGACTTACTAATGTAATTAAATGGTTGGTTCATATTCTGTCATTCCCACCTTGTGGTATGTAGCCATGCAGATGGTTTTGGTTGAGAGATCTGTCTCTGAGATGTCTGCTTCCATCCCAGGACAGTGATGGCAGAGTTGACTATTTTATTTCTGATGCTTACAGGATTGAAAAATGACATTTTCAAAATCACGAGCAATGAGTCTCTTCAGAAACAAATTGTCCCTTTACTCTGGATAATTCACAAACCTTACAGTGAACAGTTTATCAGAACTACTTTGTAAGGAAATACACTGAGGAGATTTTGTGACAACTGGACTGACAGACCAACCATCTTGAAAGCTTGAATGTTGTTCAGTTCCAAAATAATTAATATTCATCACTGAACTTTTTGTGAAAATCTTGATCACCTGGTGCAACCAGAGAGATCCACTGGAGAAGTAAATTAAATACATAAATTAATAAAAAGACGACCATTAATAGCAGGTCTGTGATGGGACTTGAACTCCTGTTGTCTCCTGTTTAAATGTGGACCTGAATCACTCCACCGTCCACCATCCTAACCCCCACCACCTTTACTTTCTGCTTAGCTACATGAAGGACACTCTACTTCAGCGGAGACATCCAATTGTTGTACAAAAGTGTGTGTCATTTGGTTTCCAGCTTCAGTGTGAGGTCAGTGCCCCACATCCCCCCACCCACCATCAGCAGCAGCAGCAACTCTCCCAGATGGACCTTCACAAGATGGGTATTGATTGATTCTTCTCAGAGTGGTGGTGATAATGTGACAAACAGCAGTCATTTCCCACTGAAACATCACTTTGGTCCACTAGTGAAGCCTTTATCACAAGGAGCATCAGAGGCTTCCTGGAAGCTCTCTTCCGGCACTGGGGACCTGTCAGAGCAATGAGCCAGTAGATCAAATGACACTGTGGCAACTGTCTTAATGACTCTGTGTCATGGCTCCAGGATGGTAACAGTGGCAAAAAGCAGTGTAGAGCCTGTAATTTATAATGTGGCCTTCAGTTTCGTAGACAGAGATGATCTGTAAGATTCAAATGGGATCAAAATTGAAACTGCTCAGTTGTTCATGAGGACCGTCACTCAATCATACATACGATTTTTCCACATCAAAATGTTTAAAAACAACCAGACCTATGTTCTATATGTTGTTGAGTTGCGTTCTTACATTATCACAAATGTTTACATCAATTCTCAAACCAGAGAAAAGAAAATGTGATTTTAATGGTAATGATGTCATATCCCCTATGTGCATGTCTCAGAGTTGTGGTTCTTTGACAGTGGCATTATAACTGACTTTTTATCCAGTTTTAAGCCACATTTTTAAGACACACTTTTTATACCTTGGTTGTTTTCAACTATGTATTTTAACCAGATGAAGGATTTTAATCATTGGATGTCTGGATCTTCAGTTATCAGAGAAACTGGAAATTAAATTCATTTAAATCACATATACAAACAAAAACACGTCAAAAACACATCAAAAATACATGAAAACTATCTAAAGTACAGTATCAGTCAAAATTTCAGGCACATTTTCCCAATGGGAAATTGGAATACTGTATATAAAAGCTGAGATAAGAGAAATAGTCTCAGATATGGAGAAATACAGTAAATGTCTAAATGACATGAAACATCTGATGTTTCCATTGTGTTATGTACTTGCTGACAAATTGTATATACCATATAACATAAGACTGGCCAATAATATCCACATCTTATTTAATCTTAGGGCCTCAGTGTTTGTCAGATTGTGTGACATCTAAAACCCTTTTTCAACAGTGGAACCAGGACGCTGTAGTCAGTGATTTTTGTAACTTTCCGAAACAGGCAATCTGACAAGCATGCTTACTTTATGCAGCAGTTGACTGGGTGAGTGAAGGTGTAAAAACTAGCCCCACTTTGTACGATTAGTTGGGTCAAGACTAGAGAGATATGCAAAAGGCAGACAGTAGGCTTTTTGCCCCAGATGAAAATGAAAATGTCCAAGTGTGATCACTTGGACATTTTCATCTTTCTGCTCTCCTTCCTGACTGAAAAAGTTTGAGGATTATTTTTTTGAACTGACACTAAACATAACAAATGTACAGTACAGAGGAAAAAATATCTAAAAATCACTTCTATAGTAATCTCCAAAATATTTACCATAACTGACAATGATGCAGTGACAATGAAGAATCCTGTATTTTCCAGCCTCAGTGTAGTTAACCTTTTGTGGCTCATTGTCTGGACTGTAGTTGAAGCATAGAGATGCAGGAGTTATTGACAAACAGACTACATTCAAAACTATACTTCTAACTCTCTACCAGCCTCACTGCTCTCTCTCTTGCTCTCTCTTGCTCTCTCTCTCTCTCTCTCTCTCTTGCCCGCTGTGCACACAACCTATGTACTGATCTCTTCCTGAAAGGAGCTGCTCTACTCCTGTGACAATATTCTGTTTCAGACTTCTCAAACTTACTGCAGGTCTTGCACAAAAATGATAAATTGGTGTAATTTGCTTGTTTACTCACCACTGCTGCCACTTCAGAGTATTATTTTGCACAATAATAAATAACATTGTTAAATTTGTTTTTGCATATTGGTTGGTAGTGACAGTATTGCACAAAAGTAAAGTAGTCAAATCATAGGAAGAAAACAGATTGGAGATAATTTTCTAATGGGCAAGTTTAGTTTCCAGGCACATCTGTGCATGTGTATAATGCTGCAATATCATAGCTGATCTCTCAGGACTCTGAGGCGTGCAGGGAAGATTGTAGCTGACTCCTCCCACCCTGGACACAAACTCTTTGAGTCACTCCCCTCTGGCAGGAGGCTGCGGTCCTTCAGGACCAAAACCTCTCGCCACAAAAATAGCTTCTTCCCATCTGCTATTAGCCTCATCAACAAGGCTAGAGAGCCCCACTGTTGCTGATCAATTGCACCAATCACCAGAAAAAATTCCTTGTATGTGAAAACATACTTGGCAATAAAACTGATTCTGATTCTGATTCTGATTCTGATTCTGATCTCAGAACAGTGGAAGCTGAGTCAAGGACATTTTCACAAAATATGTTATAGGCTACACTTCACCAACTCACCTGGGACACCTACAGTGTCATACAGCTGCATGTTTTTTTTTCAATGCCTCAATCCCATTGCAAACACCATAAAGGAATTTCTCATCCATTGTGCTTGGAAACAAATGTTTGATGGGAACAAAAGTTTACATGGTTGTGTTCTCTATGGGTCTTTAGAGTGGAGCACCTCTACATTCTGCTGAACCTCACCATAGCTCACTACCATAAAGTTACTGGACTCAACTGTTTTCACTGTGCAGGGTGTGTTGAGACGATGTCAGGTCACATCATAGATGACAGGGTGACTCATTCATTCAGACATGTATGAATGACAGATCCCAGGTCAGTCTGTTTGTCCACTCTACTGCTGAACTGCATCTGTCACAGTCTGTGTCATGGATCGTCTTCCATCCAGCTGCTCCTCACTGTTGTGTGTCTGCACTGCATTTCCCAGAAGTCATTTGTGAACTGATGTGACAAATACATCCTCTTATGTTCTCCTGAAATGTGAGATTGTGTTGATGGTTTGTTTCTTTGTTCAGAATGATGATTGCTGTTTCACTTTCAGCTATGGTTAATGATTATTTTCATCATGGATTCATTTGATTTGTTTTTATTTTTTGATGAGCTGAAAATTTTATGAGTATATAAAATGTTAGAAAATAGTGAAAAATGTCAACACAATTTCCAAGAAACCAATATGCTAGCACTGGTGTCACAGACAGTAGTAACTGCACAGCAGATACTGGAACATCATTTCTTATGTATCAGGATATTTCTCCAGAAAACAGACACTGAGTATTTAAACAGCTCAATTTTTCATTTGGAAATTGTAAGACTGACATGCTGCAAATTATTCTTTAGGAGTAACAAATGTTGTTGCCTGTTGTGTTGTCTTTTATGAACTTATTTGAACAGCCAACAAGTCGAAGCAAAAGAAGGATTTAGAAATATGTCAAAGCCTCATATCACATCCCAGCTCATTTAATATAATGTTGGAGGGAGCCACCCTGCTACAGACACAGACAGTGCCACATCAGCACTGTGTGTGTGTGTGTCTCTGCATGTGTGTGCATGCACTGCTCATCTGTGTGTGTGTGTCTATGTGCTCTAAATGCTGATTGATGTATCTCTGGCTTTGTCAGCCCTTTGGCATAGGTGGAACAGGTGTGACTCTGCCACAGAGTGCGGCTCAGACAAGCCATATCACAGCACAATGAGGTCATTGTGCAACACACACATTCCTGCACAGGGCCCTCGGACTTTTACAGGCTGGAGGTAGCCATCTGTGTGTGTGTGCGAGTGTGTGTATTGCTCCAGGTGAGGGGGATTTGGATGAGATTTGCTCTATGAAAGAGATGTGTGCTCACCAGCTGCGTGTCCCTACACACTCTCAGAAACACCTCCAAGGCTCAGACACACACACAAAGACACACAAACGGGCCAAGTGACGATTCTCCAGTGTTGCAAAATCAGCATCTTGGTGTGTGAGTGGGCGTCGGGTTAAGTGGGGCTGGCTGGATTTTTCCGACCTTGTCACTCTGTCTCAGACACAGTCAAGGCTGCACTGATGTGCTTGGACCCTGGGGTCCATCAGTACAATATGGATGTTACTACGCCGATGAAGTCATCTGGTCTGACTCAGGCAGCTCATTCAGTGGCATCTGTGTTTGTTTGTATCCTGGCTGACACCTCAGCCTCTGTGTCCTCACACTGAGATACAGCACATGTAAAGTCACTACTTATTTCCCCTGTCTGCATTCTTCCTGCTTTTGTCTAGGGTTGCCATTTTTGGTGAGGTAAGGTGGGGTGGACTGTGTTCAGTGTGTGTGTGTGTGTGTATTTGTCTGAGTGGTGTGTAGTGCTATCCTCAGGGTTGGGTGTCTGGACTGGGTCCCTTTAGCTGCTTTACAGTTTAACCAGCCTTGACTTGCTGTGTGGTGACATGTCTGCACTGCACTGACTGGATGACTGGGAGGATCTGTGTGTGTGTGTGTGTGTGTGGAGGGTGGGGGGGGATCACAGTGGGTGTAAGGCTGGAGGCTGACTGCTGGGCTATGCTTGAAAGACTTCTGGCATGTGCTGGTGCCTGCATTTTTCACCCTTGACTGGAAGCATATGCTGTAGCACAATCGAGACAGTGTTAGACGGGCTTGGTGTGAGGGACCCAGGCGGATTTCTCCACATCTGGCAGTGCTTGGCCCTCGTTTCAGGTGAGTCACGTCCCCCGGGAGAGTGGCTCTGCTGCAGTCCTTGGTCCCTCAGCTCCCGGGCATCTGGAAGTGTCTGGATCTGTCTCCCAGTCACATCTATCTACACATGCTTTTCCAATTTCATCACCCCCACCACCACCTCTGTGGCTCCCAACCACTTGCTGACCCCTGCTTTTTCATTTTTCTTTTACAACAAGCTGTAAACACATTTGCCCTATGGAGATGTTATCACAACATGTTGAACATCTTATTCACTCACCTGGTAGACACAGAGTCAAGTCAAGTCAGTTTTATTTATAAAGCACCAAATCAGGTTATCTCAGGGCACTTTTCATATCAAGCAGGTCTAGACTCTCTATAATATGATTTACACAGATGCAACATTTCCCTCATGAGCAGCACTTGGAGACAGCAGTGAGGAAATACTTTTAACAGGAAGGAACCTTGATGACACAATGCTCATTACAAACAATAGAGACTTAAGACTTGGACTTGGACTTGTAAGAAATTACTTATGAGCTTCTGTGTCACATGGAAACGAACACAGCTCAAAATGAATGCTAATGTTGCCTCATTATTAGTCTCTCTATTATTATTATTAGTCCTATTATTATCATTATCATTATTATTATTAGTAGTAGTAGTCTTATTACTAGTCCATGTGACTGAACACTGCATTAACACATCTGAGGAATTTACATTACATTACAACATGAAAACACTAGTATTTGTGCTCAGTAGCGTGCAGATATCCACTCAGGCCAAAGTCAAACAACATACACCAACTACATACACTAGAGAAGGAACAGGAATAAAAATTGGCCCGGGACTTGGACTGGACTCACCATCAGATAGACCAGGACCTGTGTCACACTTCACAAGAATCGTGTAGGGAAGAGAGGATAAATTAATTATGCTGATTTGCAGAACAATACATGAAATAGAACAACTGGCTCATTAAACTGTAGTTCTTTTTAATCTATAATGAAAAGGTTACAGTATGCAGTGTATACAATCAGTCTCATAGTCTGTGTGGTTGTGTTTCTGACTGTGTTGTGGTGTGGTGCCTCATTTTGAGATCTGATGAGAGGAATTACTCAGATGAGAACAAACTTAAACTTAACAGATTGTAACCGATCAAAGTTGTAGCCAGAAGTGCAAAAATAACACTTAGTTAAATATGTTGCAGTTTCTGATGCAGTGGTGATCTTGTGTTCACTAATCAACTTTCCCTTCGCTTTTATATGGTGTTTGTAAAGTCTCCTGTTTCCTGTGCAGATCATTTGTTGGTTTGTGCTGGAGATTTTCTGTGAGCAGTTCTTCCATAAAAGTAAATAAGCCAGCCATGCATGAATGAGTAAGTGCATGTGTATGTGCATGCAAAGAGGAGGGAAGAAGAGGTGGAGGGGGACAGCTTCCCCCCCTGACCCTTAAACAGGAATGTCACAAGCAGCCTGGGTAATTACGTCCCTTAGCCTGATGGCTGTTGGGGAGGCCCAGCTGTGTGTGTGTGTCTGTGTGTGTTGGTCTGGGAGGGAGAGGGGGTAGACTGATGGGAGTTGCATGTGTCAGAGTGGATTGATCATGACACAAACAGATGTATGTTGGTGGAAAACATGCTGGTGTCCGTGTGGAATGGGTCTATCCTGATCATTAAATAGATGAAAATAAACATCTTGCTGTGATTAACAGCGGCCGTCCCAACAGACTTGTCAGAGGTGCTGCCGACACGCCTCTCCAAGGCCGTACATATGTGTGTACAGATTTTGGTTTTACATAAATGTGTTCCTGTTTAGAACCTGGTGAGCCATGCTGCAGCTGTGATATGTGAGTGTGTCAGACTGTTGGCTAATCAAGTGACTTCCCATTTTTTCCTGTTGTCTAGGTTTAAATGGAAGAATGAATAAGAGAGAATGTGTTGTTTTTATGGTAAAAACACACACACTCACACACACACACACACACACACACACAGTTGCGCACTCACACGCGCACACACACTCGTAGCCTCACTCTTTCAGAGGCTATTTAGACAGGAATGCTGCACGCTGGAGTCTCACATTTCACTAAGGAAGCAGAAAAAGAGGGAGAGAGTGAGCAACATTGAAATTGAGGAAAATGGGAAAAAAGATGAAGTGAAGGCTCATTTTAGTCCGTGAGGTTCGTGTGTGCATATATGTTTTCATGTGCATTTGTGTGTTATTTTAGCATTGTTTTAAAATTGAAATGCAAAATGCTGCAGTGTTGAATGCCATTATAGGACAAACATCTGGATGAATAATTAGGTCACATATAGGGGTGAGACTTGATGGGTTTGTGTGTGTGTGTGTGTGTGTGTGTGTGTGTGTGTGTGTGTGTGTGTGCGCGTGTGTGTGTGTGTGTGTGTGTGCTAGAGAGACACCCTTTCTTCTTCATTGCCTTGGCCGTGTCGGGGGTGACTCAGTTTCTGGGCCTGTGAGAGTGTCAGTGTCAAATAGAGAGACTGGCAATATAGTAAACAATCCAGCACGCACTCCTGGGATTAGCACTGTCTCTTTGTCTGCTCATGTCCAGGGTCTGAAACGCACTTGCCCTGACTTTCAGTGAGAAAAACAAAGTCAAAATTGGCTGTATTGAGTCCTGTGAACATCCCCTGAAATGGGTCTTGTTTACTGATAAGTTTATCTGAAGTCTTCAGTTCTGCCATGCCAGCCTTCCTAATGAGGCACCTCTTCTCTCTTATGTTGAAATGATAGCCTCAGAGAAGATTTTCTGTGTGCGCGCCATGTGAGCATTGATCAGCCCAGACTTGTAAAACAGCTTCTACAATCCAATTTTCTACCTTGCTGTATTCATTTCAAATTGCTTCACTGATGCCATCTTGGGTCAAGCTCAGCTGGAATAAAAGCTAGCACCTGTGAATCACAGCTATGCACACACACAATCAAACATCTTGTTCCATGGAGTTTCTGTGAATTTTGTTTTGTCTCTCCAACCGTTGTGGCTCCTGCTTCTCCTGCTGACTAAATGTAAAAACCATCATTTTGTATGCAACAAGATTTTTCCAAGAAAACAAACCAGATCCGACTGTTCAGAAGAGCAAAACGTCAAGTTTTATTGGTAAAATGAATCATTGTTGTCATATCAGGCTGAAAGAACCTTGAAAGTAATGCTAGCGGCCAAGTGAACAATGGGTGGATAGGTAAAAACACAAGAAATTGCTGTTTGTTTCTTCCATCCAAGTGACATACCATGCTTTCCCATAAACAAGCTTCCCCAAACCTTCAAGGAAAATTCCAGCATTTTTCAGAGTTGGGCGGTTCTGACCAGTCATATAAACTAACCTCCACTTTACAAATTTGTAAAACGCGATTCTGGCAAAACAGTTTATACTGGGTCAAACAGAACGAGCCTGGTTCCCAACTTGTGGGCTGCAGCCCACTGGCATGCCATGAAGATACCGCAAAAGGGTTGACGAATGAAACAAATTGAAAAAATATAATTAAAAAATATAATTAAGTGTGTGTGTGTGTATATATATATATATATATATATATATATATATATATAGTTTTTAATGGTTTAAAACAAAATAATCTTTAAAAATGAGAAATGTTTAGAAACTCCTTTCATTTTTTTTTCTCGTATCACTGTGAAAAAGCAATGATAGGAACTATTATGTTGTCATCTCAGCGTATACCATTTTGATTGTTAAATCATCATTTAAATAAAAATGTGCTCTGAGAACCTGTTATTATGATGTCTCCATGTTGGATGGGCCATCAACATTTTTGAGATTTTTCATGAGTTGGAAAAGGTTGGGAACCACGGTTAAAGCTTTCTAGAGAAACTTAAGTCTTACTTTAATTGTTTGAAATGCTTGTCTCTGACAAAACGTCTTGTCTCTGAAAATCAACACAGAATGTAGCCTCCTACTACCAAAGCGAGCCAAACAAAAACTACCCAGTTAGGGTTATGATACTATTGTTGTTGCTTAAAATGAAATTTTTTTTCAACCTGGGTTTTATTTTCACAATTATGGAACAATAGACCATATTCACACGACGGCCATTTTCCTCTGACATCACACTCAGGTGGTATTTTTTATGCCCAGCTTTTGACAAATCTATTATTATATAAATTTATACATCTAAGCCCCTCTCAGCAATTAGTAATCAATGATCACCACAGAACTCACTGTCACTGGAACTACTTTCTACCAAAAAAATCTTCACTATGAAAACTGTTGAGAGAGTGTTTTGTTGATTTCACTGCTGAGCACTACAGACAAAACTTCACTCAACTCCTTTGTGTCAGGATGAAGGCAGAAATCTCAGAAATTGATATCTCAGTTGCTAAGTGCAAAACTTTTTTCCTACCTAAATAATCAATCAATCAATCAATCAATATTTACTTTTGTAGAAATACCACCTTTTATGAGCTCAAAATACTGTCCCTCTCTAAGCTCTGCAAAAAAAAAAAGAAAAAAAAAGTGATGAATGGCGCTGTCATCTCATTGTACCGGCTCTGACACCGGCCACCATAGCATGCTTAGGGGCCCTTGGGTGCTGCTGGGCTCACTATCAAGACTCAACTGCTACAAGTCCCAACACAGCCCTGACACAACCATGCCACAACACAGGCCCTCAGGTAATCTGTCTCTCTGCCTCTGTGCTTCCACATGCTCACAGACTTCTAAAGCTTTAACTTGAATCATCATCCCCCTGGCAGCAAGATAGACAAGAAATGGATTCTGGAGAAGAGAAATAAAACACTCTTAAAGTGCAAATTCAGCAGCTCTGACTCCATTTTATTTCATCGAAAGTATCTAGTCTAAAGTCTAAGTGACTGTATGATGTTTAATTGAAAGAAAAGTGTTTATTTAATCTAATTTATTCTAAAGCGTCTCTGTCTATCCCCCCTGACGACTTGCTGTTTTCAGAGGCGGGCTGTCATATTCATAACCTCTCGCCCACCATTGGCTGATAGCGTCCACACTGGCTCTCTCACCCTTTCTAGACTGGAGGCTTCATAATGCATTGCATACTTCGTGTGCACAACTTTAACTTTATAGCATTAATATGTTAAAACTTCTGCTCAGTATTGGCAAAGAAATATGTCCAAGAGATTCTGTAGATCCTGCCACATATTAAAAAACAGTCATCAAAATGCCTTTAGAAATTATGCCTACTGTCTTTTCACTAACAAATTACCAAAATGATACACAACAGTCATGGCTGTACTTTGGCACAGCTCTGATGTGAGCTAAATGCTAATGTCAGCATGCACTGACAAATTAACAAATACTGAATGAAATATAATAATTTTGACCTGATGATGGTGCTAGATGAAAGGTCAGAGGATCACGAAACTGTTTCCAGTTCATCCAGTGGGAAACATGAATATATGTATAACATTAATGGCAAAACAAGTTTGCCATAAAACAACAAGTTGTTGAGGCCTTTCACTCTGAACCAAAAATGTCAATCTCACGGTGGTCCTGGATGAAAAATCAGGGGATAATCAATTAGGATCCATCTTCTGGGAACCATGAATGTCTGGACCACATTTTGTGTCAGTTGCTATAGTAGATGTTAAGGTAAGTAAAACTGTTTACCTGCTTGTGGTGCTACAGAAAAAAGAAATCATCAGGGATCATCAAAGTCATCAAAATGTATCCTCTTGGTGTCATGTGACAACACAGGCCTACAGCCTCACAGTCACTGATGTCAGTAGGCTTCGTCCTCTGGGGAACATAAATGTCAATAACATTTCATGACAGTCCATCCAATAGTTGTTGAGATGTTTCAGTAGTGGAGCAACCGAAACCATTCATAGAGCCACACCACTAGCATGGCTGAAAGCACTTTGCATGTGCACCATCCACCCTGATGGCCTTTCTACATCTGCTTCATCTTCTGTGTGGTAAAGGGATGTAACACTTCCTGTCCTGGAAAAAACACTGTCAGTGAATATAATTCAGACAGCAGCTATCTATAACAAAACATACAATGTACAGGAGACAGGCTTGGACAGTGACAGTATTTGAGGTGTGGTAACTTTGGACAGAGATCCTAAATAAGAGAAAATAAGAGTCATAACAATGTACATACGTGCACAATTTGGGAACATGATTTATTCTTAATAAACACCAACATGTAAGCAAAGATATCAGGTTGCAAAATCACTTCAATACATGATTTTTTTTCTGTATCTGAGAAACTGTTCTTACAAGTGAATGTGTTTCCTGTCTGCATTGGCTAAAAGAGGGTGATGTTGTCTGATGTGGGTCAGAGTGAGAGGCAGCAGATCAAAGATGAGCAGAGGCAGGGGGGTTAGATGTAGTGGTGTGTTTGTTTGGAACAGAGTTTGAGGAAAAGTGGAAAGTCCAGTGGTGGTTAATTGGTGTGTTTAGGTCTGAGGTCATGAGGTGGCAACAGGAACACACCGCTCAGCCCCGAGTGGCAGATGGATGTACCGCCACCACAGAGACACTGCTCCACGTAATCACAACTAAACACTATGAAGACACGCACAGACCCTTTCCTCTTCTTTTCCACTCTGACTCTCCCTTCTTCCTTGGTCGCCCTCCCCCCTCTTCAACCTCTTGCTGTGCCCAAAGCCCAGGGGAGGTCACAATGTGTCACAGCAGCAAAGGCCTCCAGATGAACCTGTTGGTAACCCCCACCTCCCCCACCCCCCCCACCCTCTCCACCCCGTCTCCCACCTCTCAGCACCACCTCCTAACTCTGAAAATACCCCGGAGGCCTGCATGACCTGAGGCACTGAAGATCAAGCAAGAGCAGAGATGGTCATGAAATGAGGATTTTTTTTTTGAAGCCTTTGAGTTCATCCTCACACTTTTTTCATTCTGTATGGATAAACCAGCCGAACTCAGAGCTGAGGCAACGCTGCCTAAACACCTACGCATGACTGTGCATTTTTATCTTTGTCTTGTATCATTATGTCTCCAACTAGGGTTACTCTGCTGAAGGGGTTTGCCAAAATGTCAGGCTGATTTGTAACATAATAATCCCACCTGTGACCCAGTCAGTGTCCTCCACCTTTGTTATCATAGATACAATGTTGTTTGTGTTTCCTGCACTGTATGGGAGGGCCTCAGACCATGTTCACACAGGACATGGATAGTGGGAGTCATGACAGCGACTCATAACCAGGCTGTTTAGACAAAGGATATTATAATGTACCAGCAGCTTCCTCAATGTATTAATTACACTATAAACACTTTGTACTTACTGTATAATACATGTTGTCTGGAAAGAGCAGCAGTTTTTCTCTCTCACTGTATCTCTCAGCAACAGTAAAGACACTGAAGTGTTTCTGTGATGAATGATGAAAACTGTATTTTCATTGTGTTTTTCTTTGAAATCTGCTCATTTAAGTCAAGTCGACTTCATTTGTATAGCACATTATGACAGATAACAAATTTGCCTCATGGGGCTTAACAATCTGTACAGTATATGAGAGCCTCTGTCCTTGATATCCTTGATCCAGATGAGGAAAAACTCCCAGAAAAAAAAACCCTGTAATGGGGAAAAAAATGCATGAAATCTCAGGAAGAACGGGGGGTTGGTGGTGGGGGTCCCTCTTCTAGGACGTACAGACAGGCAATAGATATCATCACAGCCTTGTTTTTCAGTCTATCTGTCTAAAAAGAAACATTTAATTTTTTATCAGTGCAGCTGTCTACACTGGCCTCTTGGCTTGTGCTTTACTTGCGCTTTATGCACAAATCTGTTAGCTTTGTTCCAGACCTCTGACTTGCTGCCCAAATCTTTGATTTGCAGGAGAGAAGCAAAGAGAGTCACCAACTACAGCAGACATCATTGGGGGCCCCGCTCTGGGGGGGTTTAGGGCAACAGCAGTGTATAGTGTCTTTATGGGAGGTTTTAGGGGGTTTATAGTTGTCATTACACAATATGCTAATATGAGGGGCCATCAGGGGCCCAGTTTGTCTCTCCTGATGGTGCTTCCCTGGTATGCATCCTCAAGGGCTAAAGCAGGTCCTCTTCTCCTCTATTCTTTTGCTTGCATATAGCTGTTATTACAGAAGACTATGTAACAGTTGGCAGGATTGAGTCCTGCATCACCCACATTCTTGTTTTCTCAGATTTTAACAAACCAGGAACTCACTGCTAAAAATGTGGCTCCATAGCACAAACAGTGGTCAGATATCACACAGAGTACCTTTAAAGGTCAACAGTAATGGTGCCTGATTGAAGCTTTTGGTAGCTGATATGTTCATCTAATTTTGAATTAGACAGGAAATTCACTAAGAATCTAAATTTCCCTGCTGGAAGGTGATGCAGATGCTGATAAAGACTGCGAGATGAGTTTGAAAGCATGGGAGAAGCCATTAAGAGTGAACAAACTGGGAGTGTGTTCAGACGGAACACAACGTAAATCTGCATCATTCATGCAGAACCATTTGTGTTTATATGCCCCTGTATCAACTGTACATTCGCTGTAAACTATCTGACAACAGACACATATCTGGGTGACTGATCTCTCTTGGTTCTTTCTTTCAACTTGCAGGGGGGCAACTCCATGTCAATTCATGCCACCATGGACTAATTTGTAGGTTGAAGATGAAGATGAACCAGCTGGAATTTGAATAAATGATGAGTAGTCCAACCAGAGTGAGGTGGGGTAACCAAACCCAACAAAGGATAAGCAGGTATAGAAAACTTACAAAACTGATGTAATTAAACAGCATCATATCAGAAGTAAATGGCACTGAACACAGACCCACGCGGCAAGAAGGTCTGACCTTTGTGGGCACTCAGTGTCTGTCCCCTCCAGTGACACCCAGCCCCAGTTCGATGTCATGGCGCCAGGTGAAAGCTTCTGAAAGGTGGTGCTCATAGCTTAAATTATTCCCTTTGTGAGTTGCTTTGTGACAGGCTTCTCTAACCAGCTGCCTGCTGCAGTGTGTGGGAGAATGTGTGTCTTCTAGCTTAGTTTTCACTGAGATCACATGGCTGTCAGAAGAGGGGACAGACATGAACATGATGGTTCCCCATCAAAAGCCTCCATCTCCTTTTTGAAAGGCAGTGCCACTTGTAAAAGCTGCTCTTCCCCAGTGGTCAGGGCTGGACAGGTCGTACATACCTGTGCTAGCACCACCAACCCACACAACCACAGGGACAGCAACGTCACCTGACAGATTTGAAATAAGGTCATGCTGATCCACAGAGATTTTTTAGCAGCTATTCCAGATTATGCTGCACTCCACAACAAATGGCTGAATAAAACTGGATGGTGCAAAACTGCTAATATGTGACACCTTTTTTCCATTTTGGACACTCCATGCCTTTGTTTCTTCAAAGATCACTAACATGAGTCAGTGACTTGTAGCAAAAGCTCCATGCAGATTCACTTCTCCTCCTCTGCAAACAAGTCTGCTGATAGCTGTGAATCCATTAAAATGAACTGATTTAGCTCAGAAATGTTGGTCTTATAAATGCTGGGCTCTTACTGTACATTTATTATAAGAAGAATGGTCCTATTAAAGTAATAGCTCTAAGTACTCAGCACTCAAGTGTACAGGTACAAATTTTTGGAGCAGATCTGAAATGGAAAACTTACTTGAACTCGACATGCATAAATGAATTGAATAAAACATATGTAATCTTTAGATGGTGCAGGACTCCCCTCTCTTCTTCATTCCCATCCTACATTAACTGTCTGTACAGAGGCTGGATGTGGGGAATGAAAAAGCAGTAGATGTCCCAGTGTGAGTCATTGTGCCCATGAGTTACCATGAGCTTTCTCAGGAAGTATTTTACTAATGTGGATGGGAACATGAGTGTGTTTGTCAGAGTATGTAAGAGAGCTGGGATGGAGTTCACAGGTCAAGCAGGAATGAAGCTTGGTCCGAGTCTGACTCACGTTTCACTCATTGTATCAGGTCAGTGTCTGTCGTCTGCCTACACAACCAGCTGATGATGAAGGCAAAGAGCAAAAGACTAAATATGACTGATGGTGCTGATGAAACTGCTCAGAGACTGTTGATGTCAGAGAGGTCAGAGGTCGGGCTCTCACCTTAGTAGTTGTGCCCTATGTGCACAGTTGTATACTGTTTGCACTAAATACTAATTGTTATTGTTCACATTTTATGCAGACAGGAAATGATGCAGTACTTGCCAATTGAAGGCAGTGACAAGCGATAATTAAGGCCAGCATTACAATAAATTTGTTGTATGTGCAGAACCTAACAACAATTAACTGATCCTATTAACATACTTGTTAATAGGATCTGTGTGGACACCCGAAGCCTGATAAATCTTATTCCTTTTTGCCACAGAGGTACACTACCAACAAACTATTAAAAACACATCTGTCAGCCACAGTGTTCCACAGGCACCAACAAAACATTCACATGAGCCTCAGCTATACTTGTGCTTGTGTTTAGTGCAAATGCTGAAGCGACATTGAAAACTTAACCTGCTAAACATCACCATTTTGTCAACATACTGACACTAGAAAGTGCAAACTAATTCCTGTAGCTAACTGAACCTGGGAGTCTCCCACTGAACAACAGTAACATTTTGCCAAATGTTGTCACTGGAAGAAATGACCACAAATACTGGTCTCACTGACTCAAACCATAATTCATTTTTTGTAATTGGGTTTTAGCCAAAATATTTCAAAGGGGGACTTTAGTTAGTAGTGTTTCTATGTTTGACATTTAGTTTTGTATTTGTCACCAAATATGACCAACATCTACATGAAGCCAAAATATCACAATGGAGATGTGGTGATCCATGTTGTCCTACGATAATGATAAAGTTACATTCTGCATTTCCTGATGGTTCGTGCATTGTTACTCAATGTGGATCAACTTGCCAACTATTGTTACAGTTCTGGCTGTAAGTGTTTGGCTCCCTGCTCGTCCTGCCAGCTGTTTAACTCCGCTATTTGTGCTCATGCAAGTTTGATTTACAAACAGCAGATGTACTAAGAGAAGAATACTCTGCCCACTGTGCTCAGAGGGTGAATGTTATGAATACAAAAAGTAGCACTAATACTAGCGATTACACTGTTATTATTTATCAAATGTGTGATGTCTGCTGAAAATATTCACTTTTATTGGTAATCATGTTTCTCTGTTTCTTTTGAAGCACTTTATTCTACAGCTGCAGCCAAATCACTGTTTGGCATCAAATTTCCCAACATTATGACTTAGGGTTTACAGAAATTATTTTTTTGAAATTATTTTCACTTGATGTTTGAATGAACTGCTCAGCCTCATACAGGACTTCAGCTGCTGATTCAGCCACAGAAAAAACTAGCAGTTTAAATGCTATGTTTTGAATAGTTTCACTACTTTACTTTATACAATTTTGAGGTACTTGTACTTTACTTGAGTATTTGCATTTTATGCTACTTTATAGAAATATTGTACTTTCTACCCCACTACATTTATTTGACAGCTGTAAGGACTGTACCTCTAAAGTTCGCTGAGGCGCAGGCCCGTGCTGTACTGGGTTCCCTTTTGACCTGGAGAAAAAGTTGACCCCCCCCCAATAGTCATTGTGTGATTTGTACTCTGTTTGAGGATGTTTATGAAAGAGACTGTTATAAAAACACATATTTTTTGATTCAGCATAGACAAATATGAGACTATTATGGCCTCCAGGTAATGCCACACTTCTTAATTAAATCACAGATCTGTGTTTTCAACGTCTTTTGCCTTCTAAACATGCACATGACACAACTTAAATGTGCCCTATGGAGTTTTCTTCAAACATAACCACAAGTTGTATTTACATTCAGTGACATTCACCTAAGTACATCGTGGGTATTTTTGAGGTATGACAAATGTGATGAATACATTTAATTCCTCATAAAACATTTGCAAAGATGATTTTTCCTCTGCATTGTTTATGTCCTTGTTAACAAGCAGTTTTCTCCTTTCTGCCGCTGCCTGATCATTGCTGTGTATCTAATATATCATTACTGCCACCAAAAGATCAGTGCAATAGTGTGAAATCATGGACAGGAATGTGTGCCATGTTAGCCCCATGTACATTATGTTTGCTCTGTGCACATGCACATTGAGGCACATGTATGGGACAGGCGAAATGAGACCCACTCATAGAAAAACTGCTCCACAGTGCTACTAGAGTCAAAAATTCCACAGGGTACCTTTAAACAGCACCACATGTGGTGATTCTGCAACATCTGCATTATCTGGAGTATTTCCCACTAATAAATTAAATAAAAAATTTAGATCTTTACGGAAAGTATTGCAGCCGCTTATGTGGAACTGATCGTAAGTAAACTCTAAAAAAATTCTACTACTGTCCCCTCTTCAAACTGTGTGTAAGGGGCTAATGTTGCATCATTATAAATACTTATATGTTTAAATAGCTTACAGAAGACCCAACAGAACACAAACATCAGCGCTTGTAGTATTGATGGCTGACACCTGGGAGGAGTCCAGCACAGCGTCCAGTTGTGCCTCATCATCAGCACCCACAGACCCCCCCCTCACATACCCTCCATTCCTTACACATGAAATATTGTCATTACACATTCCTCAGTTACAACTGACGTCCTACTACAACTAAAAGCTTAGGCTACAATTTGTCTATGGGGTTTCCAGTGACACCCATTTCCTTTCCTTTCCTCTGATCTGAGGTGATTTAACGTGTAAACATGTTTTTCTTTGGTCAGCCAGACATCTGTGATGGGTCACTGTTGAACCTGAGGAGTGTGGGTCCTTGATAAATATGATAGCTCAGCATCAACTTCCATATGGGGTAAAAAAGGAAATACTGGGGACTTAGACGGAGATCTGGCGATCAGTCCAACATATTTTTGCTGTTCTGTTGCATGTGTGCATGTGTGCTCTTGCTGGCTTCTGTGATTTTTTTTTTGCAAGAAGAGCCACAGGTTGAGTCTTGCATAGTGGACCTGAGACCTTGCAGCCCACTGTCCTTTTATTCATGGCTCCTGGGCCGGTGAATGTGCCTCTGTGTCCCCCGTCCCTCTGCTGAGAGATTCCAGAGGCTTCTCTCTTGGCCTCTCAGGGCTCCTGGGTCACTCGTTTGTCATTCTGACCTTTGACCCCTGTAGGCCAGTGTGCAAGGAGGAATGTCGGAGATGTTTACCTTCGCTGAGACTGATGGTGTCCAGGTGGCTCTTTCCCTCTCCTTCTTTTTTTCCTTACTTTTTCAGCTTTGTATTTTTTTTCCTGAGCCAAGCATCTTGAGAGCCCCACCTTTCTGCTGCAGCCAGCCTGGTGAATAATGCAGGAGAGTATAGCCCATCACGCTGTTGCTGCACTAATACTATTCCTGTTAGCACCAGAGCCTACCAGCGCATGTGTCCAACCCAGATCTTTAGTTTCAGCTTTGGCACGTTCATGGACGGACTCTTTACATTTGTGTTAGAAAGCATCTGGATTATCTTGACTGGAAAGTAATGAGAGAGAGAGAGCTATTGATTGGCCCTCTGTCTGGGACCGGTCAAAGAACACACTCATCCAAAGCTCCACTTCCCAGAGTTTGTTAGCCATCAGACAGCCAGCCAAGCAGCGTGGCTAGACAGAGGGCATTCAGTAATAGGTAATGGACCCCCACTCTCAGCTCCCTCCACCCTCCACTTCAACTTGGTGCCATCTATCACTCTAGCACTGGACCTTCCCAGTGGCTCCTTGCTGGGTCCTCATCTACTGGAAACTCTTGGAAAGTTTCCTGCCCTCCCCTGCCCCAAGCCCCCTCAGCCCCTTTAAAGAGCCCATTAAACAGTGTTGTAATGCAAACAGTAAGTCCGAGGAGAGCGAGGGCCAGGTGTCGGGTGCGGAGGGGATGAGCGTCTAATGCAGCCATTACGAGTGGCGGGGAGGTTGGGTGGATTATCATAAAAGCATCTCCCCTCCCTCTAATGTGGACATGTCTGATCAATACCAGACTCCTGGGAGGGGATGGAGGGATGGACGGATGAAGGATGAGAGGAAAGGGAGCAGCTTTATTAAACTATCCACCGGCTGAATGCTCTGTTGCCACACCACGGGATGGCAGCGATGGGCACACAGAGGTTACAAAACTTGAGGAGTGGTGGGAATGACACCAACTTATCTGATGCAATATCAGAGTCATGTGATGGCCTGCATTTAAACATTTTACCAACATGATCACTCACCTGCCACCAAAGGAAAAGGGTTGGAACAGTATTAACTTTCTCAGTGATTTTGATTTGTACATTTACAATAATCAGTTTACAACCAGTTAAGAAATGGATGTAACACACTATGAATGTGTGTAAGCTTGAACCATTGGTTTTGGCACCTGATTCTGATTTACCTTTAATTTTAGTCTTGACAAACAACGATGACTAACATTTTAATCATTTGAATATTATTAGTTTTAGTCTAGTTTTGGTAGAAAGAGAAAATAAATACACTTTGTCCATTTGTTTGTAAGAATTTCATCTTCCACTGCACATTTTAAACTTTAATGACTTTTAAGTGTTTTGAAAGTTACAGCTGTCACTATCATTGATAGGATCAGTTACCATGGTTACAGATGTGGGTTTCTTCTATTGCAACAAAAGACATAGATGTGTGTGTGTGTTGGAGTTTGTGCTAATGCCTTTACCTAGAGGTGTGTCCCATGTGTCCTTTGGAAAGACGTCCTCACATGGTTTCAGTGGCAGTTCGAACACACAGGCAGGTGGTTCCCATCAGTTTTCCTCATATTGGCCAGGTGATTTTCCAGAACCCACCACAGTGCTCACTCTCACTGTCTCACTGTTTGTGTTAGGTGGTGTTTATCTTTACAGGACCAGATATATAAGAGTAGAATAGTCAGTGAATTGACAAATATTATTATAGCATAGATGGTCCTTATACTGGCTTTAACAAAGAATATTTAAAAAATCTAATGTTGACTTGGATGTAGGCTGTGTTTTTCTACTACAGTACTCTAGTTATGGTGGTGCCTTGTCTGATAGTGGATTTTTTCTAACATATATACATGCATAAATGCCTATTTTTGATGCTTTCAGAAAATGTTACAGTTTCACATACAGATTCATTTCAAATCTTGGGCTCAGGATTCGATTTTAAAATCATTTCTAAATTCAAAAACAATGGGATTAGGTCATATAGTATATGATGCTATATATTTCATATCCCGTATATGTGACAGTCAGAGGTGTAGTGCTATTGATTGTTCAAGTACCAGAGCCCACCTATGACATACACAGAGGCAAGTTTACATAGATTCAACTATGATCACATGATACATACAAGATCAGTGTTAGACTGACTTTATGGACAGTTTGATCATGTTGAGAATAATAATGCTAACTACTAATTGAGGGTAATAATAATAATAACGCAACATCAGACAATCATCCAGCTCAGTGATATCATCTCTGTGCCTGCCCTTATCGTTGCATCACAAAGCACAGCTCCTGTCACCTAGCAACCTTGACAACATGTAACTTTTTTTACAAAAACTTGATATTTGAAGGCCCTTGGTTTTAATACTTGTACCATTAGCTGTTGATCTGAGCTAAAATCTAATCAAATGCAGCCTCTGAATTGGGACACAGCTGTACACTACATTGATCAAGTTAGACCGTCATGCATTGTGGCCTGTCTCGTGACAGTGCCACAAAACAAGACGTTATCTCACTAACAGGTTAGATGCTAATGTTTGCTGCTAGCTAATGTGATGTATTGCCTGTTGAGAGTTCCTGGCGAGCACAACGCTCCTCAGACATCTCAACTGTGCAGTGGCTTGTGACCTTGAAAATGTAAAAATTATTATTACACACCTGTCAGGACCATATGCATTCTTTTGAAAAAAAAAACACAAACTGACAACATTAAGAACTGACAAAAACAGAGTAAAGATTGCACAAATTAAAACATAAATAATACATAAGATAGCATGTATTTTAATGTATTTAGCCTCGTGATGCAGATGCTCTGGTGTTTGTTAATGCAATGGAGCAACTAAGTACAAATAAATATAAAAAAATATAATTTAACATCCAACTGCTGTCTGGGCTCATCCCATAATGAGTCTTCTACGTAACAAACACTATGTAGTGGGTGTGTGGACAAGTGGGCAATTGAACACAGCTTCAGTCCCGTTTGCTCACTATCTCATTACAGATTAACACAGATGTATAGAGAGCTGGACTAAAACAAGCATTTCCAGCTTTTGTTGAAGAAGGAAACAAGGAAAGTTGATCTAGATTACACTGACATTTGTGACAATGTAAATTACTAAAAAATCTGCCATTATGATAATAATAATAATAATAATAATAATAATAATAATAATAATAATAATAATAATAATAATAATAATAATAATAATAATAAACAATCCAGTATAATTTATTTAATCCTTCTGTCCAACAAACACCATTTCCCTTCATCCAATGACCATCACAGGTAAAACATCACCTGCTAGTTCAGCATTGGATGTTCTTAATAATAATGATAAGTTGACATTAGAAAATGGATGTGGAAGAAACCAAATTATGATGCCAGTGGTTCTCTGCTAATAATTTGATGACCTTAGGTGCTAACTAATTAGCCAATAAGCGCCACATACAGAAACCAAAACATGGAAGATGATACAATACTGGACACACTGACTGCTGAGTGATTTTCGTGCAGAAACACGTCAGCAGTGAGTCCCAGCTCTAAAGACAGACAAAAATAAAGATGCCTTATTTTAAATGTAATCATTGATTCTCTTAAAACTTGACATCCATAAACCTTGTTTTGCATCTTTGTGCAGCTGCAATTGGCCATGTGTGCTCACAGCGCGGTACCATCACTATTACTCCATTTACATTTACTTCTATGTCCTCTACACTTTGCTCACTAACTAAAGAGAGAAGAATATATTCATAGCAAGCACTAATATCCTGTGGTCTTGTGTTAAATTTGAAGTGCACTCAGTGGCTAGCTCTGCTTTCACTAATGCTGTTTTATATAAAACCAATCTCTATGAAAGCCCTGCGCCTCCCACACACATGAACAGTCCTGACCTCCCCTCTCGCTGCATGCTGAAAGCGCTCTCCTCAATTTTTTTCTTGTTACATCGTTTTCCATCTCCTTCACACATAACCACATACACACTGCTGCATGACTGCATCACATGCTGCATATCCACATGGGCAGGAGTAAACAGATGAGTACTATAATGTCCTAACATACAACTGTGATATCCACGCACCAAAAACTTGCATCAGCTCAGATCCCTCACCTGGGGAGAGGGATAATGCCAGGGAAAAATGGCAGGGAGTGACAGATAAACCTCGGGCCATTTGGTGTGGTGACCAGAGCCTGGTACGGACAGCGGGGAGGTAACAGCTCCCCTTTTGGCCTTTTTTTACTGTCAGCTAAAGTGAGGAAAGGCAGGCCAACCCTTGGATGACACACATGGCATGCACACACACACACACACACACACACACACACACACATGCAAAAAGATTAAGAAAAAAAAAAACACTGCTTCCCTTGTAGTATGGGACCAGTTCTGTTTAACAGAGAGGTCAGCAACAAGAGACAACGGCCAGTACAACTGAAATCAGTGCTAACCAACGGTGAACCGATAAACATGATTAGTTGACTGACAAAGGATTCTTCAGCAATACTTCTGATGAGCTAAAAAATATGAAATGTGTATGTGGTTAGATTTAGACAACTTTGGTTACGCTCAGTGAAACGTGGAGGTTTAGGTTAAATGTAAATTAACTGGTTGTGTCTGATGTCACTATGAACTGCTCCTGTATTAAACCAGACCAGGATCTTTCCCTTAACTGGAACCAGGAGCTGTGAAATTCTGAACAGAACCATAAACCAGTTTCATGAAGCTGGAGTCACAGGTGGAGATTGTTCAGATAATTTGGTGGAAAACAAACACATTGTCTGTGAACATTTTACTGAGATGTTCAGGATCACACCTTTGCAGCCTGCCTAATACGTACATTTTCAAAATTTCCTCATCACATTTTATAAAACATGTAATCCAGTCAGAATTATTTCCTACAAAATGTATTTGCAGTTTAGTTGTACAGAAACCTAATTTCTAGGAAGCACCTCTGATGTTCAATGAAGACCCTGCCAGCCAAACGTCTCGTTAAAGCTATAATGCCAAATTACACATATATGCACCAGGAGTATTTACTTGACTTTATCAAATAAAGAACGTGTAAAGGGTTGTGCAGTGTTCTTCCAAAGCTGCCCATCTGCTCAAGTACTCAAGCCCCTTTCACTCTTCCCTGCAGGAAGGCTAATGACAGACATGTAAGTAGGCAGCATGACCTGTTCTGCTGCACATGGAGTTTATTTGCTGGGGGCGCAAACACGTCTGCAGCGCTCCAGCCCAGGGAGCAGCAATCTGACAAGCAGCGCAGACCTAATCCAGGCCAGGTCTGGGGCAGTGTTTGGTATGCATCCCTTAGGTATGGAATAAATACAAGGCCGGTAAGCAGATCTGCCTGCCCGGACAACTGCAGGAGAGCGGAGGGCGTTACATGCCTTGACGGGATGTCTCTTATCCACATATGTAACCTCATAACATTTTGAGCGTTTCACAAATAAGAACAGCTTTGATCTCCTGTGGAAAGTAATGCAGTTTTAATGTCCAACTTCAAGGGCCATTAGCTGCATTTTTATCAGTTAGCGAGGCTGCTCGGTGAATTTCTGAATGTCAAGTCAGGGGGGTGTTGCTCGCCTGGAGGTTAGAGAAGCAGCTCTGCGATTGGAGGGTTGTCAGGTCGTGCTCCTTGCAGGAAGAATGTGGGTGGGGAAAGCGGATGAGTAACACTCTTCCATCGCTGCAGCACTTCAGCCCAGTTGAGTTACCTTTGAGCAAGGCACTGAAGCAGAGGAAGAAAGGAGGCAGAAAAAGAGATTATACACAAATCTGTGGAGTGACATGAATGTGGTGCTGTGAAGTTCTGGGCAAAGCAAAGTTGTGTGTTGGTGCTGTGGGTAAATTAAGGTTTTCAGAAAAAGAAGAAGGAAATTCAGTTTTGCGCTTTCTTCTCAGTGAAACTTTAAAGTGTCCCCACCTGGTGGCATCCCCCCACTCCCACTCTCCCTCCCTCCCTTAAGATGCCACAGGTAGAGCAGACCAGGTGTTCCTGTTTAAACTTGCTGTGTAATTTGTGGATTAGCAGATGCCTCTAATGGATAAAATCATCAGAGCTTTACCTCCGACACAGAGAGAGAGAGAGAGAGAGACAGACGGGGGAGGAAAAAAGTCAAAAAGCAGAGAAGTAACAGTAAAAACCAAATAACCTAAATATATCTGTATCTATATAAACTCACCATGAGCTGAGCAGACACACTGTAGAAATCATGGCAAACATGTTGTTGATATTGAGCGGCAGCCTCCTCTTCACCCTCAACATTTGAATGTCACTGCTGTTAAAGCTCCTCCCCGATGTCTTTGTGTCACAGTTACCAGTTTTAAATATGTAACAGTTTAGAGTCAACAGTCAACCTGTGGTTATGAATGGGAAACATAAACCCAGAGCTGAAATGAGCCCTCAATGACTTTGGATTTGATCTTCCAAAAAGTAAAAAAAACACAGCCTTTTTTATTTCCTATAGTCACTGTAGATTTATGTAAAGCTCCAAACATGTGTGTCCTTTGTTACCATGGGGAGTATGTTTGTCCCACCACATGTATGTCGCTGTTAACCAAGCTGATTCCTCTGCAGACTCAAAAGAAGCTGAAGTTGTCAGCTGCTGCTGTCCAAAAAGTTTCAACACCAGATTCAATACTTCAAAGGTTTTGATGCACATTTCAGAACAGCGCTGAGGTCTGATCCCCAACCTGAGGTGCACAGACTCCTAAAGACAACACAGATTTAATTTTTGTCATGTGTGAAGTCCCCCTCTTCCAGAGAAACACTCAGCACAGACACTGACACATTCCTGACGGCACAAGGCATAACTTGTTATGGAGGCTGTTCACAGGACTGTGTTAAGGTGAATCCAGACACACACACACACACACACACACACACACACACACACTGAGCTGTGTGCACCGAGAGGGGCAGCGCTGATTTAGGGCATTACTCAGACGGAGAGAGAGAGAGAGGGGAGAAGAGGGAGAGTCTCCCCTGACTGCATTAGGAGAGCCTCCAGCCTTTGTGATTCCTTTTGATCAAATCTCTGTGAAAGATGAGTGTCATGCCCTCTTCCAGCCAGCTGTGAGGGGACTGCCCTGTGACTCTGAGGGGGTAGACGCGTGTGTGTGTGTGTGTGTGTGTGTGTGTCTGCATGCGTGAAAGAGCATGCACACCTCTGTGTGTACTTGCGAGTGCGTGTGTTGTGCACAGGATAGGGAGGGAGCAGGCAGCTCCTGAGGTGAGAATGCCGAGTGGGAGGATCTCATTCCAGCCCCCTGTGCCCAGTTTGAGCGCACACACACACACACACACACACACACACACACACACACAAACACACACTCAAACACACACACACACACACTCAAACACACACACACACACACACACACACACACACACACACACACACACTCAACATCTTGAGTAGTTTAGAGCCAGTCCACGGCAGCATGAGAGGAGAGAAAGCAGAGGAGGTGTGTGTGTGCGTAGTGAGAGTAAAAGCACAGTGACTTCTCTTTTTAGTGGAGTGAGTGTTGGTGGCTTGGTGTGTGTCTGTGTGTGTGAGAACAGAGAGCAGCAGAGTACATGTGTGTCTGTTGTTGAAGGAGACGCTGCTGGGTGTGATGGCTCTTTTGCGTTAGTACTTGTGCGGGCAGGAGAGTTGGAGGCAGTTGTTTTGTGGGACTCGCAGGGAATGGCAAACTCTACAGTCTCCTTGGAAACATCCGACTAAATGATAATGGCCGAGGTAAGAGAGACGGCTTTTCACTGCTATTCTCTGTCTGCTCAGCTCTTCTTTCTCACACTGCCTGCACACATTATCAGGACGGCTTTAACAAAGACAAACTGGAGGGAGTTCACGGAGATCGCAGTGACGGGCAGGAGCAGTGCAGACGTTCATGTTGAAATGTGTAGAGATGTTTTATGTTCTGTGGTTACATACATGTGCTTTTGTTAGTTTATGTGTGACATGAGTAGGAATGTGCTGATATGACTTAGTTTTTCTGTGATTGTGTGATTTATCTGTATTTGCTTTAGAATTTGTTGTTACATACTAATCTATAGTACAAGTGTCAAAAGACTTCTTATATATGAATATTTTTTACTTCAAACTCTTTTTAATCATTTTGCAAAAAGGGTCAAAGTTCTCAAATGTGAAATATCCTTGAAAACAAGCAGCTCGACAAAAAGTAAAATGAAAATCAAATAAGTAAAATGTGAATTTGAATTAAGTCTCTTAAATCTCTAAATGAACACATAAATTCAGCGTTTGAAAGTTTTCAAAACTCAATGTGTCTGTGCGTTGAGTCGCTCTCAGACTCTTGAAGTGTGTGTGTTTTATGTGACTTATGAAGAAGTCAGAATGAGAGCGTTTGCCGCCGTCGCTCTGCACAGATTGTCCTCACATGCCTTCAGAAGTCAGGCTTCCTCCTGTCTCCGATGGGATCCTCTTCTGTTTCATCCTCTTTTCTGTGTTTTTCCTCTTTATTTTTCCTTTCCCTTATCTATTCAACAAACTTTATATTTATCAGTTTTACTTCATTGTAGCATGTTCATTTATTTTCCACTCTAAACCTTGTTCTGAAGACAAGAAACCCCTGTCATTCAAACTGTTAGTGGAGAGAGAACCAGCCCACAGTTTACCTGGGCCTGTTCTCCATCCACACATCTGTCCATGTGTCTGTCTGTAGTTTGGGAAGCAGAGCAGCCTGTCGCCTCCTGTATCCTCCTGTATTCTCCAGTATCCTCCTGTATCCTCCTGTATCCTCCTGTATTCTCCAGTATCCTCCTGTATCCTCCTGTATCCTCCTGTATTCTCCAGTATCCTCCTGTATCCTCCTGTATTCTCCTGTATCCTCCTGTATCCTCCTGTATCCTCCTGTATCCTCCTGTATTCTCCTGTATCCTCCTGTATCCTCCTGTATTCTCCAGTATCCTCCTGTATTCTCCTGTATTCTCCAGTATCCTCCTGTATTCTCCTGTATTCTCCAGTATCCTCCTGTATCCTCCTGTAGCCTCCTGTAGCCTCTGGCCGCAGCCTATTGGAATGTAATTTAACAGCAGCCTAATGTTTTGTTGCAGCCATAATGTAACAATTAGCTGAGCTGTCTGTGTAGTGGTGGTGTTGGTAGCAGCGAACCAAGCTCCCCATGCCTGTGTGTGTGTGTGTGTGTTTGTGTTAAACAGTTGGAGAAGAAACAGTTGTGGTCTATTTTGTCAGAGCGGAGCATCCAAACAGGCCACAGTTTAACCTCCACAACAACCAGTGAAAAGAAATGTGATGAATGAAATGAGGAGCATGTGAACAGCAGAGGTGATTATCAGAACTGTGAAGCTGCAGGAAATTATTCCTTACATTTATTTAGATTGATTTTTTCTGTTAAAATAAAGAGATTATTTTCAGGTTTCAGCGCATTGTAATTTGTCATTTACTTACCACATTTCTATCTCTATTTATTAATATAAAAGATTAATATAATATATATTCATATAAATCTGTGGCACTAACTTTTTCAGACTTTTTGATGTTATTTATCAATCAAATGTGATTATAGGAGCTGTTCTGATACACTTCATAGCTGCTGCGATTCTAAAATGCTTTATTAGTCATTGGTATAAGGTGAAGCTTAGAATAAAAATATTCATTATAAAACAAATATTTTAAAAATGTAAAATTGATTGAATCATGATCAAGCTGGTGAGGTTTGTATTTTCTTCCTCAAACAAGTCGGCTTTTCCATTTTCTGATGAGAGAGGCCATTAGTCTATCAATATACGGAAGTGATTTCGATGTATTTGTGTGTGTGCGTGTGTGTGTGTGTGTGTGTGTGTGTGTGTGAGAGACAGTTGAATGTCCTCCTTTAACACACTCATGTCCCATCTCTATTCCTGCTGCATCTCAGGCTTTCCATCTTTTGTTTCTTCTTTCTACCTCCAGCCCTTTCTGTGGCTGTCTTTCTGTTCTTCTTTAGTGCTGCAGGGCCCCCAGGGCACACACACACACACACAGTGAAAATGATTCAGAGCTTGGGCCCCTGCTCATCTTTACAGAGTTGCATTTCACTTTGTGTGTGTGTTTTTATGTGTGTGTGTGTGTGTGTCAGTGGTGGTGACTGTAGCCTGCCAACCTCCTCAGCTTCATTAGGTTCATGATGGTCCATCCGTGAGAGGATGGTGTCTGTGTGTGTGTCTGTGTGTGTGTGTGTGTGTGTGTGTCTGCTCCAGCCTTTTACCCCCTTCAGCGTCTCCTTGAGCTGTGATCCGCCCTCCTGGCCCCAACCTAGCCCCTTAACACCCCCAAACTCCACACACATACACACACGCAGCAGCCACCCCACACGTCTGCTCTGCGCTGCCACCAAAAGGCTTGTGAGGATTGTCAGCCAGATGTGACAACATTGTCAAGAGGCTGGCGAGCAGAGAGGGAGATGTGATATTAATCAGAGCGTAGCTGGGAGCCAAACTCTCTCAGACTCAGTGTACTAACATGTTCCCCTCATTTACTCCCTCTCTGAGCCAAACACTCCCTCCAAGTTCCTAACGGGGAGCCACAGACACCAGGAAGCCAACCAAACGTTGGCTTGCTTTTCCACCACCCCCACCTCCACTCCACAAGCTCATCTCTTTGTCTTTTAAGGTTTTTTTCCTTAAAGAAGACAACCACTCTCTCATGGATACTCAGGTAAAACTCTGCTACCTTTTTGTGTGCGATGCTGTGTTTCTGTGTGTGTGTGCCTGCTTGTGATTGACTGCTGGCTGAGTTTGAAATAATGAGTTTTTCACGCCGTCTTTGGGCTGTATAGACTCTTAATAGGCTCAAACTCAGCCTGTCACTACTTGTACTCGCCCAGGATTTCCCTGGTTTGGTCGTCTCCTTTTCAGCTTCAGAGCTGTGCTGAGGGAACACACGTGGTTTTAGTTTTTTGAATTTAATTGAATTTTTTAAATTACTACTGACATGCAGTTTACTTTAAAGGCAGCTGTTGAATGAAACTCAGCTTCACAGCTGAGTGGCTGGATATAAAAAGCTAAATATTTCATGTAAATCTTGATGTAATCATTTCAGTGAAAAGGGTTTGGATCTGCTGCTGTGTTAAAGTGCTTCCTCTTCCTCTTCCTCAGTGCAGCGGCATTAAATCATCAGCCGAGGCGGGATCACGTCGCCTGCTGAGCACCTCATGTTTTCTAACCTCACTTTAACTAACACTTGTCATCAATTAACATTTTACTACCTTGCTGTCACACACACAAGTTGGTCCAAGGTGTGATTTATTCATGAGACTGTGTTCTATGCTCGTATCACGCGCACACAGACACACACACGACGCAGGCTCAGGCTGTGATCGGCGGTGGGACAAGGTGTAGTCAGAGGTTTTATTGGTGGAGGTGTGTGTTGTTAGCAGGATATCAGAGTGGTACCAGCAGCACCGTCCTCCCTCCACATTCCTGAGTCTTTCTGTGTTCAGGCTGGATACAACATTTATTTCTACTGTGTGTGTCTGTGTGTGAACATCCAGCTGGTCTTGATCCGTTTTTGTGTCTGTTCAGTTTAACCATCCTTTAATTTTGAATAATCAAACTGTATCAAGCAAACACTAAATTGTTCATTTTGTTCTTATTTTTATTTTTATTCTTTTTTAATTACAATCCAAAATTTATTTCAATAGATATTCTGTAAATTCTCTTGTGTGTGAATGCTCTTACAACTTAAATGGATAAAAAGTTGTTTTTATAAATATTTCCTCCAAATTTAAAAACAGTTGGATTTTATATAATGATTAGTTTTTATTATAAATGAATCTGTTGATTGTTTTACAGTTAATCAATTATTTGCTTTGTCATTAAAAAGCCATAATAATCGTCCTTTTTTACTGCCAAAGAGATGAACTTAAATATGATAGAAAACAAATTCACACGACTGAGGAGCTGGAACCAGTGAAAATTTATTTATTTATTTATTTTTAATCAGTTTTTTGATAAATGACTAACTCATTCAACAAACTGTATAAATTGTAACTAATTACTTTGTTCATGGTTAATAATTTACTGATGCTTTATCAGTCATAAACCATTAACCTGGAAATTCAGATTTTTTTCCCATTAATGTCTTATATATTTAAAGCATTAGTAAAGTATTCATTAATCATTAGTTATGTCTGTTATTATTAATCCCTCATAAAATCCGCCTTATTAGAAAATGGTATCAACTGATTTTATGTTTATGTACATGTGGGAAAGTCACCAGTGAATATTGCAAACTTGTAAAAATCTTAAAAAGAAAAATAATTAGTAATAATACTAAAAGTAATAATCAAAATCTTATTGTCAGTTTTACCACCAGCCTGTGGTTCTTTTAGGAAAGAAACACACAGTTTAATTTGTAGGTAAATGCTAAAAATCTAAGGCTCCAATCATCATTTCTATTTTCCCGTCAGGAAAACTCTCACTTCTTTTATTTCCCATGAGCCATAATTGTCTTGTTAACTGATTAATGGCTGATAGTAAAATCTGATGCCGTCTCACTCGGCCATCAGCCTCGCTCGTCCTCAGAGCTGCTGAGAGCTCGGCTGTTATTCACTCTCTGGCACCAGCTCCGCTCATTTCCCCATTGAGTGTCAGTTAGTGCAGGGCTGCTGCTAATTGATTAGTTTTCCACCGCATTAGGCCAACAAGTACCCGTCCATCCCCGAACTGTCTCCGTCCAGGCAGCTGTTCACTTCTGCTCAGTCTCTAAAGCTCCATAGCTTCTCAGAACATATGGCAGGATTTAATTTTAAGAGCCAGAAAAGACTATTTCATTCTATTGCTGTGTGTGTGTGTGTGTGTGTGTGTGTGTGTGTGTGTGTGTGTGTGTGTGTGTGTGTGTGTGTGTGTGTGTGTGAGGATGTTATGGCTGTATCCCAGTGGTGGGATGGAGAACATAGCTGTGTTTTTTTTACTTCTGTCTGATTCTGGCTCAGATTGTAAACTGTGGTTTTTCTACATTAGAGCCAGACGTTCTGTATCTAAAGGTCACTACATACATTTAAATTCTGTTAATGTGATTGTAGTGTTGTTACACAGTGTTAGGCAGTACAGTTAGGCAGCGCAGCAGTGGACTGAGGAAGTGGTCACGATCATGTCATGAAACCTGGGAAACAGCTGGGTTTGAATCTTCATTTAAAGTGTCAATCATCACGCTGCTGTTTAGTTCAATCTACAAGTCAACTGGAGCCCACCAAATCCTACACAAACATCAGTGCTGTCTCACACGTGTGTTTTTCACTGTGAGTGTGTGTGTGTGTGTGTGTGTGTGTATATTCACTCAGGAGTCATCTTGATATACAGATGCTGCCTTCACTTCACCTCAGATTTTTCTCTTTTCTTAACCTCACCTTCTCCCTCTTTAACCCCCCGTCACAGCCTCCATCCCTCCCACACAGCCTGACCTCTTAGTGCACGCTCTCAGCAGCAACAAACAGACAAACACAGGGACTAAAGACTGATGGCAGGATTCACTCATTCGATACAGCTGCCAGTGTCAAACTAATTCTAACAAAGAGAGAGATGAAGAGATTTAGAGGAACCCAGGTGGTGACTGTAGGTTCATAGTACCAGACGCAGTCACTGACCAAATTTTTCGATTATATTGATGAACGTGTCATGTCGTCTGTTTAGTTCTCATCATGTGACCTAAGTAAATCTACAGAAGCATGAGTTAAGATTTTTTACCTCACAGATGAGTTTATCAAAATGTTGATGCTCATCTGGTCGCCTTTAATCATCAGGAAGAAGCTTTACAAGAAGCGATCTTGTTTTTTTTGTGCCTCGGGTTTTGCCTCTCAGGCGTAATGCTACAGCTGTGCCAACTCTCCTGGAGCCTCCCAGTTTACTACAGACCAGCCTGTTTAACACAAACCTGCACCATTTGTCAGTGGTTTACAACATCTATGGCCACTATGGAAATGCTAATCAGAGGCATGTTTCATGTTTAACGTATTCAAGGTGAGTGTAGAGGTGTGTGTGTGGGAGGGGGGTGGGGGCACTGGGGGCGCTCAGGTGTGGCAACACTGTTGTACATCACAGAAATAAAGATGGCGACACTGTGTTGGCTTTGGTTTCACAAACCCGCACGCATCATTCTGTGCAATTAGTCTTCTTGTCATCGACTTCACTTCACAGCCGCAGCTTTGGAGAGACAACAGTCAGGAGGAGGGGGGGGGGGGGTCACCAAGAGCCACTGTAGTGCTGGCCTCCTCCTCCTCTTCTTCTGCTAACTGCTAATTAGGATAAATGTCCAGGAGTACACAGTGTATTGTAGTGTGTGTGTGTGTGTGTGTGTGTGTGTGTGTGTGTGTGTGTGTGTGTGTGTGTGTGTGTGTGTGTGTGTGTGTGAGAGAGCAATCTGACTGAGATGTATATTAGAGGGGGCAGCAGCAGGAGGTGTGTATGTACCCACAGTGGGATGGGATTAGCCTAATTGGGCCTTGTTGGTTCTTGGTGCTCTGTAATGATGGGATTATGTTGCTGAGAGATGAGCACCTCACGAGTGTCCAGAGGACGCAGAGCTGCCCTGCTGGAGATGAAACCCGACAGGGAGCGCAATAGAGAGGAATGGATGTCATGGGACTGAAGGCCAGAGCTAGCACACTGTGCTTCAAGGCCAGCTCGCTGCCGCCACCTTCATCTCCGGTCAGTTTATCCGTCCTAATGATGAGGGGTTATTGTGAGGTGAAATAATGTGATTCCAGATCTCAAGGACAAGCCCAGCCTTGAGCACCGAACCGAGCCAATGACTAAATGAGGAGGAGGAGGAGGAGGCCCCCTACTCATCCAACCACCCACACTTTTGCTCCTTGTCTGCCTGTGGAGAGGGAGTGAGCTCCATCGAGGAGCTAAGCATGCCGCTCATGTATACTGAAACCCCACTGATCATGCATTATAGATGCAGAGGGAGAGAGGTGCCACGCCGCAGCCACTCTGAGCTTTTCAGCATGTGGCGCTAACAACACAGCTTTGATCATGAGTCTGATGATGCTTTTCCCGCAGTTCCTGGAGTTTAAATGTTTTTTTGTCCGAGGCGGAGGGGGTGGGGGATGGGGGGTACAGTCATATCAGCGCACTGGAATCTTCTCCGCATGTTCGGTGCCGAGTCAGCAGCTCCATACAAAACTGGACTCATTACTGCCATTCACTCTGCGTCTCTATCTGAGGCTGAGCTGAGCTCCGCCCACTCTCTCCTCTGTATGCTTGTCCTGAGAAGATAAAAGCCATTAGCAAATGAGCTAATAGACAGAGCACTCTGACCTGTGTGTGTGGGTGTGTGTGTGTGGGTGTGTGTGTGTGTGGGTGTGTGTGTGTGCCTTAGGCATTGATTGATTGAGATAGTTCTGCTGGTCCAGGTGTGTCTGAGACCTCTCGTTACCGTAGAGAGGACCTGCCCTACAGCAGAACTGACACACACACACACACACACTTGTGCTGACACTTCTTTCACAGGGTAAACCAGGCACTGAGTGATACACAGAGGGAGGGAGCAAAAATACTTAAGGCAATCATGCTCTTTCTTTCAGTTTCTGTGGCAAACTTGACTGTTGTACATTTTTCACGTGGCTGTGTAAGATCACACACACACACACACACACACACACACTCACACACACACACACAGTTTTTCCTTGACTGCACAGTTACAGGAGAATGAGGGTGAGGTTTCCTGTACGTAGAGAAATGTGACCACTTTAAACCTTTGAATTTATACAAAAAATGAAAGGGACAAACATCAATAATGTCAAGTCTCTGCCTCAACAGAGCTTCAACCTTCTACAGCTGCAAGCTCCACAACCAGATCTCAAAGTTTCCAACAGTACCACGTATGTCTTTAAAAATGTGAATGTGTTAGGTTTAGGTTAATTGGTGACTCTAAATTGCCTGTAGGTGTGAACGGTTGTCTCTATGTGTCAGCCTGTGATAGACTGGTGACCTGCTAAGGTGAACCCCACCCTCACCTGTTGTCAGCTGGGACAGGCTCTGGCCTCCGTGACCCTCAAAGATCAGACGTATAGTTAATGGGTGGATGAAAATGGTGCAGCCGTAAAAATCACAGTTTCTTAGGTCTGAATGATTCAGTCAGTCTTAGCAGCAGCTAGCTTCAAACACTGACTGTATTTTTATGTATCGATACATTTGAAATGATAATCAGGTAGTGATTCCAAATACAGGATACAGTGGTTATTTTCTTCTCTTACTGATTGTTGTATCTGTTGTGTTCACAGGCTATCTGCTGCACTTTGGTGAACTGTAACTGTGACAGCTTCAAGCCTGGGAAGCTGAAGAGAAGACAGTGTGAAAACTGCAAACATGGCTGGGTCGCACATGGTAAGAGCCCACTGCAAAGTTCCCACCTGCTCCATTTGTCCAGGGTTTGAAGTGTCTGTCTCAGCTCAGCACAGCTTGTGAACGGATCTGAACGGATCTGAATTTGCACCCACAGCATAGAGAAATGACTCAACTCAACCGCGGCGTGTCTTTAGAAAATATGGCCCCAGTTAATCAGGATAACAGGAAGAAGTTTATCAATGGAGAGATTCAATAAAAACTGTTGAAGTGAGTTCTGTGGATTTTCCAGAGCAACCAGGACACAAGAAAAAGTTACTGTTCCGCAAGTCACAGTAAGTCTTGTGTGTTTGAGGGTCTTTCAGCTCCTCCTCCACATCGCTCCAACCCTCCCTGCCCCCCCTCACTCTCCCCTGTGCGATTTAGAGGGGATTTTCAGATTTTGCTGCTTGTTCAGTGGTCAGGCTCCTGTGATGATTGGCATCCTCTGGCAGGGCCCTGCTGACGCCTCCTGTCGCTGGAGGTGGTGGAGGCCCCTCAGCTGTGGACTCACTGTGGACTCATCCCACACAGGCAAACTCAGCATCCTCTATTAAATCTCTTCTTAAAAAAAGAAGGTTGTTACGCACCATTTGCCAATTTAATGCCATTTCAAAATTTGAAGGAGAGTAACAGTTAATAATAGATATTTACATAAATAATGAATGCTGCTACAGATTTGTATTTTATTGCTTTCAAATAGACTCAAAAGATTCAAAATCTGAGTGTTACTCTTGTCACACTATTACTGTCTGTGTGCTGGTCTGCACTGGCACATGCAGCTTTTACCTTCAGCTCGTGCCACCTGATTGGCTGCTGTTGGACTGATTTACAGGAAGTCCACCATCAGAAAATTGAGATTTGACCCACTACACATTTTTTATTTAACATTCTTTCTCATCTTTAGTCAAATCAAAAGGCTGAAGCCCAAGTAAAGTCACAAGTCATTGGTGATACGGCCAAAGTCAGGTTGGAAGACCAGCTCAGACTCAGCAGACTCATTAGTCCTCACTATAGATCCAGGACTGTGAGCACCATGAAATAAAGTCTGTTCGCCTCCATTGTATTTTACTTGACAGGTACCTCAAAACCCGGACAAATAGAACCTGAATCAGTTGTGTTTATTTTGTAATTTGTTTGGTTACATGTAGCATCTGAAATCATGATTCTATCAGTGTCACATTCATTCTCACACCTACCTGCTTTCTGCACACAGACTCAGCTACTGGAAACAAAGATCATTTGGATTCACTGTGTTAAAGTTGGGCTCTGTAAAGGATTTTTTCTTGTCATTGAATCTGTTTATTCTCTGACAGACAGAAAGTAAAACAGTGTGTGAGCTGCTGAACAGGCTCATTTGTTTACAGTAATTACACTAATGTCTCCAACATTTTATGTAATTTGTCAACTCATTTAATTAAGGTGCTGCATAAAGCATTATCACCTTAATTTTTTATAGCACTGCTCTGCTAAATAAAACTTGAAATGAAGCAGTCAAAGTATCTGTCAATCTGTGCAGCACTGGCCTTTAATATTAATGAAGGGGTATGCAAACAGCTATAGTGTCATTTTATTTTTTTCAGATAATATTCTCTTATTTATTATTTATTATTTACTGCTCATACAGTATTCAAATATTTAAACTCATTTTTGTGTGAATCACATCAGCTTTTCAGCAGCTGACTCAGTGGAAATTTAAATGTATGTATTGTATAAGAACAAACAATGACAACAGTGATGTTTTGCTCCTGTACCACATTTTTTTAATCAGTTAGTTTTCTATATTACTTACATTTATAAATTGTTCCTCTTCCAGCCACCTCTTCCTCTCACACACATTTTTGAAGCTGTGTAGTTTCCTCCCTCTGTGTCAGTACAGACTCATGTAATCTTATCCAGTCACTTCTGATGTGTGTATTCCAGCACTGAGCAAGCTCAGGGTGCACCACATGTACCAGAGCAGCCAGGTGGAGATTGTGCACTCCAACGTGGTGTTTGACATCTGCAGCCTGATGCTGTATGGCACCCAAGCCATCCCCATCCGCCTCAAGATCCTCCTGGACCGCCTGTTCTCCGTCCTGAAGCAGGAGGAGGTCATCCAGATCCTCAATGCCCTCGACTGGACTCTGCAGGACTACATACGAGGATACGTGCTCCAGGTGAGCCACACCTCGAAAACAACCCCTGGGCATTGTGACTGTACAGAGACCAAAACCAGAATCAAATATCGGTCAGTGTGAGCTACAACTGGAAATGCTGCGAAAAAGTGCTAAGGTCCATAGACACTGTTGCTCATCAGGAAATAGTTCCACAACATAACTCTCCCGAAAATGTTACACGTCTGTTCTTGCACAGGTATATGATTCATCATGTAGAGGAGCCTCAGAGGTGTTGGGAGGCCTGTGTTTGGACTGTGGACGTAGTCAGGCTAGCTGTTTCACCAGTCTGTAACACATTCTGTCTCCAGCTGTGTTCTTGTCACAAACAAAAGATTGATATCAGTCTTCTCATCTCAATCCTGTAAAGAAAACAAACTGTTGCTGAATTATTCATTTAAATATCAAAACAATTCCACCACAGTGTTTAGTTTCTTTCTTTTCAGGCTTGTATGAACAGCACACAGGCTGACATGGGAACCTAAAACTCAGAGTATAAGTAAGAGAGAGTATGTGATGGGAGTGACAAAAGGAATAACTGAGGAAGATGAGGGAGGAGGAGGAGAAGTGGGAAGCATGGCTAATGCCAGGAGAGTGTGGGGATGTGATGTAGTGACCAGTGCTATGAACTCTCTTCGTGATGTGGCCCACTTGTTGCTGTGGTCCCACGAGCTCGGGGAGGTCTTCAAACTGTGCCGGGCAGATTTGTAAATATGATATCTTTTGCTCCAGATTTTGTCTCAAGCCAGAGCCAAGCTGACTGAGGCCCGGGCTGCAGGCACTGTGTCAGCGAGAGCTCTCGCTTCGATTAGTACATCATCAAGTATTCAAGCTGGACTGCGTTTAATTCATGTTAGCTCTTCTAATGGCAAACGTAGAGTCAGAATCCTCGACAGGCGCCCAATGAATGCTCTGTGATGAAATATTAATCACGGTTATGGCACGAAGCTGCTCCTCACTTTCAAAGACGCCTGAACTCACATGTGATTACTGCTGGTTTAAGGGGGAGAGGAGCCGCTTGATCAATGTCAGCCTCCTTCTGATTACCCCTCCCTCACATGTGTATATGTGTGTGGTATGTGTGTGCACATATTTATTTTTGCATGCCTTTGGGAGTGTGTACGTCAGTATACGTGTCTGCTGGTATGTTTGTATGCGTGTTCTCACTGAGACGTGTTCTGCTTCTGATGCAGAGTGGGTAAACCTACATGATTTAAATGAAGAGAAATGACCTGCAAGATGAAACACTCAGTATCTGTGTAATGAGGGTTCTCAGGGTTCTGCGCTGCCTGCTTGTATTAACACTCCATCTGATTCCTTTATTTAGCTGCCCTGCCATTCTGCTTATAGGGTGTGTCATCTAACCCACTATGTGAATATGTATGAGCAACCCAACAGACACTTATAATGCTAATGATGAAATTGTTCTCTCTCGTTTCTCTTTTTTATCACTTTCCCTCTCCTTCTCAATCTATTTCATCTCCCTCCCTCTCCCCTTCCCTGTCCCATGCTGCTGTTCCCTGTCGTCCTGCTCCGTTGGTAGGATGTGGCAGGGAAGGTGCTGGACCGGTGGGCCATCATGACATTCGAGGAGGAGATTGCCACACTGCAGCAGTTCCTGCGTTTTGGTGAGACCAAGTCCATAGTGGAGCTGATGGCACTGCAGGACAAGGAGGGCCAAGCAGTGTTGGTTCCCAGCACCCGCACCAACTCAGACATCCGCACTTTCATTGAGCGCAACACCCCACGCACTGCTGCCAACCTCTCTACATCCAAAGTGGATAAGCTGAGCGGCAACAGCATGCACCACTTTGAGAACTTTATCAACAGCATGGCCTTCATGCTGCCATTCCAGCTGTTAGGCTCTGTTCCCGCCCCATTCCTGGGGTCTCCAACAGGGACGCTGCAACAGCAGCACCAGCAACACCAGCAGCCATGCTGTGGGTCAGTGGAGCAGAGGCGAGAAGATCAAGGTCGGGACGGTCTAGGGAGGGACAACCCCCTCCCTCTTTCGCGACCTCCAGAGAGCAGCCTGATTGGTTCCAGCTCTGTCTCATTCACTGCTGATCTAGACCGAATCGGAGACAAGCCGATGGACAGCCTCTCCACCACCACCAAGATCGAGACAGAGGACTTCCCTACCAGTGACAACTACTCGGACGGGCCCTCTACGCCATGCACGCCTTCCATGAGCTCTGATGTAGCGCAGATGTCTCCTGAGGGCAAACTGCGCTCCCTGGACAGGAATGGGAGTGGTGGTGGAGGGATTGCAGGAAGTGGTGGGGGCGGAAGCTCTCTGAAGAAGGGTCGCGTATTTTGCAACGCCTGTGAGAAGACGTTTTACGACAAAGGCACACTGAAAATCCACTACAATGCAGTGCACCTGAAGATTAAACACAAGTGTACCATCGAGGGCTGCAACATGGTGTTCAGCTCACTGCGCAGTCGCAATCGCCACAGTGCCAACCCAAACCCGCGGCTACACATGCCGATGAACCGCAACAACCGGGACAAAGACTTGCGGGGCAGCATGTCTGCTGATGAAAACTCTCAAGGAGAGAAGAGGCCTGAATATGGAACCTCCATCCCCGTCTGCTCTGCAGAAAGCCATAAATCAGTGCCCAGCTACATGGTGAGCCATGTGGACACTGGCTCAAAGCTCCACAGCAGCTCCTTCCCCAGCATGGGCCAGAGTGGCATCCTCTTCCCCAACTTAAAAACAGTACAGCCAGTCCTGCCTTTCTACCGCAGCCTAGTAACTCCAGCAGAGCTTGCCAACACTCCAGGAGCGCTACCCTCCCTTCCTCTGTTGTCCTCCTCTGTACCCATCAAACCCATCACAGCCCCTGAGCCCTGCATGACAGACCCAATACCAAAGAAGAAGTCACGGAAGTCAAGCATGCCAATAAAGATAGAGAAGGAGGCAGTGGAGCGAGATGAGCAGATGGATAACGGGAGCAGCTCTGAGGATGAGGCTCTTCTACAGGGCAGGGACCAGGAGGAGTGTGACGGCAGCCGAGCAGAAGGGCAGAGGTGCACAAGACCAGCTGGGGAGGAGAAGGAGGTGAGAGGGGCTTACACTGGAGAAGAGAAGGAAAAAGACCAAACTTTAGTCAGAGAAATGACAGAGGGGAACAACAAAGACGATGGGCTGAGGCAACCTGACACAGGGGTAATCACCTGTGCATCATCCCCCTTCGAGAACAGATTGGAGAACCGCTGTGAAAACACCTTGCTCTGTCAGGAACTCAACGGCAATGAAGACAGGGTGGACAGGGAGCACACAAACTCACTGATTGCAGATGACAGAATGTCAGAGCTCAAATGGGATGAGGTTGAGCACAGGCTGACTAACGGGGACGCTCTCCAGCTCATAGACCGCAACAGGGAGGGATCTGAAAGCTGCGTAGATGACTACAGTGACTCGGGGCTGTCTCATTTCGACCCCGACGCTGACCTGACAAACCACTGTGAAATCTGCAGTAAGACCTTTAAAAACCCGTACAGCATCAAGATGCACTACCAAAACGTCCACCTGAAGGAGATGCACATGTGCACAGTGGATGGCTGCAACGCTGCCTTCCCCTCCCGCAGGAGCCGAGACAGGTGAGAGGCAACCATCTTCTGACTGATGTGAGCCTGTACTGTGAGCCACTTTATTGTTTCCTGGAGAGGCAAGTGTTCATATCCTAATTCAGTTGGCAGGTAATTTGTGGTTCCACTTCAAACACCCTGGGGTTCAGTAATCTAGCATCAGATCAGTTGAATCAGTGAATGTGCTGGCAGGGAGGAGGAACCAAAATCAAAGACTCTGGTTTGGTTAGAATGGACACAGAAGATGTTTGGACCCTTAAAGGTCCATCCAGTCTAAAGGTAGATGTCCATGTGTTTGTGATTATAAAGCAGGTCTAGGTTCTATATTAACACTGTGAAAGTATCAAAGCCTCAGTCCACAGAGAAGTGCACACAGCCACTCTTCTTACACCAGCCTAATGTCTTCAAAATGAGTTTCTTGTATTTTTCTTTTTCTTTTTTCATGGTGAAGAGGGCCTCACTCAGCTGAACATGGCTCTGTAAGATCTATTAGATAAAACATGATCTGTGTGATATTCTGAATTGATTTTTAATGCAGATTTTGTTTTTGTCTGCAGACACAGTGCAAATTTGAACCTACACCACAAGCTACTGACCAAAGAATCATTCAGCCCAGCCAGCACCCTCTACCTGCCCTCATCCCACTGCAGAGACAGAGACTCTGCTGGTCTGGACTACTGCCAGGACCAGCGGGACAGAGACCTGCCCCATCGAGACCCAACCAGCCACACCTCCGTCATCTTCCGAGGACACAACCGCATGGGTCTGGTCTTCCCAATGAGCAAAATGTCAACTGCACCGGACAGTGCTGAAGCGTCACCCTTAGGAGGCATGGAGGGATTAGGAGGTGGAGGAGAAGGTGGTGGAGCAGGGGAGGATGGGGCAGTCCTGGACCTGAGCACCTCCTCCTCTGCCCCACCTCGTGGCAGCGGCAGTGCACAGTCTTCTTGGGACTCAGATGGAGCGGGTAGTGATGAAGGGGAAGGAATTGAAGAGAGTGAGGAGGCACTCCCCATGGAGGACAGTGATGAAAGCTACGATGGGATTGGCATGGGAAGGCCTGGGGGCGAGGAGATGGAGCTCGGGGGACAGAAGACCCTCGGTTGCATTGGGGGAGGACAAGGCGGGCTTCAGGGAAGTGGGGGTGGATCGCCGATAACCTGCCACATCTGCCAAAAGGTCTACAGCAACAAGGGCACGTTCAGAGCCCATTTCAAAACTGTCCATCTACGACTCCTTCACAAGTGTAAAGTCCCAGGCTGCGACACATCCTTCTCCTCCGTGAGAAGCAGAAACAGGCACAGCCAGAACCCAAACCTCCACAGGAACCTGGCTCTCAGCTCAGGGGCCACAATGGACCAGGAGTAGGGATTTGAGATCACGTGACTGACTTCATCCATTCTAACTGTCTTTTTGTTGTTGTTGTTGTTGTTGTATTTTTGGGCATCTAAAAAAAGCTCACCAATTAGCACTTTTTAAAGTCTGGACTGTGGTCCATCCTCGTTGTCATATTTTGTGAAATAGAGAGAGAAAAATAAAGTACAGTCAGGAGTTCATTTGTTGTCTCCTTTTGGAACATTTTTTTTTTTTTGTATGTAAAATGACATCTGGGATCTGTGTGTGTTTACATATCAACACAGTGTATAAAGAACAACTGAAGCTGTCACTACATTAATTTTCAGACCCGAGAAGTGGAACATGATGAGTCTCTGTTGTTGGTTGTAATGCAGTAGCCTGCTCATTTCTCTGTTGGTTTGCCTTACAGCCCAGTTTTTTCCTCACGTTGTCAAAGTGAGAGTTGAATCATGAAACAGATTTAGTTTTCTGGTGTTTTTGTCATCAGATGTCAGATCTTCCTTGTGACGCTGTGCATTGATCAGAAGCATTAGTGAAGAAACGTCTACATCCATCATTTCATCAATCTGGACAACTCAAAAAGAGTCTTTGTTAAAAAGCTGTTGTGTTGTGAGCTTGACCAATAAGTTATTGTGTGGTGTTGACCTGTCTGATATGTCTTTACTCTTCTGGTTGTTGCAAACTGCTGATGTTTACCAAAGATTTCTTCGGTCCACAGGTGTGTACAGAAACCCCTTCACACTGTGAGTGTGTGTGGGGGGGGTGCAGTATTAAAAGGGCCCGTCCAGTCGTCTCTCAGCCACTTTGTGATTAACAGCAGTATTCAGACTTGGGCTCTGTTGTGAATGAAATAAAACTCACAAAACAACAACAACAACAACATTTGACTGATCAAGGTGAAACAATCTTTTCTGCTGGTGTGTTGGTGAAGAGATCTGCTCATGGGACCAGATGTGATAAAGACTTTGCTCTGTTGTTTTGTCTTTGAGGTTTCTCACAGTTTCCTGACTGGACCAACGGCAGGAGTGTAACATACTATGAATGAGTCAGACACTGAGAAATGATCACAACAGAAAAAAAAGTTTAATAATGGCCCAGCATGTGATCACACCCTAAAAAAGACCTGGTAAACAAAATGTTTATTGAGCTGTATATTCTGTGAATAGAGTAATTTGTTATTTGAAAGAAACCAAAAAATATACTGTATAAAATAGGTAAAGTTCACCACTAACATTACATGTTTTTCTTTTTTTTCAAAAATGAATGAACAAGAACATTGTGTTGTACATGTCTGATTATTTCACCATGGTTTACTGTTCTCAATTTGCTCAGTATTCTGAATATTTTTTACATTCTGTATTTAAATGCAGTGGATCCAGATTGAAGATCCCACCTGTTTGTTGTTTGGATTTGTTAAAAAAAAAAAAAAAAGGAGCGATAACTGACCCATAATGATAGGTGTTCATGTTTCCTTTGATTTAATGTTACAATATTCATTCCAATTAAATAAAAAGCCATATGTTTGCAAGCCTCATTCTATTCAGTCTTCTATCCATTAAGACATAAACATAATCATGTTTTTTATTGTTATGAATTAAATTTATTACACAGAGATTCAGCACAAAATTGCATGTAGCACCAGAGCCAATGTAAGACACACACCCACCCACCCACCCACACACACACACACACACACACACACACATACACACGCATACACAAACAAATATATATATATATATATATATATATATATTAGTCTTTATAATTACACACATAGCCTGTATGTATATATACATATACAACGGTTTATTTTGGCTCTGGTGCCATGTGCAAATTTGTGCTGAAGCTCTGTGCAATAAATTTCACTCATAACAATAAATGTATGATTGTGCTTATTTGTATGTACATATATGTGTATAATTTTGTGTATATATAATTACACACGTGTGTGTGTGTGTGTGTGTGTGTTTTAATACGCTGATACAAAGGATGTAAAGTGGATGTACGAGTGTTCATGCTGCCTCGCGCATGACGGCAGCAGTGTCTGATTCAGGCCTGACACTTGCCGTTTGGCGGAGCAGCACTGATGAGCCTCTAACACACACAAAAAGTATCGGTGCTGCTGGCAGGATCACACATGCTTCACTGCAAAACATTTCCTTCTTAACAAGTCATTCAAAACTGAGGTGAAACCAAAGCTGTCATTTTTTCTTAAAGGATAACTTCACCAAATTTACAAGATGACATAGATATTTTTGGTTTATAATTGTCCCGACATTTGCTCTAAGACTTTCTTGCATCATTGACAAACAACATTTAAAATAATCATCAACATCTGTCTGCAGAGACAGCATCTCTGTTACTGTGGATGATCCACCAGATGAGATATTCCTATGAAAACTGGTGACAGCGTGTGTAAGAAAATATGAACTGACCCTTCAAAATGAATGAAAACATCTAATGATTTAGCTCTGGTGTAAATCAGCTCATGTGGGGAAAACTCAGCCATGTAATTGTTTTGGGGTGAAACCAGGTGGTTCAGAAAGATATCTCACCAGGATTTGTTTTCAGAAGTTATCAGGCCTCACTGACGGCTGAGGACAGGCGTGGTCCATAGAAATCCTGGGTTTAGGTCAACCTTGATTTTCTTTTCAAAATACAATAAATAAAAACACGGTATTCTGTTTTCATGGTCAAAAAGGGATAAGTGAAAAAAAAGATTGATTTTCATTTTATATTTCATATCACAAAAAATTAACTCAACAGAAAGCAGAATGTAAAACAGGTCAGACAGGTGATGCTGGATGCTCCTACACAGCTAAAACAGAGAATACTGAACACAAGACAACCACATGATATTCTTGATCGAATTCATCGCTGATTAGAAATTGTCCAAGGCCCATAGTCTATGAACTTTTAGAGTTATTAGACTGAGATTCTTGACACACTCCATCGTAACATTATACTCATTAATCACTACAGACATTATAAAGATCAAATGGTGTCACCCACATTATATTTAGGGCTGTTTTAGCTTAACAATGTGAATTTCAAACATCGAACACTCACTTGATCTGAGGAAGGAACCTTTGTAACCTTATTTCTGGAGATGCAGGAGTCAGATGGTTTATTTGTCTTGACCATTACCAAAAGTAATTATGCTGTAATCAGCAGTCCACTGACACTCAGACAGGTCACATAAAGTGATCAAACTGAGGCAGGACTCAAACGACGCTATCAGCGCTTTATTTAGTCTACTCGGACTTGACTGAATGACTCTGACAGCGATTCACTGCAGATCACTTTTCTATAACTGTCTGAAACTCCCTGATCAGGAACAGAAGAGTTCGCCCTCAGATGAAAAGTGTCAGTGCGGCTTCTAAATGTTCATTAACTACAGACTTCAGATGCCTTATCATCATCGTTAAACCTGACAAAGAACATCACATCGTCTTCCAGCCACACTTTGCCTGAGAAATCGTCTCAGTGTAGTTTCTGTTTCTGTGCAGTACATGCAGTTCTCAGTGTCTGTATCTGTTGATTTTATTTATATGTTTTATTAAACAGAAAATAAATTTAAATTTGGATCATCCCTTTTTTAGCATGAAAAAGATTGTTTTCCAGTTTTCATTTCTGTATTTTAAAATCAAATAAACACACTTTTTAGTTTTTTAACACTCGCTTCTAAAAGGAAAAGTGAACACAGACCCACACAGAACACAGAGGAAGTGTTTCATAGAGGTGAGAAACTTCCAGCAGGCAGGACTTTTTTGTTGGAACTGGATTAATAGTGTTTTGATTATATTTTGATTTTTGTTATCTTTTCCATTGGCTCGGTAAAATGGCAGAGACACTGTAGTCACATTCAGCAGAGATTAAAATTTGCATTGCCTCAAAATGGCATCACACTACATGACCTGAAAAAAGCTCTCACGGTTATTGAAGAGGTGAATTAATCGCTGCAATGCTGCTATGCAAAGTTAAAGGGCATGGATGGAAATGGACCAGGGACAGTGGAAGTATTGTTGGGCCCACATTGAAAAAGCGAGGAGGACAAATCTGTTACGCAACATGCCAAAGTATTGCACTATTACAGAGTGCTGAAAGCCTTGCATAACTCAACAATTCAACCCACCCATCACATTTACTGTACATTAGTGAGCCTGCAGAGCTGTTCCTCATCACTTAGGAGCTGAAAAACCCAGTTCTGACAAGTGGCCCCCATCCTTTTTCTCTGGCACGTTGCAGAAATCTAGTACCACTCAGAGAGGGCACAATGGGTTATTTCAGTCCCTCCTGTGTGTTGTATGTAGGCGACAATATTCAGCAGAGAACCTGGCTCATCTGTAGAGGTGGTGCACTTGCTCAACTTCCTCCACAGAGCTGTATCTGTATCTGGAACGACTTGCATCTTTAGGGCTATTTTTAAGAAGCATGGCTCCTTCCCTGCAACAGTTTGCTGAAATAAACCTGCAGTGTTTAGGACAGATTGATTTTGACCACAGACCAAAGACAACGTGTTACTTCCTTTTTTAGAAGACACAGAGGAACACTGAAGCCTGAATCTGTTCATCACAGTCGGGTCTTGCTCCTCTTTGACCCTGCCTCTGTCCTAAAGGTGAGTTCAGCTTGAATACGATGACTCTGAGCTGACCTGACTGCATATACACTCAATGCAAAGACACAAATGGGGTGGGCATGAATATGGGGGGCACAAATTGAGGTGAAAACTGAAGCTGAAAATGTTGAAAATGAGATGAGATGTTTCCTGGTGGCCTGAGAGCTGATTCGTTCTGTGAACAGTCAACTTGACCTGTGATAATACAGAAAGCTCACCTCACCCGTGCGTGATGTCAACCTCACTGAACTGCTCATTTGTGTGTCACCGCCAGCGTCGCTGCTGCTGCCATCCTCAAACACTGAGCTTTCCTTAACCATCAGTTGTAGAACATTTGATTTCATTTAATCATCCAAAACATGAGGAGTAAATAGTAAACTCATATAACGTTTTTCTGGTCATAAGGACCACTCAAAGTGCTTTACAGTACCTGCTGCATTCACCCATTCACTCACACATTCATACACCACACCCACACACTGACGGAGCAGCCATCAGGGCGATCTGGACTTCAATATCTTGCCCAGTGACACTTTAAAATGTGGACTGGAGGAGCCAGGGATCGAACCTGCTCTGCCTCCTGAGCCACAGCTGACCAAGTTGTAACCAGAAAGCAGTTATTGCTCAGTCCCAAAAGTTTGGATTTTATAATCTGGATCATTTTCCTCCCAGATAGCTGCTCTGGCACCTGTTACATCAACAACCAGGGCTAGCCTACAACACTAACTGTCTGATGGTTTGTGTGAAGGTGGCCTGGGAATGGAGTAAAATTCCTGGCTTGAATTATTGTTTCAGTCCAAACTATTTCTTAATTCTGCATGGAGTAGACATGGAGCAGTATTGGTGTTCATCTGGAGTCCTATTTCTGTCCAGTTTTCTCTCTCCACTGGGCAAATCCTGAGAAAAATATCTGGCTCTTTAGCTGCTGACTTTGTCTGCTGTTTGCTGCAGGACGGTCAAGTGCAGCAGCTGTAAAACCAAAATAATGAGCTGAAAGGGGCTAAAGGGCTAAAGCTGTTTGATAACTCTCTGTGGATTTGTCTCAGTATTATTATATTATTATTATTATTATGGTCAACTGATCCATTGCTAATATAAAACTACTGATTATAAACAGTGTAGTAATTCCCAGATCTGAGCTCTGTGTTTCTTTGGCATATGTGTTTTCATGAACAACAGAGGCAAAGGTCAAAAGTACAAACAGATTCAAACTGTAAAAATCAATTAATTAATAAATATTGAATGAAATTATTCTTCGATTCAGTGTGACACTCAGTGTGGTGTAAACCAGGAGTGCTCAGAAAATAAGAGTAAACCAAGTCATTCTCAGGCTGTAGGTGAGAACACATCAGCTGACTGCTGTCCTGAAAGTTAGATCTGCTGTGAGGCAGCACCTGGAAGGAACGGATGTGTGCACGTTACTGTGAGAATCCCAAACAGTGAAACTGAGCCCTCTGAACAACACTGCGGCTGATCCTGCCACATGTTCCAGAGACAGGGGTCTTTCTGGGGCACTGACACCGGATCCCACCTCTCAGTCCTGGGATGGGGATGAGGGCTGTTGAGGGGGGAGTGTGAGGGTAAGGCCGGGTGGGAGGTGTTCTTCAGCTTGGGAAGCTGAAGAATATGAGGGGGTATTACCATCCGGCTCAACAGCCAGATGGACAGCAGATGACTTTTGTTCTTCCAAATGCTCTGTAGAATGAGGGAGGAAGAGGAGCTGGAGGTGAAGCGGAGTGAAAGCGGTGCCCCAACAAGTCCTGAAATGACAAAAAAAACACTATATCCTATACATAGTTGTTACATCCACCAATAGTTAAACAGTGGAGTTTAGTATAATTAAGAAAGACACTGGAAAAAACATTCAACTCACAGTGTCCTGCAGCCTTAATTCAGCTGTGTACACAAATTAAAATCTCATAAACCTCCAGCTTCTCCACAGTGAGAACTGCTGCCAGTCTGCCCCTTGCTGCTGGGAATCAGACCTTCACTGGTGCTGATGTTTGCCCCTCTGCAGGCCTGTGCTGCCCCCTGCTGGTGCAGGAGACCCCTCACAAGTTTCTGATGGGGCCCTTGTCCTGACGGCGCCTCCAGCAAACCTCAGTGAACATTCATCAGATGAAATGTTGATCCTGGTCAACAGATTATATTAATTGCGCAAAAAACATCACTGTTCTCATGTGAGTGCTTAGTGCTGTTTTTTTTATACTGTGGCTCTGAGGCTCTAACAGCTCCACACACCACAGCTTAGGAAACACAACCAGATTCTGACAAACATAATGAAAAGGACTTACATTCAGAATCTCTTAAAGTTATGCAAGAGGTTAAAATATGACTTCACCCTCATGTTGTTGTGGGGTAACACCAACATCTGCCATTGCTGCACCCTTTTCTTGAGCGCCTGAAAGTGAAGGGGCAGAGCCTTTGGATACTTGAATGCTCAAACAAATACATAATATGGAATCTGCTCATTTTCTCTTGGCTACAACGGCAGTTCCTGTTTTGGCTGAGGAAACTGCAGACTTATCTTTTTAACATTTCAGCAGCTGCGTCTGGCCTCACTTTCACCATTTCAGTCTGTAGAACTGTTGAAAACGCTCTCACATCATCAAACACAGACGTTAAACTACAGAGATTCAAGAGTCTTTATTTTCATATGCATAGTGAAACAGGCGGTTACACTGTGCTATAAAGGTCTGAGTTTGCTGGTTCTCCTTGACACAGAAATTAAGAAATGAAGATAACAAAGAGTGTGTTTAGCTCTGAGGTCTTAAGTCCATTGCACATTTTTGCAAATATTGCAAAAAATAATAAAAACATCACAACTATAGAAATAATATAGAAGTGAAAAACAGCAGTAAATGTATGTATGTGAGCAAAGGTGAGTTGACACAGTATGAATGTGTTCTCAAATTTAAATTATAAAATGGAAACTGAAAAGAAGGGTATGTCATTGTATGAGAGCAAACATTACCTGGTACTCGAAGGCTTTTTAAACTGCAGACATTTTGACTTGTAACAGGTTTTACTCATGACATGAACAATGACAACAAAGTCATGACAGTGTGACAGTGTGACAGTGAGCCAGTATGCACAAACCAGAACTCTAACACTGAAGCAGCTACAGTATGGACTTCAGCTATTGTTCATTTTCACTATATACATCTGTGCTTTTTATTACTACTACATGTCAACATGTCCTGTGTAAAACAGGCTCACTACACAATGCTCATTCCTTACATCATGTGACCCTTTCCCCCTGTCTGCACTAACATGTATGTTGTCACTGACAACACTAGATGGAAGCAGTGGGTTTTATGACATAAAAAACTTTGTGGCAACTCTCTTTGACCTGACTGAGGATTTCCAGAGAGTCCTGCAGAGATCATTCTGAGAATATTCCAGAGAAGATAATGCATCTTACCAAGCACAAGTTAAATTACAGAGATATTGTGTTTAGTTTCGAGTTTTTACATGAACCAAATGGACAGTGCCAGTTGTTACAGTTTGTTCTTGCCACATTTAGATGTTCAAAAGTTACCTGGATTTTCCTCACACTCACAGTGGATGTATTTATCCTCTATGTCACAGTTCAACATGATAACAATAGTCATGATGATGACAAAAATAATTACTATGATGACCAAAAGTCCAATAGCTATTGTGACTATGTTCACTTCATTACATGTCAGAGGGAGATAGTGTGCTGACAGCTGAGGTACTTTGCAGGTTTAGATTTTACATCCTAAACATTGAATTAATACATAGTTTTACTGAAGGCTCTCTACAGACTTGTTCGAGACATATAAAACACTATTGCTGGTATCATAACCTGTAGAAATAATCAATTTGCCATTTTAAGGTAACACAAGACAGACTATGAAAAGGTTTGCTGTAAAATTTCTATTCATGAAAAGCATTACTCGTCTGTCTAGATATATTTTCTAGTTTTTTAGGATACATGCTATTTTGCTCTGTCTCATGCAGTGAGAGCAAACAGTGTCAATGTGAATAAAACATAGTCAAATCTTAACATTTAAAAATGTTGTTTTCATATTATAAATTTTTGTTAAATAAGGTATCACTCAACTTTAATGTATTGATCATTTGGTAATACAAATCATATTTTTATTTAATAAGAATCAACAATCTGTATCATATTAGGGAATCAACCTTTTTTTATTTTCAAATACTTCATCATTCAAAACCATTTTCCATTTCATCTTATTAAGACTATTAAGAATCATTATTATCAAACTATTAAACTATTAAATCCACCCTTTTAAGATGAGGCCATCCACATCCACTAGTGATATCACAACATCTCTCTCCAGTGGCGGGAAATTCAAGAGCTGAGGTGAGTAACTGACTTTCCTGCTGACACATTTACTTATTTGTTCTGCCCAAGATGACCATGTCATGAAATATGCTGGGAGTGATTAGAATGCAGTATTTTCAATACATGTAAGTTGAACTATAGCAAATCTCTCTTCAACTTCCAGTCACAGTTTGGTTTAAGCTAATATGCTAACAGAAGCTCAAGTGTCCATCCTGTTGGCCCTGAGGTCCTTGTCCTCTTGGACAAGAGGTCCATGAAGACACAGTCTTGACATACTCCCATGAAGCCTTGTCTACATGGAGGTTTGTAGAGGAGCAGTTGAGATGAGCAGTAAGGAGGGAATTCAGTTGGTGCAAACTTTTTAGTTTTTAGTTTTTGTGCCTGGAGTACAAATTAGGGGTTGTTGTGTTTTTACAGTTATGTTGTCCCACTAAAAGTTCATATATACTTCTACATCAACTTTACATTTATACTTTCTGTTTTGTCTGTGCAGTAAGAGCCCTACACTCAAACATTCTGCCGAATCTCAGTCCAGCTATTCTGCATAATTTGATCTGCGTAATGTCTTTGTAATAGAGATGAGCAGTTGAACAGATGGCCATAACACTGAGCCTCTTCAGCTGATTGTTCTTTGAAATGATTTGTTGTTTGTGAATGTATTTTTGTGTTTCTTCTCAGAAGTGAGTTTCTGGTGTTGTCTGTTTTTTTATACCTACAAATAAATTCAATTCTGTTGGGAAAGATATTTAATTCGAATACAATGAGAATGTGTCTATTTCAATAGCTGATTAAATGTTTCATTTTCATATTTTCTAGTGCTTTGTGTGGTGTGTCTTCCTCAAACCTGGGTCCTCTACCAGAGGCCTGGGAGTTTGAGGCTTCTGCGCATCTTAACTGTTCCTAGAACTGTGCTCTTCTGGACAGAGGCCTCAGATGTTGTACCTGGAATCTGCTGGAGCCACTCTCCCAGTTTGGGGTCACAGCATCCAGTGCTCCAGTAACCACTGGTACCACTGTTGCCTTTACTCTCCACATCTTTTCTAGCTCCTCTTTCAGCCCTTGGTATTTCTCGAGCTTCTCGTGTTCCTTCTTCTTGATGTTGCTGTTGCCTGGGATTGCTACATCTACCACCAATGCCTTCTTCTGTAGTTTGTCGACCAACATGATGTCTGGTTGGTTGGCCAGCACCAGTTTGTCAGTCTGGATCTGGAAGTCCCACAGGATCTCAGCTCGGTCATTCTCAACCACCATACACCATGCCAGCCACTTGGTTATGACGTTCCATGTTCACTGTTCCTGCCTGCATCTTACACCCTGCTGTTATGTGCTGAACTGTCTCAGGGGCATCTATGCACAGCCAGCACCTGGGGTCCTGTCTGGTGTGATAGACCCTGGCCTCTATTGATCTTGTACTGAGTGCCTGTTCTTGTGCTGCCATGAATAGTGCCTCCGTGCTGTCTATATATATATATATATATATATATATATATACACACACCATATGTTTTATGGTTTTCTTCAAATATTGACTCATAATTATCTGAAACTATGTGTGAGACCTCAGCTAATATGTACTTCTACAACATAAGTGTCAACTATTTATAAGAAGACATAAAGAGAGTGGGAAATTAAGACCAAAATGTGTGAGCATTAAGAGGGTTGAAAGACTCTTGATAGTGAGCTTTCTCAGCTTTTTGCCAACATTTGGAAACTATGAGACAGAGCAGGAGGTATGACATGCAACAAAGATCTGCAGGTGAACTTGTACTGAGGACACTGCAGCCATATGGTATGCACCATAACTATCAGGCTACGATCCATCTGAGAAATTTTGACCAAAAAAGGTTCAATAAACTACTTACAAATTCTTAAATAGCAAATTCACCCTTTGTGAAAAAAATACAGAATCTTTGAATATGCAATTATATTTTCAATTTTGATGGATACAAGATGTCTCCTACTTTACTGACAGCCTGTAGTGATTTCTGTTGACAGTCATTTTTATGCTTAATCCTGTGATGTTTTTTTCCATCACTTGTTGTTTGTCAAGATATTTCCGACGCTTTTGAAGTCATCATTTCTCTCCACCGCGATTTCCTCCGCACGAGCAGCTGTCAGCCAATGAGCTTCGAGAAGTGGCGACCTCTCTGCGATTCAGGAAACCCTCTCCTCCTCCGCCACTCGATACATTAAGCAAGACCACGCACATCACACTTCCGGCCTTTTTGTTTCAAAATAAAACAGAAACGGACAGGTGTCACACAATCTTTATTAACACAGTGCATAGCCTAGTGAAAATTACACAAAGATATATAAATTTAGTCTGTACTCTGCATTATTAGAGGCCAGGACTAAGAGGACAGTTATTTAACAGACCTATTTTTCTTGGATACATATAGTAAGTGCTGTATCTCTAGTTCACTTTTTTAAAAAGATTTTTGGGAATTCGTATAAGGTAGGTCCCTTAACTATTGGTTACATTGTGGGGGAGATATATACGTTTGAATTTTGAAAATTCAACATGAGAGATTTATGGAAAACTGTAAAGGTGGGTTGCTCACAAAACCAGTCACAATAACTAAAAAAATTAAAACCATAGTATTACGAATAGTGAAAAACTTAACAATTGACTCACTATGCTTGTTCGTTTTGCATCTACAATATGCAGAGCGATCAAATTTAAGAAGAAAAACCGCCAATTCTCAATGTTGGAGTTGCCACTTTTATTTTTAAGACGATAAAACTATTTCCGGTATTGTCAGCCTTTCCTACGTGAACTTGACTCAGATCTTGCTGCAATCTTGATCAGTGGTGACTGGTCGGTGCAGTGTTGTGGGGTCGCTGGAGCTTTCTGTAACGTTGATAACACCAGTTTATTCAGTGATTTTAGGGAACATTTCATCCGGAGGTGAGGCGCTACACGTTACAGGATGTCTGTGGCCGGGCTGAAGAAGCAGTTCCACAAAGCCAGCCAGGTATGGAGACGCCTGTTATTGCTCGTTCATAACAACAATTGATTGGATGTGGACCATGTTTGCAGCTAACGGTAAACGGAATCAGGTTTCAGTTGGTTAGAAAATAAGAAAATAGTAAAAGTTACTAACTTTAAATTCTTACCTTTAACTGCGGAAGATTGTGGCGCCGATTCAGATACTGTTTCGAGGCATTTTAAGCCCTCCCTGTAACGTTACTTTTTCATCCACATAAGTTCGTGTTGGACGGAGACAACGTCACGCCAAACTCCCTTGGAAAATCTCAAAAATTAATGTATTTTCACACATAGGCAAACACACATTCGTGATTTGGCTTAATTTAAGAGCGTTTCTGAAATGCTGAGCTCCCATGGATATTTCGGCTCTGTTATTGACCTCCAAGTTCTTAATTTAGCAGCACATCACTTTAATAACATTTCAAATGTGTGACCTCGTTCTCGTTGTTCTCAAGCAGAATCAGTGGGAGACACTGCAGTCATAGTATTCGGGAAAGCTACTAGAAAAGTAGAAAAGAACGAAACATTTTGCTTATTGAAATTTTAAAGTATCCTAATATGTGAACCTAGCATGCCTCTATTCAAAATTTCTGTTGCTGTTTTACGTATCGTGATCTCTGAAGGAGAGATAACCTTACTAAATCTCTAAATCTGAGACTTTGAGACCTCAAGTAAATTGTAGTTTTAGTAGAAACGGCGGTACGCGGTTGGTATTAGCACTATTTAGCGGGTGAGCAGAGCTTTGAATTCATGTTTTGTCCAGATGTCACATCAAATCTGTGATTATCTAGGGGTGGATACTGTTCACCCCCTCTCAGAGGAGTCGTTACGGAGCTGTCCCCTGTGGACTAGTCAAGTGTTTCAGACTTGTCATGGATGCAGAAGACATGTAGGCATATAATAAACATTGACCCAGACTCCTCATCATAACACTTTAAAACACAAAGGTTGTTCTTGCTGTGCACTCAGTGCAGTTCAGTTCATTTAACGTTACTGTACCACTTTGTAGGGATTGGCCCATTATTCCCACAGCCTTCTGCCACCAAAATACACCATAGTGGGCGGCTGTGAGTAACTGTGAACCAGTTCTACCATTTAGAAAACATGTCATTGGAGAGAAGTGCTGCCTGGTGGATCACAGGTTTGTCTAAATGAACAGTGCCTCTCAATGATTGAGAGAGGTCTTAAGCTTTTTTTGAAACCTTTAAGAACATTTGCTGGTGAGCCAACAGCAGATTTTCAGGTGGAAATGGATTGGATTAGACTGGAGTTTGGCTTGAGGTTTTCCTCACAGGCTTCTTGTCCATCTGTTAGGTGTTTCCTGATGCAACTGGTTCAGTTACTCATCTTGAAAGGACAGTGTTTTGAGTCGTGGTTTGAGCTGTGTGTACCAGGGCTCCATGATATAGATAAATTTCATATCTCGCTATTTATGCCAAATATCTCAATAGTGATATAATATACACTGTGGCTTGTTTGAAATGTTACATGTAGAAACAGTGAGAATTAAGTATTCTTTAGCATAGGAATAGCATAGCAAGTAAGAGCAGAAAATGCAGTTATTTTACAAAATATTTTATTGATCAGAACAGACCAATCACAGTCTTAGGTTGAATTAGAATGAATTAAAAAGAAATTAAATAATTGCAATTAATGGAGGATGATTTCCTTTTCTCCACCAAATCACCAACCTATTCCTTTTCCACACACATTCTCCATTGCTTAGTTCTCACTGTCTTCTCCTCACAGTGTTGGGAGGGTTTGTTTTAAAAATGTATTCCAGTACAGATTACAGAACAAATGTCCTAACATGTCAGTAGTAACCTCTTCTGTTAGATGACTCAATATGAGTTAGGTGTTCTCAGCACTTTGGATACTTCAGCATTGTCTTACGCAATGGCATTCACACAGTACTGTTTCTTTTATACTGTAGGTAAGATCAAGATATCATTTTCAGCCCAACAGTGTTTTCTCTGTTGTCCATCATATACTGACTTTATCACTGAGCATAGTCACCTGTAGAAGTATCCTACAGGTGACTGATTTCTGTGTGAAAATGTATCATTTATTAACTTGTGTCTATATCATTACCTGCTGCAATAGCATGGCTGTGTGTGTGTGTGTGTGTGTGTGTGTATGTGTGTGTGTGTGTGTATGTCATCATCATGGCAAAATGTGGTCCAGGAGACACTGCAATGTTTCCCACACATATACTTTATCATATATATATTATATATTATATTTTATTTATTTTATTTTTGTTAAAATAGTGCTGAACCCTCATGAGACACCAAAAGTCAAACATTTTATTTTATTACAAAATTACAGGATATTTTCCAGCTCGGTCTTAAACAATGATCTGCCTTCTCTCCCAAACTAAAAACAAAAAATAAAATCTGCTATAGAAAAAGTTCCTGTTGTAAAGCACAACAAGCTTTTCATAATCATTTAGCCAGAAGAAATTAACATAAATAGAGGACATTTGACTATAAAGTGCATCCCTTATATCCTCATAGGCAGGAGAGAAAAACCTTCATCTGCTGGAATTCACACAGCAGACACATGTGCCCTCCTTTACAGCTGCTGCTCTCTGGGCTGTTGTTAGTGTTCCTGAATGTAACTGTGCATGAAGTCATCTTTGTCTTCTGTTTAGATTATACTTTACTTTAGCTTTACTGTAAGGAATAAGTTCATATTTTTCGTTTAAACCATATTTCAATAGACTATGTCCGTGTATACATGAGAAACATTTTATATCACAGAGTTCTGAAGAATAAATAACAAATGGACAAGGTCCTTCTGGTGCGCTGAGTGAGTGAAAGTGTAAGCATCACACTATACTGACTGGGGCGGTCAGAGTATTCAGCATAGTGTAAGCATTACACTACTGGGGCGGTCTGAATATCTCTGAATATTTCTGTGGCAGTCTAAATCTGAATCCTTCTGAATTCTGGAATCATTCAGAATTCAACTCCCTGCGTTGTAAACAACTGAGGCCAAGCAAACAATAAGAGCTGCGAGTTTCGGTCATCTACGGGTGATCAGAACACTCAGGTATGAGCAATTTGCACCTCAATTGAAAAACCATTCACGGCAACGACTGAGGGCGGTCTACGCTGATCGCAATCAGCCTATACGCGGGAACAGCCGCATTCAATTCCATGAAACTATATAAACAGGGGTGGTCCCTGAAGCGTCAGCGTAAGCGTAAGCCATGGCGTTCAGCCGTCCTCGGTGAAGACGGACGAGGCTAAGACAAGCAAGTTTACCTAACCCTAACCCAAGAGCGGTCATTCAACCGAAACTGCCCTGTTGTCTGTGACGGAAGCCTTAAAAGAAGCAAGAGCAGCTGCAAAGTCCTCTGTCCTCATTCTACTTGACTTATCAGCTGCCTTTGACACAGTTAACCATCGCATCCTCCTCTCTACTCTCTCTAACATGGGCATCTCTGGCTTGGCTCTTTCCTGGTTTGAATCCTACCTGACAGGGCGCTCATTCAGCGTATCCTGGCTTGGACAGTCGTCCACCTCGCATCACCTCACCACAGGGGTCCCCCAAGGCTCAGTGCTAGGGCCCCTACTATTTGCTATCTACACCACCTCCCTGGGCCCGATCATTCGCTCACATGGTTTTTCCTATCACTGCTACGCAGATGACACTCAGCTGTATCTGTCATTTCCTCCTGATGACCCCTTGATCTCTGCACGGGTCTCTGATTGCCTCTCAGACATCGCCACATGGATGAAGGCACATCACCTCCAGCTGAATCTTTCAAAAACTGAACTGCTGGTTCTCCCAGCTAAACCTACAATACACCATGACATCAACATCAAAACTGATTCCATATGGCTCGCCCCCACCAAGGTGGTGAGAAACTTATGATTGATGACCAACTAACCTTTTCCAATCATGTCGCCTCAGTTGCCCGGTCATGCCGTTATGCACTTTACAACATCGGAAAAATCAGACCTTACCTAACTCAACATACTACTCAACTCCTGACACAAGCTGTGGTCATCTCAAAACTAGACTACTGTAATGCCCTCCTGACGGGTCTCCCAGCCCGCTCAGTGCAACCACTTCGGATGATCCAGAACGCGGCGGCGCGCCTGGTCTACAACCAACCCAAAAGGTCACATGTCACCCTGCTGCTCATCGAGCTCCACTGGCTACCTGTTGCAGCCCGCATTAAGTTCAAATCTCTAATGCTTGCCTACAAAGTTGTCTCTGGTACTGCACCTACCTACCTGAACGCCCTGGTACAGGCATATGCTTCCTCGCGACCGCTGTGCTCCTCCAACGAACGACGCCTGGCTCTGCCCCCCCATCCGTCCAAGGCAATCCAAACTCTTCTCTCACGTTGTCCCCCGTTGGTGGAACGCACTACCACTTCCTACCAGAGCAGGGGCGTCCCTCTCTACCTTTAAAAGACTCCTGAAGACCCAGCTGTTCAGAGAGCACCTTCTCTCCTAGCACCACATAGCAAATCCACACTTAAAGAATTGTCACTAGCACTTATTGCTGCGCTAACACTTCTTATCACACTTAACCTTGATTGTTCCTCTTTCTGTAAGTCGCTTTGGATAAAAGCGTCTGCTAAATGACTAAATGTAATGTAAATGTAAATCATTCAAATAAAATAAGGATTTAAGTTCATTAGTCCAGAGATGGCCGAGTGGAGTGTCCTGATCTTTTTAGTGAGTCTCTGCCCAGACATCTTAACAGGTCTGTTCCAGAGCTTTTGGACTCTTACGTCTCCACTAATGACCAGAACTGAAGTCAATTTATGGAGCCCCCCCCCCAAAAAATCTAATAGCTCTGTGATATAGTGTCAGAACCTGTATGTTGACAGAAACCCCAAGCACTAGAAGCACAGCCAGACACAGGACTCAGACAAGAGTGATTTGTGTGCAAGTGTAGAATCCTAGATTATCAGATTGTTGAACTCACTGCAGATCCCAGTGCTTTATCAGGAGCTGAGTCTGTGCCTCTGCTCCTCTAAAGTGACAAAACTTGCATTTTGCACATTGTACAATTACAATTTTGAGGTTTTCCACCATGGAGCTTCAGGAAATAATTAAGTTTAACTTCTTGTTACTAAGGCTACATCTGAGATCACTTTTCAATTGAATAGGCTACAGCTTTTCATTAGGCCTATTACAGATGTTCTGATACCAGTTTTCCTCACTGAGTACTGATCTGCTCCAAAAACATTTTTAACAGCTGTATCAGCTGTATGCTACTACCCCTGTACTGATGTGATATGATTGCTGTCATGGCTCAGGTTAAAGCCTTTATGAATGAGGCAGATTGTTGTGAACTGAGCAACTGGCTGAGACAAACCAGCCTGATCAATTCAAATCCTGCTAGGAATTTATTCTTTTTAAGAAATGATCATTTAAAAATACACCAATCCATTAGTAATGATGTAAAACAGTCTGAGCTGGATCAGTAAGGGTATGGGTCAGATAAAGTTAAAATCCTAACCATACTCATCACTACAGCTGGTTAGTGTCTGTGACTTTGTGAGGATGAGCAAATCCCTTCACTGTAAATCTTGGGTAATCAGACGTGGCATTCAGCGAAATTATTCACAAAAATGTGAAGGGTTATTTCATTTGTAAATGTTGTCTCTTCATTTGTAGGAGGAACCTTTGAAACAGAACCTCCATGATTCAAAGGTTTGAGGCCAGTGTTAGCATCAGCCCGAGCAGCTACAGTACAGAGCTGTCAGCAGCTGACTCACTCATCTAATTTCAAATATCAAGTGCAGTGGTTGCATTGTTTTAGCTGATTCTACTAATGGCTCAAACTGACTTTTAAGCTAAATACAGAATTTAGGGAATGTACATTTTTTCCTCAAACCTTCAAAATCTGGTCCCCAGAGGAACTTCCTTTCAGCTGTCTCAGACTTTAAACTGTAAGAATATAAATCTCCACATTAAACACCGTCTGATATTGGTGGGTTTCAGTATCTGATCGCAGATTTGGCCACACGTTAGAGAGTAAATGTCGAAATCAGAGTATGACTCTGCTGTGTCCTCACAGCACAGAGGAAATCTCATGTTGTGCATCTGGGCTCCTGCAGGGGAACATGAATGTCATCATATCTGATTACTGAGATTATTCCCATGTGCATGAGATAATTGTCAACCTGCCACTTCCTGTTTGTGTGTCAGCCTGCCCTGCACTGTTGTGTTGTGTGATCCCCTCTATGCTTTGATCAGTGTAAGTTTCTCTTTCAAAGCCTGTTTCATGAAATAACATGTTTTTATTCATTACACATGTGGAAAAATGAAATATAGGCAGAGATCTTTAGTGGGCAGTGATAAATACCCCCAGGATCACTGTTTTCTACCTGTTTCTCCCTCTTACTTGTGTGATCCCACTGTTCTGACTCATGCAGTCAAAGTCAACACTGTAAAACAATTCAGACCCTCTCCAACATGTATGTCACCAGCTGCAGTGACTTCCTGCTACTGGAAACAATGAGAGAGTATCAGCAAATAACAGCCAGACTGTATCAATCATCCCTGGGAAAAAAGCAAACACAAGATCAGTTTGTAGAACTCAGTGTGTGTCATGTACTGAATGTCAAAATATTGTTTGGTATTTCACCTGCTTCCTGAGGTGGAAATGGACAGTGACTGGGGCTGAGACCAGATGTATAAATCAACCCTGCAGAAGATAACTGGATCAGTTCCTGTTTATTTCAGCCATATCTGAGTCTTTTTCCACTATTAATGGAGGAGGGTCAGGGGGGATGTAGTGGAACATCGTGTCTGGTCAGGTTACACTCAACCTTACTATCTTTAACTGCCTTAAACTGGCTAAGATGTAGCTGTTTGTTGTCTACTTTAGGGCTGGGTATTGAACCTCAGTACTGTTATGGACAGACTGAATTGGTTTCAAGTTGATTTTAAAAATGAGATGATTGAGGAATTCTTACTGAGGTAAATGTAAAAAAACCCGATCTCTCTGAACTGCTGAGGAAATGTGAGATGTGAGTGGTGTCTCATTAGATTCCAATTTTTACAGTTTTTACAGATTTTTTATATAACAGGATACAAGACAATAACGACCACTTGGATAAATAACTACATGAATGGATGAACAGTGCTGGGAGTGTGACTGTGAATGTGAGAAGGTTCTCCTCTCCTCTGCCTTGTTAAGGTGAGCCAGGTTAGTCTTCTTGGTCTTTAAGATTCATTATCTTCTACTACAAGGTGCTCACTGTCATCTCCGACACAGTCATATTCAGAGTCATTATCATTATCCCAAATGTGACTCTGGTGTTTCTCTTGGCTTCTGCCGCCACCTTGTTGCCAGCTGTGGATGGATTGGCAACATGTCAGGGACCGTAAGGTCCTGTTTGCTTGTGCAAGGCTGCTATAAACTGGCAGATAGATTTCATATCCAACAAAATACAGGGCTTATGTATAACATCAGTCGACAAAGACAAAAGCTGTGTGTCAGTTTGCCTGCTTTCATACTCACACTTGCTCTTTTGAATGGAGAAGTGTGTTCACATTGATAAATAGGGCAACATGCAGTGCAGTGTAAGTACCTGGATGGTGCACTCAGAACAGTCAAAACCATGAAAAGTTCTCATCCTCAGTCTGAAGAAAGGGAGGGACCAACAACGTATTTTGGCAACGGTGAAAATGGCGATCAAGGTAGAAGGACACATCCGCCTTATTTCCATGTCACATGACACAGGAGCCACACACAGGAAAGTAGTACTTTGGCGGGAAACAAGCGTGGTCACGTGTTGCAATCGTCATTTCTGTTGACTGCTCAACACGACCCTGTGGACATTCACACACTTGCCAGTGGCTCTACTGTGTACACTGTACTGCATTTTGTCATTTTTATTTTTTTTAGTAAGTTCTGTTGTAAACAGACTAGTTTTTGTTGTTTTGTTAGTCATCATTAACAGTAATAACCTCAGTGTCCAGTCAGTGCCTGCATGACTGCCTGTGTCTGTGACCTGATAACAGCACTGTTGTTATTTTCTAATGCTTGTTTTCAGTGTAAAGTCCACAATTGTGTGTACAGGGAGAGGTCACTGTCAGTGGAGTCTGATGACTAATTCTCCTGACGTCAGCAGAAAAGTCATAAAAACTTGCAGTTAGCTCCTTTCCACTGTGATTTCCCCTTCATCTGAATGGGACACATACTGGAAACAAGTGTATGCACTGGGGCTGTCAAAGTTAACGCCATATAACGAGTTAATGCAAATTCCTTAACTCATTTTTTAGACGTGTGATTGACGCACGCACGTTCTGTGTTTATGACCTTTGGCCTGCCCCTGTAGTTTGGGAAATCAGGAAGTGACGCAGCAGTAACGTAGAGGATGGCAGCAGAAACAAATCTCCAGCAGAAATGGATGAAGAAACAGCAGGTTCAGCTTCAAAGCCTGCATGCAGCACCTTTGAGGTTACTCTGGAGAATATTCTGGACAGTATTTGTCATTGTTTTGGATTGTTGCAATAATAATAAACATTCATTTGCATAAAGCAAAACTATTTGTCCACTCCCAGGTTCATAAGAGTATTAATAACTTGAAAAATATCCCGTATATTTAGAACAGATAAAAAAATGTGTGATTAATTTGTGATTAATTGCGAGTTCACTATGGAACATCATGTGATTAATCGTGGTTAATATTTTAATCGATTGACAGCCCTATTAACAGCAGTTTGACTTTTTCTCTCCGTTTCCAGTATAAAGCACTGGACTCAGGCCGTGGAAGTTTGAATGAAGTTAACAGTTTTAAGTTCAAGGTTGTGATGATGGATTTACAAGTTGGGTGGTTTTGTGGTTATTTCATTTTGTAGCTGATTTCAGCTCGTGTTGACTTTACAACAGATTAATTGGTCTTTTAAAAATGTAGTTTCAGCCCTTGATGGGTGCTGCTGAAGATGACTGATGAATCTGCAAGGTGCTTATTCAGTTCAGAGCTCCCAACAGCCTCCATTATTTTTCTTTTATACAATATGTACATGTGGACAAATGGCTCAAGCATGAGTGGCATTGTTCACGATTGTCTGCATACTTTGTGTGTACCTGTAAGATTACAAAGTTTACCCACTGTTCCCTAGTGGGTACACTCAGTGCCGGGCCATCTCTGAGCGATGTGACTTCAAACCAATGTCAAGATCATTTCAAACTTTTACCTTTTAATTAGGATTACTGAACTATTACTTTGGCGTTTATTGGTGTCTCAGGCCTCGCAGCTGCATCAAGTGATCTAGAGATGTGATGTCTCGCCTATTTTTCATGTGTGACCATAGTCTGTAAAAAAGATATAGCTTCAAACATGTTTATTTCTGCTGTAAAGTTGGACATTTGAACATGGGAGTCTATGGGGACTGACCAAGTGGCGACCTATGGTACCGACTCACTGTTGGAGCCAGACTCTAGTGGTCATTAGAGGAACTGCAGCTTTTAGCTCTTCACTGTTGATGCTTGGAGGGAAATGCTTGTGTGTGACATGCAAGGTTCCCAGAGTCCTGTTGGAAAAGACACCTATGACTATAGCTGTCTATGTCCAGGCTGAATCTGAATATGACAGAGACATGAAAAAATACAAATAAAAATATTACTTATTTTAGCAGCAGGCTCAGAGGCTCAGAGTTTGCTCTGGTGTTCTTCTCTTCTTTGAGTGAACACAGACTCACGTTAGTTGGACAGGGCACGTGACTGAACATGAGGTAGTATTTTTTTAAGGGACAGTTCATGAACGCAGTATGGGAAAATATTAACCAACATGAGCAAGATGAAGTTGGTTAGTGGCTCTAAATGTTGGTTTTGTTACTTTTCCAGTTAATTACCCTGCCCTACACGGTGCCCTAGTCATCTAAGGGTTTAAGGTGCTGGTACAAATCTGGCTGGGGACATCTGTTGCATGTCAAATGGGGGTGGGCAATCCGGCCAAAAATCTTTTTGGGTAGAATTTCAATCCATGATCAGAATTGCGAGTCTTCCCACAGGTTTAGTTGATCTCACATGATCACATGACCAGTTGTGCATATGTTTGCCTGGACACAAAGGCTGTCCAGGCTGTGCAGTATACAGAGTGATGATGGCTGCTCACAGCCGCTCAGTGCTGTTTGTAAGGTATACACAACATGATGTTGTGTCTGTCACTTATACACAAACACATACATGCAGTTGCACTTGTACAAACATGAGGAGACAGAGGTTATCTGTGTGAATAACTCTTCAACACCTGGTACAGCTGACCAGCTGCTGTTAAAGTGACTGTGATGTTTGTCTCTTTCAGAAAGTTACAAAAACTGTCAGACACAACCTCCCTGAACTCCACCTTTGTGAAGGAGGTTCCAGACACTGTTAGATGATCTGACCAGCATTGTGTTTGACTCAAACTGAAGCTTTTAGTTATGCAGCAGACTAAAAACTCCCCATCAGTGGAACAGCATTCTGAGCTACAGTCTGAGCTTCTTCATGTCTTCACCACAGGTCAGGCTGTGCTGTCATATGCATGCACACCTGCAAGATCAGTTATCTCCTCTATGTAGTAGCAGCGTGTTATCACAGTGACCTACGCATGCCTGCATCCCGCAAAAGAAACAAAATGCCACTAGACAGAGATACAGCTGACACCTCTGTGAAAAGAATCCATCCATCTTTAATGACGGGGTGGTGGAGGGACTGGGCCACAGTCGCCTGCTGGTCTGGAAGACAGCTTTTCAGCTCATTAATATTTCAGCAGCTCATCATCATTGTGTGCAGCTTCACAGTGACGTGGATCAACTTCTGTTGGTGGTACAACATGAGAGCCTGAAACATGATATACAGAAACAGGGTGTTCTCATGGAGGATTCCCCAAGAGTCAAATATGATCCCAGTAGATTTTCTTTTCCACTCAGAAGGGAAGAAAAACATTTATTTTAAAAGTTTTATCCGAGGAAACTTTCTAACAACATATGAAACAGAGGTGTTTGTGCAACGTGTCATATTCAAGCCTTTTGGACATATTGTGTAAATGGTAGGTGAAATCTTTGTCACACTGAAAAAGTATTTGTGGGACACTTTTGCAGAAATAATCATTTGAGGAAATGAGATTGCAGCAGGAATGAAATACAGATTGGGTTGGACTTGGGACAATAGAGTGAAGCAGCAGAGGATAATGGAGTAAAAGCCAGTGGGAGGAGGTTCATGCAATCTTCCAAAAACAGACCTTATTTGTTTCTGGTTCAGAGCCCCTGATAGAAAAGTCCCTGTTGATGCTCTTCAGGAAAGACAGAAATACAAGGTGAATGAGTCTAGGCAGGAAGGAGCAGGGGCGGTTTCCAGCAGCAGTTTCCACTGTGGCTCCACTTTGGTGGAGTTGGTCAAATTTGTTGATTTGTTCAGTGTCTGACTAATTTCTCTCTAATATCTATTAGTTTTTAGTTCCTTTTTTATTAGCAAAGACCAAGTTACAGAACACAGTGGTAATTTTCATCCCACTATAATCTGCAACTGTTGCTTTCACTGGTTGCATATTTTATCAGCTGTAGCTAATTAATTATAATGTCATACACCACAAACTAACAAATTCAGTAACAACTCACTAAAACTTGTCTGTTTTCTAATGAACATTGCCTCTGCAGTCTGATGTCTCTGCTGATGTAGGAAACACCACTCTTAATGGTTTGTGAACGTTTTGTGATAGCATTACATCAGAATCTTACTGATAACTTCATCTCATTTTCAGTCTCATATCAGTAGGCATATAGCTTAACAGTTCTGAATCGGGACCTCCAGGTTTAGCTCTCCTCTCAGTCTGTGAAGCACTGAGGCTAATCTGGTGGTTGTCACTTTTTTTTCCAAAGACAGTTTTGTGCAAAAAAATATGCATTAACTTTTTCCTGGATTTCCTCATATATCCTGTTTTCTGTTCAAATAATGAAATTTCCAAAACATTCCAATAACCTGTGCAACAGTATCTAGGCTGGACCTATTGTTTCAATGTGTCAGCAACAGTACATATTTATTCATATTAGGGTTGTGAACGATAAACCGATGCGACCGGATATTCGGTTCAACAAGTGAGAGATACGGCTGCATCGGTAGCAGCCTCCTCAATCGATACGAATTATCAATGAATTCCTAGAAGAATCGGTTATAGAGTCATGGATCGGGTATCGCGAGACTTTGAATCGGTTGGCGGCATTACACACGCGCCAGGTCTCTAAAACAACGCGAGAGCTGAGGCTGCCCGCGAAACGCCGTAGCTGCCTAGCTGGTATTAGCATGAGTGATAAACAAGGGACGACCATGGATGTATTATAAGACCTGGACACAGTGCCGCCGCTCAGCCTCGCAGCAGCTGTTTCCAGTGGCCACTCGTGGTATTACAGCGAAAAATCCCCCTGCGGCCCAAAAAGCATTTTCCCATAGACGGCGATAGTAAAAGAGAGGCCTGTAAAACTGTTAACAGGACACCTCCAGCTGTGCACACAGCCCAATATCAATCTTTCTAATGTATATTTTTAATCCATGGGGTTTTAATCTGTGTAAAAGTTTTTCAAAGCTCAGAAAAGTCTTTTTTCTCTGAGTGACGTCACACTGTGTACGTGCACTCTATCCGCGGTCCCGCTGTGTCTCGTGAACGAGCATGGTTGCTAGGTTACTGCCAGCGTCGTCAGGACGAGAACAAGTTAGTGTGAAAAGTGAATAAACACAAAGGCGAGTTTTCTTCTACACACATCAAGGTTCATTCATTTTGTGTTTTTTTTCCGCATTTATTTGTCACTTCTTACACTTTTTTCAGGAATGTAACTGTTTTTAATCGATATATTCGCCACATAACTGGATTCACTAAGACACCAATATGATTTTTCATAACTTCCTCCATCACAGTTTCTTCAGGTATTTTAATTTAAGTCATTGAGCTTCTGTGTGATAGTTTCTGTGATGTGTGAGCAGCAGTGTCTCATCCTGACTGCAGGTCACCACCTGTCATCCGCTCACAACAACCACCTTATTATTTTATAGATGAATGACCTTCACTGTGTCAGCGGGTTAAACTATAACTGACTCCAGCCTGTAACCCGGTTATCGTTCTCACACTGTATGGAATCGATTCGTATCGAATCAGTCTGTAATAAAAGGATATCATTTTTGAATCGAATCGTAACCTGTGTATCTAGATTCATATTGAATCGTTTATCACAGAGAGATGTGCAACCCTACTTCATATGTTGTCATGCTTAGGTTATTTCAGGTTGCAGCTTCGGGGTTTTTGACATTGATCCGATCACCCAAAATTTATCTGCCTTAGTCTGTAAAAGAAGATTACATACTGTATGTTTTAGTTACTAAAGTCTGTATAACTGTGTAGATTAACCTAAACAGAGTTTGGAGGAACTGGAATGACTGAGCTGATAAATAACAAGAAATGTCCATATAGAAAGGCCAAAGATACAACGAGTACAAAAGTCTGAGACCACACCACCCAAACCATCCAAAAGTCTGAGACCACTTTCTATATTTTGGGACCCGACTGTTATTTAGGAACAGTGTTGCCTTTACATAGTTTGTCTATCTGTGGGAGCAGCAACAAGTTTATTTTTTCACTGTAAAAACTGCTGTTCACTTCAAATCTTCGTCACAATTATTCACAATCATTGGCTGGACTGCAACAGTGTGGCCAACCCTGTAATCACAAGTGTCCCTGGCTGACTGGCTGACTGACTGATTATATCTTCACCACTGCTCAGCCAAACGCCAGGTTGTGAAGTTGGAGTTTTCCTATTGGCTGTTGCTCTGTCAAACTGAAATGGCACAAACAGTTTCTATTAGACATTTACAGTCTGCAGTTTTGCCAACGTAGCAACAAAACGATCAACTTTCTGGACGAACCTTAGGGGACAGTCTCCAGTACAACCCTCCTCTCTCTCTCTCTCTCTCTCTCTCTCTCTCTCTCTCTCTCTCTCTCTCTCTCTCTCTCTCTCTCTCTCTGTGTCTGCTCTGTTCAGTGAGCATCAGACAGAGGCTGTGCTCTGTGTGTGAGAGAAAATAAGAAAGATATTGTCTGAGTGATCATTTTACAGTGAATCCATCTGAAGTCACAGTCTGTGTCTTTAACTGATGTGTTTGGTGTCAGACGACACATAAAGTCAGGATTTTAGCAGCAGCTTGAAGTGACTGCTGGTTAACACATCGTCTCAGTGGACCACGGTTCTGTCTCTGTTTCAAACAACAGAAACAGAAATACATGTCAATGAGATCACCTTTACTGTAAAATTCAGCTGCTGTGGATGTGAGCACAGAGAGGAGGTTCTACAGCAGTCTTCATCCTCACTACGTCCTCAGTTTCATACACTGACTGTATGTGGACCTAACATATACCAGGTTTTGAACTTGGTCTTGTTTAAAAAAGCAAATTTAAGAGATTTGTAGCACAAATGCTGATGTTATTTGTATCAGTACTATACTTTAATATCAGTGATGATTTCAGTGGTGTAACCAGGTTTACATTCTTCTTGTGCAGTGATTGTTTTTCAGTTGAACTCTCTGATTATACAACAGAAAAACTTGGTAGTAAAAAAAAATATGACAATGAAATATGAGACGTATCACACACTAGATTGTCAGCTGTCACAATGATTTCTTATCCCACTCACACCATGCAGCCTGACTGAAGGAATAATAATTTAATAGTTATATTAGTTCTGGCCAGGGCTCAACAACTAATGACAGCTGCACTGATGGTAACGAACAAGTGTATCCCTGCTCTGGACAGACCTCTAATGAGGCAATTAACTGGAATGACAGGTTCAACCCAGACATGATGGAGGATTAATCCAATAATGTCATGACGGGGTTTTTTTCCCCGAGAAAAGATCAAGTCATTTTCTTGCAAATCCTCTAATTGTTTTCAGGAGACAATTTTAATAATCTCAGAAACTTTCTGTACAAATCAAACCTGGTTGATTGTTCACTCACTCACAGTTTATGAGATGATTCTCCTATACCAGCTGACAGCAGCTTTGAAACAGAGCACTAGTGTATGGGTTAGAGACGTCTGTCTGCTGGAGCGCCTGCTGCCTCTTCCTTCCTGCTGATACTGAAACTTGAACACATGAACAGACTGAAGTTCCACCCACGGCGCAACAAGCCTGAGTACCTTCTTACACACACACGCGTTCACACACACACACACACACACACACACACACACACACAGAGTGTGAAAGCTGCAGCACATACACACTGACAGTGTTGTTGGGAAGATAACTGTGTGTGCAGTCAATGCTGAATGAAAGGCTCCTCTCTCAGTGTCCCCCAGCCAAAGACTGATGTCAAGTATGAGACACAACAGGTTTTGTTCCAGTGGCACGTGGGAGGCAAAGATTTTGTGTTCGTTAGTGTAGCATTGAAATGCAGAACTGACACATGTGTATGTGATGGTTAGAATCTTAGACGTCCTGTAGCTGGTAGAAGATAAATTACAGTGACAGAGCTCGGGTCAGTGAAGTCCTGGAACACGCACCTGCCACAAACAAGAGCAGGATCTGTCCTGGTCCACCTGCTGGCCAGTTTGACTGTGCAGGCCAGCCAGCCAGCCAGCCAGTCAGTCAGCCAGTCAGCCAGTCAATCAATCAATCAGTCAGACAGCCAGTCAGTCAGCCAGTAAGTATGCCAGTCAGTCAATCAGTCAGACAGTCAGTTGCTGCATCAATTGGTCAGTCAGTCAATTGAAAAGTCAGTCAGTCAGTCAATCAGTCAGTCAGTCAATCAGCCAGTCAGTCAGCCAGTCAGTCAGTCAATCAGTCAGACAGTCAGTTGCTGCATCAATTGGTCAGTCAGTCAATTGAAAAGTCAGTCAGTCAATCAATCAGTCAGTCAGTCAGCCAGCCAATCAGTCAATCGGTTGGTTGGTCGGTTGATCAGTCAGTCCGTTGGACAGTCAGTCAGTCAATCGGACAGTCAGTCGGTCGGTCAGTCAGTCAGTCAGTCAGGTACCTTCCAGGTTACAGGACTGGCCCCACTGTTGCAGTACAGCCAAGTAAAAGACCATGACTGTTATTATAGTAACCATGGTGATGAAGGTAGCTATACTGCTCTTGATACATGCATGTTTATTGTTGTAACCATGACAACCAAGATCCCATACACCTACCGCTGTAGGGACACTATTTAAGCAGACACTGTTATGGGTCGTATCACAGGGCTGGAAAGAACCAGCTGTGTGGTTGTTCAGGTTGGCGCTGTTGTTGTTGCACCGTGTTTCCTTCTCAAGTTTCAAGTTTCAAGTTTATTTATTTATATAGCGCCAAATCACAACAGAAGTTATCTCAAGGCACTTTCCAATTGGAGGAGGTCAAGACCTTCTCTATAAAGTATTGGAGAGAAAGAGACCCAACAATTCCCACCTCAGGCAGAACCGGGCTCCGGGTAGGTGGCCATCTGCCTCGACCGATTGGCTTCTCAACTGGGACAAGGAATATGTTTCTGGTAGTGATGCATCTAAGCATCTGACTGGCCTCTTCTCCATGACAGTGGGGGCTGTGGTACAGGGCAGTGTAGCGTTTAGACTCGTTCACCAAGAAGAGAAACTGATGGTCAAAACATGACCTCGCAGAAACTAAGTTGAAATAATTAAAACCAGTGGCCACAACATAAACCTACTGATTACCTACATTGACCAGTAACTGTTATATTTTTTATGTTACTCTGTTCAGTATAACTGAAGATATTGTCTAAAGAAATAACACAGAATAGAAAAAAACCACCAGCCCCTCGTCTTCACAACTCTTATAAACATTAGCAAGCTATGCTAACTAGCTTTCACTTTCTGAGTAGAATAAAAAACTAAAAAGGACAATATATCCTCCCAAATGATGAATGTGTAAAGAGACAAATGGCTTAAATGACTACAGGCTGATAGCTAACCTGTATCCATATTCATAGGCTAAATGCTGTCACTCAGCTGCTGCCATGGGAAACTCAGGAGCTTGAAGTTTAGTTGCTGTGTTTACGAATGTCCAAAAATGGTTTTGCCCTTTGGAAATGGAAAAAAAAGGATATTCATTCACTTTAATATTTCCATCCACAAGCAGTGAGGAGTAATCAAATATCAAGATAACTTCAAAAAAACAGACCTGTACCATAAAACCATTTAAAAATACTGAACAGACCCCTGCTCAACACAATAGGAAGGTGATAGGTCAGTCCTATAGTAAGCACCTCAGGTCGGTAAACGTCTGATTCTTCTGTCAAGTTTTAGAAATAATAAATAATAATTACATGTTAGTGGATTCTGTTATCCACCACACACCTCTGTCTGATTGCATTACAAAGTATAGTAAGTGCTGTTCTGTCCCCTCCTCTTTGCCTCCTCAATAGCACAGTTAAACAACATGGTTCCACTAACACACACAAACAGAATTCCTGTGTATGTGAGCGTAGGCCAGTGATTCAGCTCCTCGAGAGATGCCACATTGTTTTGAAGGTGGTGGTTCTCATGTGGTTTGACTTAATGTGATTTTCTCGCCTATCAACAGCATATCTTAGCAGAGGGGAAAGTGTGACCTGTGACAGACTGACTCTGAGTGACTGAACAGTTTGTCACTTCATTATGACCTTCAGCATTCTTTCATTGTGGTTGTCCGTCTGTACCATGCAGACACACAGTCCAGCAAACATGAAATGCTTCATAACTTGTCTTGACTGATTTCCCACCACACTATGAGGCTGAGGTTGAAGCCTGTGCTAATAATTTTCTCTTCATTTCATTAATTAGTGTAAACCAATATTACCACCCTGCAAAACCTGAGTAATTGAATTAACCTCACTGTCTGTAGAGTCATCCTTTCTTATTAAGCTTGAAATTTAAAGTCAGATCTCTTCCATGAGGTTAAGAAGTTTTCACTTCTTCCAGTATGAATCAAACTGTTTAATGAGTCTTTCTGGATATAATGACTTTATCTCACTATTAACTTTGGAAATTAGATTTCTTCTTAATGAGAGCATTTTTTTGCGATTTGATTAATTCTTCATTTTCATGCTCCAGGTAACTTGAACACACACACATAGTTTTTGATGTGTGTGTATCCAGGCCTCTGATCTGCTGCTTCTGCTTTTACTGAAACTTCTACTGATAAAACCACATTAACTGTACAAGGCTGTGAACCGTCAGCAGTCTGTCAGTAGCTCTGATCTATGGGTTGATTTGTATTTGTTATCACGGTAAAACACAAAGGGAGAAACTAAGGATGGGCTGGATGATAATTGCAGTCCAAAGGTCTTGGTAAACAGTATTATCACAATCATAAAACTTTCCTGAAATAACACTGTTCGTTCTACTTCACACCACCAGCACTGAAACACAAAATGAATTAATATCAAATTCACTAAAACACCATAAACCAAAGCAGTGTTAGACTTGAAATGACTGTCTGTGTCTCTTAGAGTCTATGCACTGAATCATTTTTCCACAAGTTTCTTTTGGATGTTAATAGTTGAGAAACTATTGTCCACTCATTTGATTTTCATGTGTAGGTTTAGTTTTTTCCAGTGTCAGAGTTTCTCTTCCATGAGGTCAGAAACCTCATGTTTTGTTAGCTCTCACATTGGTTTTTCTATAGTTGTGAGGACACCCATTGTATTGTATTGTATTGTATTGTATTGTATTGTATTGTATTGTATTGTAATGCGTTCCCTAACTCCTCATCTCTTACCCAAACCTTAAACATGACAAATAAATGACTAACCCTGATACTAACCCAACCTAGACCTAATTCTCAGCTTAAAACCAAGTCTTAACCCTCAAACAGCCATTTAAACTCGTGGCGTCCAGTTTTTGGGCCCCTCAAAGCTGAAAGAGCTCACAGGTATAACTCCTATGTACACACAGTTAATTGTAGTCGTTTTCAGTTGAATGTTAATAAATTAATTTACTCTGCGAGTAATTCTGGGACTCGCATTCTCCTTCATATCCTTCATCAAGCATTTCACTTGCATCTGTGACTAAAAATAGATGTGTGTAAAATGTATTCAGGAGCACCGTGTGTGAATTACAAACTTCAAGCTCAAGCCCAAGCAGTCTCTGAGATTAATTAAAAAAAACAAACCAAAAAAAAAACAGTTATGATGAAGTGGCCAAATCAGGTGCTCGACTCTCCAGCACAGTCCTGCTGTGAGCTGCTGGCTGAGCTGAGAGCAGGACACATGACCTGCCTACAAACCAATCATCCTGCTACATAAGCCAGTGAAAATTAGCAAGTGACAGTGAAATATGTTTTGGGTTCAGTGGTAGCTGACTGAGTTCAGACACTGAGGCTGTAAAGATTCACAGGTTCTGCTGAGCGTAGCTCTCACACCAGCTCTCACTGACTAACATCAGTTCAGTCAGGAACCTGACGTCAGGCCTAAATAAAACTCACTGTCTACACGCTTTGTGAGGGAAGAAGCTCCGCTCTGTAAGAACACTGCACAACCTCAAATGAACTGAGTGTTTCTTTAGTTCGTATGAACAAAGTGAGACGTCTCTTTCTGGTGGATCCCATTATATCACCGTCAGGAAGGAATTATCCCAACTCAGCTGTCTTCAAATCATAACAGTCATTTAAGCTGATAGACTTAATATTTTTTAACCATGACCTTCAGTATGTGTTCAGTACCAACATCGTGATGACTGTCATAATTACATAATTATCAAATAAATCCAGAAGGAAATAATTAATGGCCTTAAGAGGTCTTAAAGTCTTGAATGTAACTTGTTTCACACTCACTGCTGTGTATTTACATGAATAATTCTGATTTGTTACAATTTGGCTCATAGTTTTAAGCATTTATTGGTGATGATAACATTGTAAACACCAAAGTAATGACTGTGATGTGGGACAGGGCGAGAAACATGAGCAGTCAGGTGATCAGGCAGGTTGCAAACAAACCATCAGTTTATACAGATTATCTGAACCCATTTATTTCCTGAGCACATCACTAATGTCGGTTAGTGTTCCCCACTGGACAGGAAGAGTGTGTGTGAAACATCACTGTAAGTTCAGGAGGTGAAAGTTAAACTGGGAAGTAAGTCTGTAAACTGTGACGGAGGCTGAACACAGTTTCAGTCAGAGGTTCACTGTCGTGTGTGTGACTCACCTGGGGGTTTGTTATGAACATGTCAGATGATCTGACTGCTGCGTTTGGCACATGTGCAGTTTTTAGTGGCAACAGTGGCAGATTTAACACTGGAGAGTCTTCGTTTTTAATTTCTAATGAAAGCAGGATTGCACATTTCCATCATCTAACTGAAGTGAGGTTAACGCTGTGAGTTGGTTAAAAACTGTGACTCCTGATGACTCCTTTTAACATGTGACAGCTACATACATGTTGAAATGTCAAAAAACTGAGGCTAAGGTTTCATGTCCCAGGTAAAATGTCAGTATGGTTGCCAGCTGATGATCTGTGTAGAAGAAATGGAAGGGAAGAAATACCTTGTTCTTGTATTAACAGGTAGAGATAGTTAGCGCTAAGATCAGATCGTTGTTCCATTGTAACATAAGCATCTGTTATCTATACTATAGAAAATTTGGAAATGTTCACTACTGTTTACTCTTGTTACTGTGTTATTGTTTGGCTGCTGGTCCTCATGTCATTGTGTCTGTTTAGACTAGGCTTGGGCCAAAATTCAATAATGTACAATATCACGATATTTCCCACAATATGTGATAGTTTTTCAAATATTGTCATTTTGCTCAGTCTGCTCTGCTGCTGAGTCCCACCTCATTTCATTTCACACACAACCAAGCAGTGTGAGCGAAAAGACTGATATTGTGCTGCTTGTGCTGTGTGTGTGTGTGTGTACACACGTGTGCTCTCCACAAAGAAGGAAATAAGCAACCCCACTGTAAAGACCTGTGTTCACAGTGCAGGAAGAAGGAACTCACAAATCAGTCAACACAGTCGCACAATCAAAGAAACGACTGTAAATGAAAGTACAATGCCGTTAGCGTCTTTGATCTGTGACTTAAAACAAAAGCTAACATCCTGACGCTGAAGAGCGTGGCTCTCTGGAGAGCCCCTTCATGCCAAAGCCCCTGTTGATCACAATGTCTTATGTTCAGAGTGACTACTGAGCCCTGTACTCTCTCTCAGTTCACTGCTGAGGATAATTGCAGTTCTAATGTGTAGATTAGATGGCGTCAGCGTGGATTAAAAACAGGGCCATCACCAGTTATTTGCTGCCCCAGCTGTCACCTGCTGCAGCAGCTTGTACCAATGCATCTGGCCCTGGAACACAGTGTCCCAGTGAGCACTGCCCCACCCCCCACACTTAATCTAACACCATGCAACTCTTTTGAAGACACACATTTCACTGTGTGACAAGCTGCAGTCTTTAGCAAAACCAATCATCGTATTAAAAAAAACATTCAAATTGCTTTTCCCTTTGATAAAGTGTTTTTGCAAGTTGATATTATTCAACTTCAGTGTCAGATTAAAGTTCTTTTAGCCCCCCACCCTTCTTCATGGGTCTAACTCAGGACACAGTGATGAATAGGTTGAGAGAAACACAGACTGAACCAATTATCACTTGTCTTATCACTTGTTTCTTTACAAATTGAAATTGACATCCAATTGACCCCCCCCCCCCGCTGCTAATTTTACCCAGACTCTGACCTACTTGGTCCTTTCAACTCTCCTCCACCTGAAAGCAGACACAGACTGTACACACAACAGGGGGGCAGGGGGCTCTCTGATGGGATTGGCCAGGTTAGCTGAATGAGTGGCCTGTCAAAGTTATTGTGAAATGATGTGTTTACAGCGGTTAATGTTGACTTTCACACCTACTGATGCAACTGACTACAGTTCTCCTATTACTGGATCACTTACTTTGCTCAATGTTAATAAACTTCCTTCCATTTTCCTCAGTGAAATGTAACGTGAACTAGAATGGCACTCAGGAGAGCTCATACCTCCACCAAGGCCGGACAATCCTTCAAGATCCAAACATTATTTACTGAGAAATTGATGAAAATATCTTGCAGTGGTTAAAGATTTCTGGATCCCTGTAACCTAGTCTGGACCAACATGTAATGGATTCTTCTCTTTTCTTCTACTTCTGACACACTAACAAGTAGACACGACTGAAATCAAAACCTCTGTGGCAGAGGTAAAATAAACTAAGACTAAGCAACTGATGCTGCTGAATATGTAAAACCAGTGTGTTTTCTCAAGTGACTTTTAATATTTTATTTTAATATTTGAATATTTAACTGATGTCTCTGTGAGCTGGTTAAAGCTGAGCCTTGAAGTAGGGCAGTTTTTGTGAGTCGAGTGCATTTTAAATGCTAACTTACAGGGAATAATGGGTATTTTTTCATGTTCATTAAACATTAATAATCAATGTTTAATATTGTTAATTCTTAAAATGTGTTGTTGGCTTGTTCAAGGGAGGATGGTCTGTCTTTTGCAGACTTGAAGGTTTACACACTGGGGAGAAGGGAAGCTCTGGGCTACGGTGGTGTCTGAGGTGCAACCCACTCCTTCCATCTTTTCCTCTTGTCTTCAGCAGCTACTCATCTGGCAGCTTCAGACTTGAGGCTGGCTGTGCTGATGTGGCAATGACAGCCTTTTCTTTCATTTGCTTCTTGGTGCCATGAGTGATGATGGATGCTGGGTAGTGAAAGCTGCTTCTTGAGCTGGTCTTTAAAGCTCTTTCTTGGGGCCCCTCAACTGTGCAAGAAAGACAACTTCAGGCAGCTTGTGTGTCAGTATTGTGGCGGGATGTCCAGTGAAAGTGGATGGGATGTATCCATTTGGACCTTGTCTGGTCAGCCTGGTCAGGTACAAGTTCTACCGGTTAGCCTGCTGCTCCCCCATGATTTCCCAGTTGTTCTTGAGAGTGATTTTGTAATGTACCAGTATACAATAGAATATCAAAGGATATTTATGATGTGATTTTATCATCAAAGTTTAAGAAGTTTAGCTCTCTAAGAAGACTCTTGCACTGTTGGCCCTTCCTATAAAATCATCTGCACATTGATCCCAGGATAATTTGTGATCTGTCAGCACCTCATTCTTCTCCCCTCAGATCCTAGATAAGATAGGTTGTGGAGACATCTAGAGTCAAAAAGATTCAGACTCAAACGTGAGGCCTCCAGTTGACAGAGACATTTAGAAATTGGACCATATTAGGCTTCATCCTGCTCCAACAGGCTGACCAGGGCGGTGTCATCCTCAAACTTAGTGATGTTGTGTCCGGAGTATCTGCTACAACTGTCAGTGTATAAAATATATAGCAAGGGTGACAGTGCACTGACCTGTGGTGTGCCAATAGAGATCAAATGCATTTCTGACATGATGCTTCCTACTCTGACCCTTTGCAGTCTTAGTTTTGAGACCTGTCAAAACTGCTCTTTCAGTCTGTCAGCCAGGATCAGTGGGTGGATTGTATGAAATGCAGAAGAGAAATATGCAAATACTTGTGCATGTGTTTTATAACCCTCCAGATGCACATACAGAAAGTTTACATGTGTTACAGTGGCATTGTCTGTGGCTCCTACAGAGCCATGAAAAAACTATGGTGGGTCCAGGACCTGCTTACAGGAGTTGATAATGTGGGTTTTGATTTTCCTCTCGAGTGATTAACTACAAGTGAAATGGGCCTGTAATCATCAGGAGAGGATTGATGAGAGGCTTTGGGAAGGGGGAACACGACTGATGACGGAATCCAGTGAGCTTTGATAGACTCAGTGTGTCAGCACCCTGCCAGCGATGTTATCGTGCTCTGGGCTCTCAAACACTCGCTGCGCTGCTGCCTCCTGTCTGTCTCAAACAGGATAAACTGACATTCATTCAGTTCATTGGCCAAAGAGAAGCACACTCATCAGGAATCACATTTTCCCATCGCTTAACCCATTAAGCCCTAAGGTAAATAGGTAAGGGTAAATACTAAAAGATGAAATAGAAGTAAAGCAATATAAAACATTACCTTAAAATAACTCAATTTGAATATAATAGTAAAATGTGATCAAATACAATTTTATAAAATAAATAATGATGATGAAAATAAAAGTAAAAGTAAAATGCTAAAATCAAAAATTATAAAAATTAAGGATACAAAATCCATCAAATTATAAAACTCTACATAAAAGCCAGACTGAAAAGGTGGGTTTTAAGTTTACATTTAAAAATATCAGTATTTTCAGCTCCTCTCACATCCTCTGGAAGGCTGTTCCAGCAGCTTGGAGCATGATGGCTGAAAGCAGCATCACCAAATGTTTTTGTTCTGCTTTGTGGAACAGCTAAAAGATAAGAACCAGAGGATCTGAGAGGCCTCCCTGGTTCAAAACCGAAATCATCTCCGTTAGATAGTCTGGTGCGAAACCATGTAGTGCCTTATAAACTAATAAAAGACTTTTAAAAGCAACACAAAAACAGGTAACCAGTGTAACAATTTTAAAATAGGCGTAATCTGTGCTGTCCTTCAGCACTCGTGCAGCAGAGTTTTGAATTAATTGTAGCTGATTTATTGTATTCTTTGGTAGTGTTGCAATAGTCTAGGATGTTACTTATAAAGTGTGCATCAGTCTCTCTGTGTTGCTCAGAGAGAGAAATGACAAACCTAAACCTAACACGTCTAAGTAGCATTCACTGTGCACTTTTGGTGAACTTCCTTATACCATCTGCTTGCATTTACTGAACAGATGAAGTACTAAACACTTACACGGGTTTCCCACTGCACTGAACTTTACTATCCACTTGTAAGTTGCTTTGGATTAGAGTGTCTGCCAAATGAAGAAATGTAATGTAAATTTAAATTTCTTAGCTAGGCATGCCATATATATATTTGTATTTCAGGCTAGGTTGGGCTATTTAGCAATCACATCAGTTTTCATGTGAGTGGTACTATTCATCTTTGAGTACAGTTTTATGGAAATAAATAAAGCACTCCACGCAGTCTGTCAGTCCTGTAGTTCACACAAAACCAGAAACTCACCATGAAAATGGGAAGGAGAGGACACTTGATATAAAGTAGGAAGTGAGTGTTATGAATATCTCATAAACCTGTTGTAAGGATTTCCTGCAATAAGCCTTTTTCACAGAAACATTATGTAACAACAGTAAAAAAAAGTTCATGCTGACTCACTCTCACACTGTCATGACTTACAGGGACACTGAAACAGATCAAAGCTACCTTTATTATTATTCGTAACATGTGTGCTTTTCCTACTGTGAGTCAGAATTTCTGCTTTTCTTATTTCTATTTTTTATGTACAGGGGTGTCCAAAAGTCTGAGACCACTTTCTCATACACTGTCCTGAGGTGAGGGTTAACTGCAATCATGTATTTAAAGCTGTCTGCCAATATCAAGACTTCAGCTATATTAATCCTAATATTGCAGATTTGATGGTACTGTTCCTGCTGACTATCCACACAACAGCAGCCATGAGGACTCAAGTCCCTTCTCTATTCTGGTCTCCAGGTTCTCCCACTTTGTAGCTTCCTGTTAAATGTTGTGCTTTTAGCGGAGCTGCTAGTTTGTCTGCCTTTAGCTGGGCTGTGTCTTTGGTGGAGCACCCATCATCATCACTGTCTGCTCTATATTTAACCTGCAGCGAGTTTACTGAAGTGCTCTCAGAGGAAGAGTGGACTGCCATGTTTCAACAGAACACAACTGCTCTCTGAAAAGCTTATAAACCTCATTGTTAGTATGTCCGTCCTTCCTTCCTTCCTTCCCTACCTCCTTTCATGACTTGTTCATCAAACCTTTTGGATATAATAAGATATTTTCAAGAATGTATTGCATTGAGTTGTGATTGTTGATTCTGTGAACTACATGGTTACTCCTGTTTGGGTTGTCCAGCAGTATGAGCAGCACATTAGCTTAACATCATCAGCTGCGGTGCTCTGTGTTTGTCTCTACAGGAGGCATCACCTAGATTTCTGCAGCACTCAGACCCAGTTACAGAATCCCGCTTTTTTAAACACACGATCCAGGGTCTGAACTGTTGACAATATCCAGACTGGAAGCAGCCTCTGGACGTATCTGCTTTCGCCTCTTTTCCAAATGGTCATTAAACTTTATTTTAAATATATATAAGTTGTATAATCTGCAGGCAATAAATAACACAATCATTAAATAACAGATTTTTCAAGTACTCTTATTCAAGTAGAAGAAGCTGTTTATGTTTCTGGACCTCGTGAGATTGTCGTGTTGTGGGGTTGTACCGACCTGAGTGAAACATACTCAGCAGGCATCTTCAGATGCCTCCATTTAAGGTAGTTAATTAGATTTGTCATATTATCTCCAGATGTGAAGTTGAAGAGTTAACTGTTTTCATAATTAACTGTAAAAATGGCCAAAATGTGGAGAATAACACCAGTGTTGGAAAATAGGTAAATAAATTTCCTGCGATTATGAACCACACAACATCCTTCACCAAGTGTTACCAAAGCAACAAGACACTTACACATCTCATGAGCTTTTAGGTCAGTGCTTACTTCTCCCTCTACCCTCTTCCTCTCCCTTTGTCTCTGAAGTCCTCCACGACTCTCTCTCTGCTCTCTCTGCAGCTGCTCAGTGAAAAGATCAGTGGGGCCGAGGGGACGAAGCTGGATGAAGACTTCATGGAGATGGAGAGGGTGAGTTCAGGACAGGTGTCTGCTCCTGAGTAAATGTGTCTTATGGTGATCTATAGTTTTATACTTGGTGGTGCTGACATCCTGTGTTAAACTCACCACTACAACACTCACTTTGAAGGAAATAGAGAGGGCCGATGGAGTGGAGTGCCACACAACTAGTATCTGCTCCCTGCGTTGCTGCTCTCAGCTCTAGCACTGCTTGCTAGCATAGTTATCTTAGCTGCCGACTGCAGTGGTTCAACATTATCTGCAGTTTGTATACCACTGCAGTTGGAGTCACGCTGGAGAAACGTGTGCTAGGATTTCATTACTGAGCTATGACCAGGAGGTGCACTTAGTCTTTTGTAGGTCTGTCAGCATTAAGGCGTTTAGATTGAGGACCGAGCATAACATTTTTGGTTTTTTTTATTTAAAGTCTTAATTGAGTGCAGCCAAAGATTCTTTATTTTACACCGTCACTGCAGCCAAAGATTCTTGAATGTAGCGCTCTAGAATCTTTGGCTGCTACTATTTTGACCCTTTGACTCACTCTTACTTGTTGTCAAGCTGCCACAGACACTTCCTACAAAGATTTTACATGGCGGAGCAAGATACTTCATGGCAAGTCATGTCTATGGGAGTAAAAGGGGGGGTTCCAGTCTGCATAAAGGGGCGTGTCTGGAGACCTAAAGTGTTTAAATCCAACATCTGAATCATCGTTGGTGAAGATCGAATCAGTTGGTAAATAAAAATATAACTTACCCAGAGCTCGTCTACGGATAAAATAAATGATCAGACATTTTCATAATTACACGTCAGACATGCTAACGTTAGCTTCTAGTTCAGACAGATTGATGGTTGTGGTTTGTCAAGCAAGAGAAATAGTTCTGAAATGCAAAATAATAGAATTTAATCATGTGATAAAACATGAGATTAATGGCTATTAACTATTGAAATTCAGCGATTAATCGCAGTTAAGAAAAAATTCCTCATTTGACAGCCCTACTTTTTTGACCTTGTGGACAGATGTTTTCACATCACAGATGATGATGTAGGTCTTACAGGTAAAATCTGAGACTTGACATACAGGCTGTTACAATATTTGCCCAAACTGGTTAGAGTCACACTGGAAAATTCTGATCCAGGTACAGCGCAGGTGGTAAATGTGGAGCTGGAGTCAGGATGTGGTGAGAACATCTTAGCATAATGACTGGGAGTGGGTAAATAGGGAGCTCAAAAATACCAACTGAACACCTCCGAAGCTCTTCATCTTTTTTGTTTCATTTGTACACAAACAGAAAATGAGAGTTTGCTGGAACTATTTCTTGACAAACAACAGTTTGTCCATACACCCAGCACTGCTGAGCTGTGTCTCCGGCTGTACCAAACCCGGCAACCTCAATATGATGACAAGACTATGGGAAATGAGGACAAACGCTGCACCGAGGGTTGTTCATTAAGAAGTACTTCCAACACAGCCATTGTTGTGTGGACATTTTTGTTTGTGTATGGATTACTTAAACAAGCAAGATAGAGTGTGTTCATCAGTGAACTTTGCAAATGCTGTTAGATTTGTTTATGAAATTTGGACAGAGCCAGGTTAGCTGTTTTCCACAGGCTAACCATAGTATGTACAGTAGATGTTAACATGCAACTGTCAGATTATTCATGAAATTGTTCAACAATTTATAATCATAATAATAACTTAATAACAATTTGGGTAATTGATTTGATCAACTGTATCCATGTATACAGACTTAATGAAAATATCTGAAGTTTGTGCCTGATCTCGACCAGGTCTGGTGTCCTCCAGGAGGTTTGAGGTCATGTTGAAATGCTCATTACAGCCTAAAGTTTTTGAACAAGAATCTCATATGAAAATGAATAGGATTTACCTGCGAGGCCTCAAGGAAAACTTTTACCGAAACCTCAGATAATCTCAGTTTTCTGTTTTGAACAGACAAACCTGGAACAAACTTGAGTGTCAATCTGTAGATACAAGAAAGATTTCAAAGCACAAATACTTAAATGATTTAGAATAAAATCTGAGTAGTCTTACAGTCTGGTCTGTCACTTACTCATGTAAACATAGTAGGAGATCTAAGATGCATGTTGAACTCTCTACAGACCAAACACGCTGCAAATACACACAACACAACCAAATATAAAAAAACGCTGCAAATACACACAACACAACTTAATAAATAAGATTTATTCTGTTTATTTTTTTCCAGAGAGAAATTGATGTTCAGATGTTTTCTTAATTTCAATTTGTGTTCTGAATATTCTTCATGCTTGAATATGTGGAGACTGAATTGTGCTATCACTACAGACTTTTTTTAGTTGTTGATTCCAACTGGTTACGAAGGAGTCCATTTAAATGAAATAGTAGGTTATGAAATGTATGATGAAATGCTTTCAATAACAAAATATTATGATAATATTTGCCAAAGAAGAAATTGTATAAATGTAATCGAACAGTGCATTATGAAATATTTTTTTAATTTTTTTATATGCATTAATTATTCATTAAACATTTTCAAAGGTAAATGTTAGTGACCACTTTAGAAACTCTGTAATTATTCTGCATGAAACTGATGTTCAAGTGTCTGTTTTTTTTAAACTGGCATTAAAAAGTTTTAAAAAGATAAAGTTAAATAGTATAGTAACACATATTTTTTTATCTTGCATAATTATCTTTATCCACATTGCGTTCAGGATTTAAATCATTAACTGAATTTAGTGTTTTAAATACTGTATCTTTCAGACAAACATAACTATAACATCTGTTTTATGTTCTTGTCTCACTCCCAACAGAAAATCGAGGTGACCAACAAGTCAGTGTTTGACCTCTTGTCCAAAACAACAGAGTACCTCCAGCCTAATCCAGGTAAAAAAAAAAAAAAAAGATGGATCATATTTTAGTTTGTTATAGGAATCCAATAATGTATCCAATAATCAGCAGTACTGTGTTATATTCATGGTTTTTCTCCATAGCCTCTCGAGCCAAACTGAACATGCTGAACACAGTGTCGAAGATCCGAGGGCAGGTGAAGACCACGGGCTACCCTCAGACTGAAGGCCTGCTGGGAGACTGCATGCTGCGCTACGGTCATGAACTGGGAGAGGACTCTGTCTTTGGTACCAGTTCTCATTTGTCAGAAATTCTCAGATAGCTGCAGAGAGGCAGGTTTCCTGATTACAGATAATCAAGGATGAATGCACAGCAGGCAGGTAGAAAACATGTCACAGCGTCATGATAGCTTATGATGACTTTCATTATTAGAAATAAAGCAGTTTGCTGGAAACCAAAAATACTTGAGTGATGCATACTGGTATTTGTCACTTCCCACCATGATGATAATGATGTTACTTGAGAACCTGTCTCTTTGGAACAGGCTTATTCTAGAAACAGGCCTTTGTCCTCCTTTTCTCTTATTCTTCCTCTTTATTCCCTTTTCATACATGTTCCATCAGTCAGTGAGAAGCCTCCTTCTTTTCTGGTCTGATCTTGTTTTAATTTTCTGTTAATGGAGACTCTGAACTTCAGAGCATGTTTGCCTGTTTTTGTCCAGTTTAATCTACATTTCCACTTCACTAGTTCAATCATACAACAGAGCAGCTTCTCTTTTTAAACCCAACAGAGTAACAGAACATTTATCAGGCCTGGGCAATGACCAAAATGTAATTTGTCAATATAGTGGTTTATAATATAATTATATTGTTGTAATTTATGTTTTTTGTAATATATAATCACATTACTTTATTTAGTCTATATATATATATATATATATATATGTGTGTGTGTGTGTGTGTGTGTGTGTGTGTGTGTATGTATGTGTATATATATATATATATATATATATATATATATATATATATATATGACATTAAATCCAGTATTGATAAAAGCAGATTTGACAGTTCTGAAATATTTTAGCAAGTGATTAAAATAACAATTGAGCTATTTCTATACTGAAAACTGTAGTGGACCTGGAATCACCTTTTGAAGGATAAGAACAGTGTCATAGATACTCAGCTGTTAAACCAGGATTTCTCTGTTGCAGGACCACAGGTAAACAGTGTGCTGTGGTCTTCTCTGTCCTGCAGGCAGTGCTCTGGTGGATATGGGTGAGGCCATGAGGCAGATGGCAGACGTGAAGGACTCCTTGGACATAAATGTCAAACAAAACTTTATTGACCCTCTGCAAAATCTACAGGACAAGGACCTCAAAGAGATCACGGTACTTTACAGCAGCATGTAACCTGTCATTAAAATGATATAAGGTGAAACACAAGGGTGTCATGTGTGGACATGTGATTGGCCGGTTAGACAAACTGTAAGAGATGACTGATTGTGATATGTGATGATGCTGACAGTGTTTGCGACACAGGGGAAATTTAACAACACTTGAGGGTGTGCCAAGATCTCTGCAGCACAATTACAACACTGTTTGAAATCTGCCATGAGGCCAGAATGAACATGCATCACCTTCATCTCATCTATAGAATGCATTCATTGTGTTTTAGCTGGCTGTCACATCATAAACATACTCCGTATCAAGTAACATCAACTAAACGTACAATTATTTAAAGTCTCCTCATATACAGCTGGATAGTTTTGTCTATCAACTACTTTTCATACTTGTTACCTGGGTTACCTGTACTGGGGACGTACTGATCCATGTACTGGGGATGTACTGATCCAGTGTTTTCTCCGCTGTACTGATTCTGGCGCCTGAAACTGACACAGAGCATTGATACCAGGAAGTGCTTTGACATTAACAAGTCAGTAGACAGCTCAGTTTAACTCGCTGACAAAACACAACAACAATCAAAGTTTAACAGTAAAACATATCTACTATGTCAAACTGCTTTGATTTCACACTAAAAGACAAACCACAGCACAGTTCACCTGGAAACAACTAAACCAAGACTGAGTCTCTGCGAGTGTTTCGTCCTCAGCAGAGTTTGATTGAGCCACACCAAACAGGTCAGTGTTGGCTTCGTGCTCCATGAAAGAACGGTTTGTTTCTGGTTCAGTCCACAATCTCAACGTCAGCCTCAGAATGCAACACCTTTGCTACATTTTGGGGACAAACACCAATATTGTGACATTGGATTTTGTCTGATGAAAATGCATAAAATGTTTTCGAATCAATACCTAATCATTATGTGACCTCTGTGGTTTATAATACACAGAGAAAAGACACATTTAGAAAAAAGAATGAATAAACAGGATATGAACTAATGTTTCACAATGTATACATTTCAAAACAATTGAGAATAAACAACAAAGTGCAGGATGTGTGAGTTTGTACTGTTTATTATTGTTATGTCAGGACATACAGGTCACACTGTATATTCAGTGTAACTGCTGAAGAAGTGTTTAGACATACTAAAAAAAAAACTAAAAAAAACACAAGTTCAAGTGACAAGTTCCTGGTGTGTGTGTGTGTGTTCCTGCTTGTGTTTGCAGCACCACCTGAAGAAGCTGGAGGGCCGCCGGTTAGACTTCGACTACAAGAAGAAGCGTCAGGGGAAGATCCCGGACGAGGAGATCCAGCAGGCTGTGGAGAAGTTTGAGGAGAGCAAAGAGCTGGCTGAGAGGAGCATGTTCAACTTCCTGGAGAACGATGTGAGAGAGGAGGGAACAACAGGGAGGATTAAACAGAAGAGATGTGTGAATGTCTGGGAAAACATGAATATACTAACATACAGTATTTGTGAAGTGAAATCATCACTGTAATCTAGATTTTTTTTAATCTTTGAATTTCTCCCCCAGATTATAGTTTAACAAGTATGTCACTTATCTAGAGGGTAATTGTGTGTGTGTGTGTGTGTGTGTGTGTGTGTGTGTGTGTATGCGTGCGTGTGTTTGTGTGTTTGTGTGTGTGTGTGTGTGTGTGTGTGCGTGTGTGTGTTGGGGGCATGGCCAACAGGTGGAGCAGGTGAGCCAGCTGTCGGCGCTGATCGAGGCGGCCTTGGAGTACCACCGGCAGTCGAGTGAGATCCTGGAGGTGCTCAGTGGGAAGCTGCAGAAGAGGTGAGGAGCTGATCACATGCTTCTCTTTGCAGGGCTGATCCTCTGTGAGAGAAGATTTACAGCCTCCTCTCAGCGTGGTGGTCCCAGTGACAGCAGGTCTGTGAGCAGTATATTTAGAGACCGTGGTGTGCTGCGTGTGCACGGTGCTGTCACTGTTCTCTCTCTTTTTCAAAACTATGCATAATAACAAAAGCTGTTAATGTGAACTGGGCTGTGACACAAAATTCACTCAGTGACCACATCTGTAAAATTCACTCAGCTACCACCAAAGTGTTCTTACAGTCCATTTAATACATGTTTATGAACTATTGTAAAAACTATTACATTTATGCTCAGAAGCAAACACAACATTTCTGTAAATCAGACTAAATGTGCTTCATCAGTTATTGTCTCCTTGATTACTAGTAATTGGTAAACATATCAGTTGACCCCTATCAAGGAGAATTAGCGTAATTAGTAAACAGGATGCACCTGACACCAATTTGGAGCCACAGGAAAGGGTCTGAATATGTTTGAGAATGAGAGATTTCAGTTTTTGATTTTTAATAAATTTGCAAACATTTCTTAAATCATGTTTTCATTATGAGTGCGGACTGATTTTACAATAGAATCTGCAACACAGTAAAGTCTGCACAAACTGAAGGGGTCTCAATATTGTATTTAATTTCAGTGTTATAGAAAATATTTCAATCAATCACTAACAAATCATAGAAACAGGACTTCAACATGGGCTGTCAACTCATTTTTGCCTCTGGGCCCCTAGTGAGTTAATGTAGCCCAAACCACAGCCACCATATGCTTGTGTTGGACATTCTGTGACTGCAATCCAGATAGCATCAGCATCAAATGATTTTTTTATCCTCATGAAACACTGGAAATTCCTGGAGCCACTTACCACACCATGTCCAAAACAAAATCCTAAATCTGCTTAATCTGCTATCTTTTCATCCCAGGATATCCACAGCCAGCAGCCGGCCCAAGAGAGAGTTCAGACCAAAGTCCATCAGGAGCAGCATGGAGACTCTGGACAACAGTGAGCAGAACGGCCTGTCCTACAGCTCCTCAGTCAAATCCACCGGTACAGCTGCTACATATCTGTCTTCACTCCATCCGTGTTCTCCTTTCTTCTCTGTGGTTTTCTCTGTCAGTACCATCTTCATTGTTTGCTTTGAGTTGTAGTCTGTACTTTCTTTCTGTTGTCCCTTACAGATTTCCAGATCAACCACACAGTCAATGGGAAAAGTAGGTATTCCTCTGTACAGTGTTGAGGTCTAAGGCTTTTATGTTGCATCATGTGTTCTCTGCTCCAGCAGCATCGATGTCTCTGATATCCAATATGATGCAGCTGGATAACATGTAAACTCAGCATCGATGCATTAACTGTGAGCTGCCTGTTTGTTTTTAATGGCAACAACGGCTCAGTCAGCATAAAACAAACTGTTATCAGTCAACAGGTAAAGATTCAAGAGTGTGCACATTTGTGGGCACCCAACATGCTGTGTGTGTTTGTGTGCTCGGGAAGCCTGGAACTCACTCTAATCTAGAGACAAGTGCCCTGATAAGTCCTCAACGTCTATTGTGTTTTTTATAGTTTCAGTTTTTAATCAAACATAATCATATGTCTCAGAAATTCTTGTATTATTTTTTATTGTTTGTAACTCTCAGTGTGTCTCAGTGATGTTTTTTCCTCCTAGAAAAACTTTAATTCACCCCTTTCCAGATGATCCTGGCTCAAACACTGTTCTATAAATTCCTCTCTAATGTCAGAGAGCCATGAGTAGAAATGTAGTTTGCCCCTTTAGGCTCACAGGTCTGTCGTCCCTCTGAAAACTTGCTGTGTCCTTCACCTACAGACCGGTTGGGGTTTATAATTCTTCTGTGGTCTCTCGGTAGTTTTGTTGGTGGACTTTGATAGACCTGCCACCTGCTTCTCCTATGCATGTTTTCACTTGTTATGATGTGATTGAATGTTTGACCACTGAGCTTTAAAGTGCAGTCAGTGCAGCTGCGGTACAACACCCTATCACATCCTGTCTTTGTCCAGTATCTGACAAACACTGGCGCCCTCTGCTGGTCAAAGTCAGACCAGCTGATGAACATACAGGGTGGAGGTGATGAGGACACATCAGGGATCATTTCTTCATCCTGTACTGAGTTTGTTTTTGTTTTTGTGTTGCCATGTCTCAACTCCATCTGCATCTCACCCAGCTGATCATATCACCTCTGTCCCACTGTCATGGCCTGAGAGCCCCACTACCAATGGCAATCTTCACCGTGAGTAACGCGTCCTGACGAGTGTGTGTGTGTGCGTGCGTGCGTGCGTGTGTGCACGTGTGTCAGTTCTAAAGTGATTAATCGGCAGAAACACTTTTGATGATCCGATATTCTTGAAGCAGAAGTTCAGTGTAAAGTTCATTCATGATCACAGAAACTATAGTTTAACTTAATGTAAACTTACAGTGTTTTTCCTGAATTTTCAGCTAGATCTCAGGGTCTTCATCAGTGGATGAATTTTGCACAGTTTGCACAGTTGTCATGGTGATGATACAACATATATGTGTGTGTGTGTGTGTTATGAGCACTGACAACTAAGCAAACTCCATCAATCAAGGTCCTCTTACTAGGTTTTCTGGACCTTTAACTGCAGCTCATGGCCATCTTCGGATGGAGTTTACTCCTTGTCCACTTATATGACAAAAACACCATACTGGGCTGTTTTCAGACATTTTTATTGAAACTAGTTTCTTAAAAAATAATTTGGAGAAATCTTGATGATGAAACTAATCACACATGTCAGAAACATACAACGTGAAGTTATATCTAATGTGGAAGAGTGAAATGATGAGTCCATGATTTTATCAGCTCCTCCTTTGTTTGGGTGCAGAGTCAGAGATGTTGGACCAGCCGTGCTGTCGCTCCCTCTATGACTTTGAGCCTGAGAACGAGGGCGAGCTGGGCTTTAAAGAGGGAGACATCATCATCCTCACCAACCAGATAGACGAGAACTGGTATGAGGGCATGATCAACGGTGAATCTGGCTTCTTCCCCATCAACTACGTGGAGGTCATCGTTCCCCTGCCTCAGTGAAGAGCGGCTCCTTGAGTTCTCCACAGACTCCCTCCTGCCTCATCACACTCAGCCTCTGTCCTCAGCTCCACTCGGGCCTGGAAGTATACAGGGCCGGATCAGCCTGTAGCTGAAAAAAATCTTCTGTCTTCTGATTTTCAAGCCAAGCCAGAGAGGTAGTAGGTTTGTCCCACTCCGACATAAGATGAGATGTCACTGATTGTTTCTGTTAATAGTTATGAACCGGAAACCAACTAAAATCCAAGCCATTAAGTGCGACTCTTCCTGGTTGGACCCTTTGTGTCCTTTGGGTCTGACAGAGGTGAACCCATCCTGTCAGTGCCTCAGATGAGTGATCCATCCTGCCCCACTCACCATCAACTGAGGCTCCACACCTTTGCTCACAGTGCACCATTGGATATCATGACTGCATTGTTAGACCACTACAATCAAATGATGTGCTTTTATGTAATTATAGTCACATTAGGAACATTGTATACATTCCAGGATAATGTTCAATCCCATTATTTTGTGCTATAGTTTCTCCAGAAAATGTTGGTGGGTTTGTGTTTGCATCATAGATCCTGTCATGGTGAGCTCCCACAGACCTCACACATCAGGCTGAGCACATATTAACTCACCAACATAATGAAGTACAAACTTAGATAAATCAGGTTTGTGTCTGAAGGGCTGGTTCACCCAAATTCATTTCATTTGTGGTGCTCACAGTATTGAACCAAGACAATGAAAGAAACTAAAGAACTCCAAAAGTGACTAAGACAATAGGATTAGTTTTAATGTGGGTGGAGCAGACCCTTTAAAAACACAAGATGTGGTGAGTTGATGTCACTGATGTTCACTGATAATTCCACTGTTATACAACTTCATCCATGTTTGTAAAGTTTTGCCATCATGTTGTACTCAGTTCATTGCTGAGCTCAGGAACATGGGGACTTTGCTTAAAACAAGTCAAATGCATCAAGAAAACAAGAAGTCAGACAATGAGACAGGTTTTAAAGCTGCACTAATCAAAAGTTTTATATCAACAGTTGGTCAAATGACTTGTTTTATGTGAAAGATGTAGCTTGCAGCAATGAAGCCATAGAAAATGATCACTAATTATCCTCTGCATTTCTCTTTAGTGCTATTAAGTGTAGCATCTTTCCACTCATTGTTGTGGTTGTACAGTCTGCAGCTTTACTGCTCTGGTTCGGTGTCACAGCATCAACTTGTTTCGAGCTGCAGCTGTTTCATCACCCGCTCTCAGATCTCAGCAGTTAGTTTGGTGACTTCAATGAGACATGCCACTTTAAGAAAGAAAGAAAGACCAAAATTAAAAAACAACAGAATGATCCTTTAAAATGTGAAATAAAACAATTGATGGACCCTGGCTTTAGCTCGATGGCTCTTCCTCAGTTGCTATTTATTTTAGACGTGTTTTTCTGATTTTATCAACATTACAAGCCATAGCTGTGGGTCAGTGATCACAGCTAACTCACACAGTGTCTGACAGTATGTGATGTATATTAATGCTCTTTCAGGTCGCCCTGTCTTGTGTTGTAACTCTGCTCACGTCTACCCCTCCCTCACTGACTTTGCCTGTTTGCCTGCTGTGCTCTTAAGAGTCACCAGAACATTTGTCTGTTCTGTGAGGAACTGAAGTGAACTCCATCTCTCTGAATGTCCCTCTCTCTCTCTCTCTGTTTACATGCTGACTGATTGTGATATGATATGAGGACTGTGCCGCCCACTCTGCACCAGATAGGGATGAATGTCTTGTCACACTGAAACCATATGAAAGTGCTTTTTAAAATGACTTCTGTATTGCACTGAAGCTTTAGAATCTACCTACCACATATGTTTATGGACATGTACCTTTTTGTTGCCAGCATTTTGTTTTTCACTTACTCAGCGTTGCACTTTTTGTTTCTCACAGTGGGTTAGAATCACTACCATATCACATGTATGCGTGAAGCAAACTGGTAGATACTTAGCTTTATAGAATCACAGATGTTCTTTGTGCTCCATGAGGAATCCACTGTCTCAATTATTGTAACTTCCACTGGAGCAACGGTTGTATCACATGTTAAATCAGACGTGTACAGAGTCTGTGGAAGAGAAGATCCCATTAACCTGTGAAACAAATTCCAGCTGTCTCATTAGTGATAAGCTGTAGATAAGTGAAGGCCTGCAGTTAATGTGCGACTGATGAACTGATTTATTTAGGTTGTCCCATCGTGACTTGATAAAACACCTCGGCAGCCTGATAACCAACAACTGTCTGTCCTGACACTAGATGTAGAGTGGTCGGGTAAATGTGCCAGACATGAGGTGGATTACTTAATCCAAAGCTTTGTTTCTAACATATCCTCTTTTACAGGTTTATTTCATCATATTTCAGTCATTTCCCAGTTTTCTGATCTGTTCCTGTTTTTATTTGACTCCATGTTTACCCAGAGACTACAGGATGATCCATGTCTCCACAGCACTGACTCCATCAGTATAACAACAAAGTGTGTGCGGCTCTCAGTTTCTCTTCCTTGACAGAAATACTGTTTATTTATTCCACTTTATTCTGCTCTGCAGTTTTTGGAGAGGTTTTTCATGACCAGATTTCCAGGTGCTTAAAGGGCACAGAGTTGTGAAATAAGAGGAGCTGTTAAAAAATAAGTCCAGTTCATTTTCTTTGATGGCTTGGATCAACTGCATGAGAATAGGCCTTTGTGTATAAAAACCAGAGGTAAACTGCATCTCCCAGGGTGAATTTCAGCAAAAAATGCAATTCAATCACAGAGCTTAAAAAAGCTAAAGACAGTGTTTTACAGTCTGCAGCTTAATTCAGTTACTTTTCTATTCATGGTTAGGTCATTGTTCACAACTGCAAACAAAAATGCTACAACTCTTGATTCACGGCTCTGACTGACTGCTATATAATGAAGTTTTATCATTATTATTGTCATTACCACTCAGTAGCAACAGCAGCCAAGGCTCATGGGTATTGTAATATTCAGAGCCATGGGAGGGTCACCACTGTTCTTGGTTGGCTTTTAGATTGAAAGGTTTGAAGGAAGTAACTTAACCCTTTCAAATCAGAAGTGATTGCTGTTAATTGGTGAATGAGAACTGTTTCTGTTGAAGAGACAATGTGAGTCACTCTGTTGTTCTACTGATTTATTGCTATGGACTTGGAGCCTACATTACTTTATTTATTCAACCAGCTTTTATTTGTGAACTTATAGAACTCAGAAATGTTCTCCTGGCTGTTTTCCAACTGCATTTCTCTAGTTTTGTTTAATTTTATCAACAAAATTTTACTGAGGATGTGAAGAGACATGACCTCAGCACTCTGGTTTGGGTGCTGGTTCCAGTGTGTGCTCGATGGACTACATTCATCTTCTACATCATCTGGTCTCATCTTCTATCATATGTGGACCAACTCTACTTTATATTCAATAGAGTAAAGTCAATCAAATGTATGGGATACTTACTGTTAGCTTGCAATTGCTTCGATGTTCAACATGTTGCATGATATATTTTTTTTTAACTTTTAAAGATTGTTATCATGGATTTTGGATACTGAGGAGCTCTTAGCACAAGATGCTGTCTGCAACACCGTCATAGTACATCACAGAAAGGAATCCTGCCTTCAGTCTCCACAATACAACAGACTGCAACTCGGTTTAGGAAATTGTTCCAAAGTGTTTGACTGGATGCAAGATTAGCCTGTTTTAAAACTGTTATATTGTTTTTTTTTTGCTGTATGAATGACTCCTTGATACACTAAAACAAGATCTTTCTCAACACTGTACCTCTGTTTGCCTTTGCAGTCTCCTCAGTATTCATCTTACAACCGACTTCTAGGCAGGAAAACGGCTGCACAGTTCTGTGTTTTATTTTTTCAGTAGCATAATTTATGCAAAAGGTGTTTTATAGATGTTGTAAATTAATATATTAATAAATAAATGACAAGCAAATATTGAGACAACATTCACATTTGTGTGCATTTGTGTTCATCTTGATGCAAATTACACTATATGGTCAAAATAATGTGGGCTCACCTGTCCGCCTACATGTGTGTCTGACTGTGTTTCATTGTTTAAGCTGCGCCATTAAAGAGGAAATCTTAATGTCATAGTACACAATGTTTTAGACAACACTTCCTTCCTGTTTCAACATGACAGTGCCCCCTTCATGCTGAAGGAATGGTTTGTCCAGTTTGGTGTGGAAGAACTTGACCGGCCTGGGCAGAGCCCTGACCCCAGCCCCATCCAAAAACCTTATCAGATTAACTCGATTACCAGCTTCCCCGACCTCATCACCCAACATCAGAGTTAGATCTCACTGAGCATGGAGGCTTGATATACAGTAGCAACAGGTTAATGCTCACAGTTTAGGTACAACATCATCATGTATGTTATGTCCACATACTTTTAGCCATGTAATTTACCTTAAAGTGATTTTACAAACTGTAAAGTGAGTTTACAGTCTGAAGATTGGGACCCAAAAATTCTCTAACACAGGTTTATATATATATTTATTGGTCTTTTCTCCCTGTGTGATTTAATACTGAATCATTTCATGTATTTTTTGTATCACTGCCTTAAATGATCAACCTCTCATCAGTGATCATTCACTGCAAGGAGTATTTATACACTCCTTGCTACTCAGACATCTGTTGATCACAGTACAACACATCCACATACACTTTGATCCCATTAAAAATCACAAACTTACATAGTATGGTAAACACATAAAATCACACATTTTAATGTATTCAGGCTTTAAGACTCACCCAGCATTGGCACATAAACCAGCTTTTACTGGCAAGTGTGTCTTGGTATTTCCACTCTTGTTATTTTTCCCTTCCCTAAATTGATTATCATGTTGTTGACAGATTTAATCCAATCAAGAGATTTCCTATCTGCTAGTTTACAGTAAAAGTGTGAGATCACTTAAATTATAAACACACTGAGGGGGCATCTCGGCGGATCACATGGTAGAGTGTGTAGCATCAAGGCTCAGTCCTAACCCCAGGGGCTGGGGGATCAAATCCAACCCTTGGCTGTTTGCTGCATATTATCCCCTTTCTCTCCCCAACTTTCCTGTCTCTCTCTCACTGTGCCTGTAAATAAAGGCATAAAAAAAACACACTCAGTTCTTATTTATTAGGTACATCTAACTAAACATCAGTCCTATCTTCATTATGGTTCTGTTGTTCAGTTTTTGCTGAAACTGTTTTAAAGAATGGATTAATTTACTTCATGGTGCACATTAGAAATTCACCAGTTAAAATTCACCAGTAGCAGTAGTTTCTCCAAAAAAATGAGCAGGTCCTGGATAATACACATTCCTCTGTTAACAGAGAAACTGTGGATCATCCTGATTAATGGAACAATTTGGGTAAACGATTCCTTTGAACCATTCATTTTGCTCAGAGCCCTTTGAAAAGTTGGATCCATGGGTCAAGACAAACAATGGCAGCAACATTCTCCCCCTGGGTCAGAGACTATATCCAGACCTGAGCACTCCTCTGCTTGGACCCTCTGATCTCCCTCTTATTGTTCAGAGGATGCCTCTCTCCTTTATGGGAGTCCTGTCTCTTTGGTTGCTCTGGTCTTGTCCCTCTGACCTCCTCAGGTTCCCTCATGCTGCTACAGTTTACAGCACACGTCCAGTCTGGTTGGTGACCCACCACCAGGTCCAAAGTGGGCAGAGAGGTGGTGCTGGTCACGTCCCTGAAGCCTAAAGATGACGTGAGAGAGGAGCTGTCTGGAGGGAAGGTTTCATAACCCCCCCTCACACCTGGGCAACCTCCCCAGGATGCCCTCTCCTTCAGCCTCACTGCTTGACGGATCTTCTTCCAGCCCAGGTGATTGAGCTCCAGGAGGTTGAGAAGGATACAGAAAACCCCAACGCAAAACATGAAGCACAAGAAGATGGTCTTCTCTGTGGGCCTGGACACATAGCAGTCCACTGGCTGGCTGCAGGGGGCCGACGTGCAAAGAAAATGGACAGGCACCTGGAAGCCAAAGAGCTTCCACTGGGCCAGAACAAAGCCCACTTCCAGAACAGCACGTAAACACACGTGGAAGACGTAACATTTGGACAGAACCCCTCCAGAGATCATGTGACCCTCTGCAGTCCCATCCCCGAAGGGGCGAGCTTGGGCCTGGTTCGAGGACACCATGTCCTTGGGGTTTCCTCTCTGGAGGCTCTGGGTGGTGATGCCCTCCAGCACATCTGCAAGGCTGTGACCTAAATGCTTGTGGGAGCGGATGGAGCAGCTGTCTGAGTCGCAGCTCCGATCATACACCTCCCGTCCACTGTCACGCCCTACATCTGGGCCTCCCTGCCCTGCGATATCCCCCAGTCCTTGCCCCAGCCTCTGAGTGGTATTGTGGGGTAGCTTGGACAGGTTGTGCCATGTGTAGATAATGAAGCAGAGCGACGGAGTAGATACGCTGATAATGTGGAACACCCAGAAGCGAGGTTGCGAGATGGGTGCAAAAGCGTCGTAGCAGACAGTGGAGCATCCTGGCTGCAGGGTGTTGCACACGAACATCTCCTGCTCATCAGTGTACACATCCTCGGTTGCCACAGCCACAATGAGCAGCCGGAAGATGACCATGACAGTGAGCCACAGGCGACCAATCATGGTGGAGTGCTGGTGGACGGCGTCCAGGAGACGTTTGAGCAGGGTCCACTCCGTCATGGTGGCCTGTGGCTGGGGCAAGCTGCCTGGAATAGAGCAGTCTGCTCTGGACCAATCCACCTCCTCCTCTCCACTGGACCTGCTGACACCTTAAACCACCCTGCAGAAGACCTGAACACTATGCCACCTAGTTTTCTTCTCAATTCCAGTAACTCGCAGTTCTCATTTCTCAATCAGAAGGATCTTTTAAAATCAGAGCACCTACCCTCCCTGGTCAAAACCTACCGCAGACTTCCTCTCTGCCTGAGTGTTTGCCAGCCCTGCCTTGAGAGCAGTGGAGCCATTGCAAGAGAGAGCCATCCCATCTTACCTAGATAAGGATGTCCACTTGACATGAGTCACTTGGCACATTCACTTCTCTCTTGTCTTTAGGATCCATTTTAAAATGGAGAGACATCACCCCTCCTCTATTGCAGGACGTGCTGATAGTGTCGACTGATAGAGCATTCTTCAACGATTAGTCCTCTGAAAACTAATGGGGTTCTTCCTTTAATGGAGAGGCATATTTTAGATTATGGCCAGAAAAGAGGAGCATGCTTACTCAGATTCTCCACAACACTTGGACACTGTTAAATACAAAAAAAATCAGGTCAGGACACATGGTGGAGCAAAAAAAATATGATGCAGACATAAGGCAGTCTGGTGTCTGATGAGGTCTCCTGTTCCAGGGCTTGTTTTGACTGCTCCTCTCTACCCACTTGCCAGGCCTCTTATCTGTGTTTTAAAAAAAGACTCTTGAAAGGTCTACTAGCATCAAATCATCCTGTCCCCAGATAAAACACTCACTGACCCCTTTCCTTACTTCAAACAGTCCTGGTGATGCCCTGTCAGAGGTTCTCTCTGCTTCATTTCTATTTGCGACATATACAGAAACATTTGGTGAAGCAATGGCTAGAAATGTAATTTAAATGCTTCTTTTAAGGCCTCAGATTGCTCTGTCTCACACACTCTTAAAAAAAACCCTGAGGGGTGGTAATTGTCTTAAACAGACAGTTTCACAGTCATACACAGCGTTCAGCCAGGTGTTTGCAGGTATGAGATTTTGAACGTCTCTCTCTTTTTTTAATTCTTTACACATGAACATTGATCCAAAATGCGGCAGCACGAGTACTGACAGGAACTAGGAAACAAGATCACATCTCTCCTGTGTTAGCCTCTCTACACTGGCTCCCTGTAAAATCCAGGATAGAATTTAAAATCCTCCTCCTCACCTACAAAGCCATTAATGGTCAGGCACCATCGTACCTTGGAGAGCTTATACTTTCCTATTTTCCCAATAGGACACTTCGCTCTCTAAATGCAGGTCAACTTGTGGTTCCCAGAGTTTGTAAGAGTAGAATGGGGGGCAGAGCCTTCAGCTATCAGGCTCCTCTCCTGTGGAACCAGCTCCCAGTGTGGGTTCGGGAGGCAGACACCCTCTCTACCTTTAAGATCAGGCTTAAAACTGTCTTGTTTAGTAAAGCTTATAGTTAGGGCTGGCTCGGGTATGTCCTGACCCATCCCTTAGCTATGCTGCTATAGAGCTAGACTGCTGGGGGATTCCCATGATTCACTGGGCTCTCTCTCTCTCTCTCTCTCTCTCTCTCTCTTTCTCTCTCTCTCTCTCTCTCTCTCTCTCGATGACTTCATGCCATTAACTTTGTATTTTTTCTCTCCCCGTAGTTTGTGCTTCTCCTCTCTCTCCCTCTCTGTCCTCATTCTGCAGGTCTCTCTGCCTCTGGAGCAGCAGGATCCAGATCCACCACTACTCATCTTTACTATTAACCACTGTTATCTGTCGTTATTATTGATAACACCATTACCTACACAGCTGTTCCTGGTCTCTCTCTCTCTCTCTCTCTCTCTCTCTTCTCTCCCCTCTCCTCCCCCTCCCCCTCTTTCTATCTTCTCCTAAACCCAACCGGTCGAGGCAGACGGCCGCCCACCCTGAGCCCGGTTCTGTTGGAGGTTTCTTCCTGTTAAAGGGAGTTTTTCCTCCCCCCTGTCGCCAAGCGCTTGCTCGTTGTGGGAACTGTTGTGTTTTTCTCTGTAACAAAGTAAGGTCTTGACCTGACCCTGTAAAGTGCCTTGAGATAATGTATATTATGATTTGGCGCTATACAAATAAAATTGAATTGAATAGAATTGAATTGAACCCCTCATCCCCCCTTCCACGCCCGAACAGACTGATGGAAATTGTGTACTGTTATTCCCTTTTTATGAGGCACTGCAGCAAGACTACAAAGACATTCAAAACTGAGGGCAGAGGTTCCACTTTCCAGTGGTGGGAATGTTGTGTAATCAAAATGAGCTAGATAATGTGCTACTGTTTGAACCAGCTTGCTGGTTGATATTTTAAAAGCTCACCTGAGATTGTGCAGCTGTTTCCTTAAACACTAACTTTAAACCCCCACAAACACAAACATGTCATTATGGTGTAACTTACCTGGGTGCTGCTGCCTCACCTGGATGTATCAAGCTGCTGCCACCAAGATCTTCCTACTGAAATGATGCATGGCATTCAAGCCAAAAAAAAATCTGACACATTTTAGGAAATTATGGAAATGAATAAAAGCCAATGGTGATAGTAAGATATCAGAGATGACCATTGTTTGTTAAATTCTTTTTTTTTGAAGCTGTTGACACTTTTTCACCTCTGCTTTATTTTCACATACAATAATAAAGTTTGTAGATGTTAAAATGATGTTTGAGCAATGAAGAGACATTTACATCTAAAATCAGCTGACTGGTGTTTTATTATGTATATTATAGGTAAACTGTTCATCCGCAGCTGCCTGGACTTTAGACAGTGTGTAATACAGTCTGCCCTATCATCAGGTATCAGCATGCATCCACCATACAGTATCTCACTCTTTCACCCTATATAAAAATAGCCCACCTATTACAGGAAATACATAAACAGGGCAAGCCTTCATAAACCTTACTCTACGATATTGGGATAATTCAGTTCTGTAGCACCTTGACACTGGTGGGGTCGTGTTCCTGTTGTCCATACCAAAATCTGGGCCTCTGAGTGTCTGGACAGAGATCAGAGAGGCTGTGACGTGTCATTGTGGACATTCAGAAGAGCATTAAATGCTTTTGACTTTAGATGTGGTTGGACATGTTGTACAAGCTGCTTTATTTGAAGCCTACTGAACCTCTTCACGTCTTATTTTCACTCACATAAGGAAGGATACTTGTATCTCCTCAGATCAGGTGTTGTAGTATCATGACGATGAGGTACACAGGCGAAGCATAAAGCACACATGTGAGTTGATGTCCAGACAACCTCCAACGGTGCCTTTGTCTGCTATCGATCCAGACTGAGGCTCATGCTGGATTAACATATTTTAATGGCTGTTATAGGCAGTGGTGGAGCACAGTCTGGCCCCCCCACTTGCTTCCCTTCATAGCACCATACATGAGGAAAAATTTCTCCAGAGCTCTGGATCAGGGTTGGTTTGGTCTGTAAACTGTGAAGCTAAAATTTATTAAAGTAAGAAGACAAACAAATACTAAAGAGCAGAGATTCAGGTACAAGCTACAAAAGTACTGAAAGATGCTAATAATGTTATTAATAGAATAATAATAATGTAGTTGAAAATAAATAAGATGTGTCTCTCTTATTGCCTGCACATCCACAAACTATCAGGGGCTTTTTAAGATACACACTTTCTGACCACAGGTAAATATCATAATCTTAATCCTCTGTGCAGCACCAAACCACTTTCAAGTGAGTATCAGTCCGTAAACAGTCCAGACCCCTATTGAATGCTGTCTGGCTCTGACACTGATTATGGGACCTGATGAAGCGAGGGATCGATAGACTGCAGTGGCCCCTTGCTCCTGCCCTGAGCAGGATTAGAGAGGGCCCCCATTCCATCTACAGTAACAAAGCAACTGGAGGAGGGGGCTGAAGTTTCCTCTGATTGCAAATGGACCTTGACTAAAGCCCAGACACAACATTAGCCAACCCAGACCTGGAGCCAGTGGTAGTGTCTGCCAGAGCAGGCCTGTGCCAAGTGCCAGCAACAGACAGGACAGGAAGTAGCTTTTCTCCAGCATGGCCTCGTGGGGCCCTGTGTGTACATGTTTTTATCCAGCATGTCTGGGGCTCCGTGCTGCTGTCCTGCTGCTGTCAAAGGAATTATCCACCCTCTCAGTCTGTTCACGAAGGAATTCCCAATGATGTGCATTCCCCCCGGAGCTTTGTCAGGAGCAGCCTGGGAATGAATAACAGACAGGATTAGAGGAGAAAGAGAGAAAAAGAGCAGGACCTGTGCTTTGCTAGTCAGAAACAGTCTCTCTGTCTCCCCTGCACTAAAGAGGCATTTTTCAGCAGGACTTTCATCTGAGTTCACATGTAGAAGGATCAGACTATAATTATAAATGGAAGAGCTTCTGTTAGAATAGACTCCACACTCACAGAGACATATACATGTGTCTCAGAAGTGAATGCATTACGCTTCTGTAAAAAACAGCTGATTTTCTGTTCTAAAATAATAGTAGGTATATGTGTTTTCCACAATTATTCTTAATTATAGTGTGGCAAAGTCTCCTTACTGCATTCTTGTGTGGAATTCAACATCATACAATGAGACAGGTTTTAGACTGGTGGAAATCTTCATCCTCAGGATTTCAGGAAGCAGGGAGGTTGAGACAAAAACAAAATGACAGTTTCAGAGTAAACTGAAAGTGTCTGTGTTTGACTGTGGAAGTAAACAACTGTATACTATGATTGCAGATGTTAACATGATTTGAATTCTCCTAAACCAAGGCTGTTCTCCTGTTCAGAGCCACAGCTGTTGATCATACGAGAAACAAGTTGTAGTAAAACTAGAGAGTCAAAGATGAAAATGTATCTTTTGTATTTTTCTCGTACACTCAACACAAGCACAGCTGCTTTTACACAGAGGTCATGTGTTATATATTAGAGCCTGTTTGAATTGTGTCATGTCATATACAACAAAAAGAACAATGACCAGACTACTACTAATAATAATCATAGTAATAACCATCATAAATACAGCATGCTTACAAAATGTTTTACAACAAGGGGAACAAAGAAGAACAAGGAATTCACAATTTAGTAAAAAAAACCCAAAATAACAGAAAAAAACAAACAAAAGACCTTGATATTTAATTTTCCATTACTTCCTAATAATATTTTGACAATTATTTTAGTTTGAGTTAATTTATTGTGTTGACTTTATGAGTGGTATTTACAGTTCTGCTTGATCAGCTGACCTGTTGAGCACCAACCAAAAGGCTCCAGGTCACAATAGCTTAGCAATGAATTACAAAAAATTACAAAACTAGTTGACTTTATTTGCTGTGTGTTATTTATATTATTATAGTATTAATATTCCTAAAGTTCTCCACAATTTGGGAGCAGACCTAAAAACAAACAAAAAAAATTGCTGCATCTTCACTTGCAGTTTTTTAATTCTACCTCAGACTATTGATTGGTGGATTGATCACAGAATGAGGGGCTCTCCCTTCCGCAGACCCAACAACAACAACAACAACAACAACAACAACAACAACAACAACAACAACATGTCCCTCCTCATCCATGGAAGAAGCTCATATTAGCATAGGAGCTGGGAGGCCAGTGAAAGGCTTGCTCCACTGCCTGCCCAGTAGCCCCCTAACAGGATTAAGGGGGGATCTGGCGAGGTGGTGCTCCTGCTCGGTGTAACTCACTCTGATGTGATTTCCATTTGTCTGGCCTATCCCTCACTATTCTCTCCGCCGTCCCTCAGCCACGTTAATCTGCTGGCAGGCTTAAGGAGGAGAAGGTTCCACACAGACACACACACTCTGACAAACACAGAGGGACAGGGATGGTTTACTGTGTGGGACCAAACACCGTCACAGAGTGACTGTGGACATCAAGCATGTGGTAAGACGACTGTTAGAAACTTACCCGTTACTTTATCCGAGGGGTTATTTGAAGCCTGTTGGTTTAGCTGTCATTAGCTCCACTGTGGGTTTAACTGGCAACAGCTCAGTGTTGTGTTTCATGTGTCACTGCTTGTGCTTGTATGTCTGTGATGAAGTAGCTTGTAGCTTGTTATCATGCATGTTATTCCAAATGTTCACCTGAGCCAACTCCTATGCACCTGTCTTTTTTTTAACAATAATGTAGGAATTAATAGAGAAGAGTGACATTGAAGCCAGTTAGGAACAAGCTCTGGTGCAAATGAAACGAGCAGGCGTCACCTCATCGTTGAGTCTGTTTCAGTAGACACAGGTAAGTACAGCTACAGTTCAAATCTCCAGTGTAAAACTCAGTTTAGTCCTAGAATCTGTCTGTGCAGTAAAATCAGTTCAACCTCTTTTCAGTGAAAATGTCATTTTTGACTGTTTGTATCTTGATAATACAAGTCACTAGAACTAAAGTAAACAAGATTGTTTTACTGTGAACGAGCTGAAAATTTCTGACTGCACTGAGCTTGTTTCCCTCCTTTTATAAAAAAAAATATATACATACTTGAAAGCTGTATTAGTTTTTTTTGGGGGGGTTTTTTGGCTGCTTGGGCAGCAGCAGGACAAGATGTAAGCACAACATTGACATATGACCCCTCTATAAAATGATGTCATTTCTTACAGCAAACAGTTGCCTATTTAGTCTACAGCAAAGAGTGAAATTAGGATTTGTTTGCAGCAGTGTTTGTGTCTAACCTGATCAATGTCCAGTATTCACTCTCCTTTTAGCTATTATTTAGCTGCTAAATTCCCCACTATGTTCACCAGAAAGTCGCTAACTGTGTCTGCTGTTTGGTGCTGAGCAGGTAGTGAGCAGTGGCTTTATCCAATCCTGCCTCCAAGAAATGACAGTTCTATACAACCAATCTCCAACAGCAGGTTTAGTCACAGGGTTATTTTATCAGCTTTAACTGAGGCCAACGGGACTGAACCAAAACAAGAACAATTTTCAGAAGTTAAACAAGGTAAAAAAAAAAAAACAAAGCTCTTTTTTGAAGGTGAAGGGAAATGCACATAGTCACATTACTCATTGTCACTGAATCCATTGTTGATATGAAATATTGGTTAGAGCAGCTTTAAGGACTCATTTGGTAGAAGACGTTATGGTTCTGGTTAGTTGCCATTGCACAGACATGACTAATGCTATATTTAAAATATATTTACCATTTCATCTTGCTACCAAACATCCCTTGATGACCCAAACAGCTGATCTGCAGTGTAATACTGTGCACAGTGTAGGAATATGGAGAACATGTGCCAAAGGAAAGGGCTTTGAGCAGGTTTTGGCCTAGTCTTGCTGCTTTTGAAATATATTTTTCACATCAGTTTAGTGAGGATCATAGTGTTATCTTTAATGTGTTTATGAAAACAGACCATAACACATGAAGAATGCTATGATAAAAGGTGTCTATTGAAGTCTGACATGCTTGTACCTGTCTGTCTTTCTGACAGATGACAGACAGATGTGATGCTCCTCATGAGTGAATGGCCCCTCATACACTAGACATGACAGCAAAGGAACCCCTTAGCCCGTGGGTGTTGAGCCCCATGGGGGAGGTCAAGTTAATGCCCAGACACTGGCTGGAGGAGGAGATCAACAGCTGCAACCAAGACATAAAAGACCATCACACAGACATGCCGACTGAGGAACATGCAGCAGTCACAGACAGGTAACTCGACAGTCGTCTGTCACTTCAGTAGAACAGCTGGATGGGAGGATTTACTGCATCTGTACACAAAACTATATGGACTACAATGGGTTTCCACATTCTGAGGGGAAAATGGATCCCATTTATTTTGTGTCTGTAGTTTTTTGGCAAATAATCTTCACTTTTCTCCATCAGTGATGGAAGACTGGTTCAGAGCTTCTATATTTCATCTTATTTAATTTTTTTCTCGTAATTTAATCTCAACAAATGTAAGTAGAATATCGACTGGGACAGAATTGTAAATTTAGCCAGTGTAAGAAGTTTCATGTTCATTCTCTGCCAATAAATCAGTAAGTAAATACATAAGAGAAGCATGATGCTTTTCTGTACATAAGGTACAGCTAAGGTACACAGCTATGGTACACAGCTTTAATGGGTCCCTGATACAGAGGGGTCTTATAACATTTGAGGCCTCAAAGTGTTCAGTTGTCATTGTTTCTGGTCAGAGACAGGACAGGTCAATGTTTATGTCACACACTTTTTCCTCACAAATTCACATCGAGGTGTCGAACCACTATCCTCTGACACGACTCTTGTCTCTTGTGTGCCAGTCTGTGCATCGAGGAGCCGTTCTGTAGGATCTGCCATGAAGATGGGGCCACTGGGCAGCTGCTGTCCCCCTGTGACTGCTCTGGGAGCCTGGCCATGGTGCACCAGGCCTGCCTGGAGCACTGGCTCACCACCTCCAACAGCAGCCACTGTGAACTCTGCCACCACCAGTTTGCACTGCAGCGCCTGCCGAAACCTCTTACTGAGGTAGACCCCTGCAGTACACAGCACTGTCAGTTTGTGACATTGCCACACACAGCATTCAGTTCTTTAAGGGTTTTAGAGTATTTGTCCAGGCTTTGAGATATCCATCTATGAAGTCCTAACCCTGTATAATGGGAAGTGACTACTATCTGAAAACCTGGACTAAAGAAAATCAAAACTATGTGTGGTTTGATTCCACTAGAACTAAATGAGAAAATATGTTTGTTATTGGAGTAAACCAACCCTGGGAGTCTGAATTAAATTTTTGTCCTCAGCTGTACAGTAGTATCTCATACTGTTACTGACAGCTAATTGACTTGATGAGCAGTAAAAATGAGGCATCTATTGCTAAAAGTGAAGCCGGTCACACTGCTCTTTTTTTCTCAATGAGACAGCACATGTCACAGTCAGTGGGAGGAGCCTCTTGGCGAGTTGCTGCCTTCACGTTGGAGGACCTGCTGCTGTTAGCTGGACCACTTGTACCCCAAAGCCACTTAGCCTGAGAGCCAGATTAGATGGTGTTTCCTTCCCCTGCAGCTCTACAGAGGACAGCCGTCGTCTTCCTGCTTCTTCTGTTGCATGTGTGCTCACAGCTTGTAATCTGCTGATTAAGCACCATGTGCTGCATCAGGTTAAGCTTCACACTGAACAGCATGAGCCTGCTGCCAGGTACTGCTACACATGCACAATAACACAGGTACCATACTCTACACTAGTAAGGCATGGTACCTGTGTTGTGTGGCTCAGTAGAGATTTTGATGGTTGTCTGTTCTGCAGACGGAGCTGTTAGTTTGAGTCTATTGTAAACTCACAGCTGATTAGATGCCCTCTGCCTGTGCGGGTGTGTAAACACTGTTTCATCTCCCTCACTCTCCTGTTAGCTTCACTCTACCTGTTTGACAGGAACTTTTATCGTCCATATTAATACAGTGACCTCACTTCCACCACCCTTTCAACTAGAGCACAGGACAAATGAAGCAGAGTGATTAAAGACACCAATGAGGATGTGCAGGTCCTTTAACTGTTAGCTAACAGTGTTGTGGAGATGTTGAATTTTGAAGTGATCCTGTTTCCTGTTTACAGAAATGAGTAATGTTAAAAATCACATTCATTCACATTAATTGTTTTTTCAACTATCAGAAAACATGAAAACATATCTTAACTCTCACTGTATTAACCGTTTTGTCAGTTTAGGAATAATCAGTTTCAGTCCTCAGTTTTCAGTTTTGGCAGTTGGGCTTTTCTTTTTCTAAACTTGTGGGTGATATTGTGTGTTTACACCTGGTCCTTGTACTAAAACAAAGATCACACTGCAAGTCCCTTGAACAATATTGTACGTCATTGAGGTAAATCCTCTGTACTTTTTCAAGAATTATGTTTCAGCAACTTTGGGCAAATGACATTCAAAAAACTGTTCTAAAAACAGATTCCAGTTTATTTAAGTTCAATAATATTAATAATATTAAATGAGACTTCTTTTGAATAAAAAAAAAGCTAATAAGTGAGTGGAGCAAGGCATTTCATTAGGAATATGTATACAACATATGGTTTTGACCTTTTTTGTAAGATTTTTGAACCAACACTTTTGCCCACACAAAACTGTCATAAGATATTGTATAATAATAACAATAATATTGTATATTTGTATATAAAGGTCATTTGTCACATGCACGATTTTTACCTTCTTCAAACACAAGAAGGCGGAGCTAGAAATACCATAGAAACAAGCATACAGGTTGTCTTTTTCAAACCTCTGATACAACCCATAGGAAGCTATCAAACCTTGGTTGTCTTGGTTACAATAATTAACACTTGGACTGTACTGTCAGCAGCTTATCTACCTTCGTCACCATGGTTACTATTATAACAGTCATGGCTTGGTTAGGTTTAGGAAAAGCTGGTGATTTGGGTTAAAATAAGTACTTCCTCAAAATTAGATGATCTTTGTTGTCATGGTTAAAATAATAACAGTGAACGGTCATGGATAATAGAAACAACATAAACTGCTACTTTCACATGGGAATCGAACACCGCTCTCCTGGGTCATATTCATCCATCCACCCCAACCTCCTCCTGACCTGGACTTTGTCGCTCTATAAACTACGTCACCGCACTTTTCCCTTTGCTCCTGTCATCATTATTATGGCCACTAGATGTCGCCTAGCAACAGAACCTAACTATGGGTCATAATAACCTGCTGACAGATGACCTACATTATGGGCTTTTTTTTACAGGCCAGTCCTATTATTATATAAGGTACTGCTCACGAATCTCTTGTGTTTGGTGACATCACAACTTCTAACTGTCTGATTAAAATAGAAAAAATGCATAGTAGACCTACACACAGTACCACCATATTTCACACAGTATGTATCCTAAGGCCTCTAAGAAATAGGTGCCTTCAAATTTTTGAACCCCAGGCAGCCTGTGGGCCAAAACTGGCCCGTCAGTAATAATAACTGGCCCGCTAGATTATTTTGATAATCAGATTTTTTAAAAATCTAATAATATCGAACTGACAGTTTCACATTAAGATGTAGCTAATGTCGAAATAGAGAATCTCCTCCCACGTGAAGATGCTTATTATACTTTTATCCACGTTGAGAGTGAATGACAGACACAACCTTGTCACATCCGGAGCAGCTCACAGCGCCTGGTTCTACAGTAGATCTCTGTCATAGCAGTAACAGTTACCCACAGAATCACAGCGATTTTGTCTACAAAATAAAAGCACAAGAATGCTCATTTGTTCTGCAATTCTTTAGTTCAAACAAGCTTCATGCTTTTATTATGAAAAGTTTTGACAGGAAGTTCCTTGCATTTTTATCAATCAGTTTATTCAAATTAGCCTTTGATTATGTTCTGACCCGTCATGTAATGGGTTAGGAAAGAATTTACTTACTCAAACATCCTAGATGGAGCAGTTACACAGGCCAGGCAGACACACACAAACACACACACACACACACACACTACACTCAGTTACTCAGTTCCAGGAGATACTACACTGTTACTACACTAGTACTACATTCCTACTTATAATACTACTACTACCTACATGCAACCATTCACATGATCCAGTCATTTAGCACCACCTTCTGGCTAAATACCATATTTTCCAGCCCATGTGTTCAAGAGAGCTCAGATTCTGAGCGAGCCCCATCCACACTCGGCCCACCTGGGTTGAACTTGTCTTTTTTAATGTAACAAGCCTCTTCCCCCTTTCCTCTCCCCAGTGGTTGTGTTCTCCATCCATGCAGCAGCAGAGGAGGACTCTGTGTGGAGATGCAGTATGTTTCCTGTTCATCACACCACTGGCCAGCCTGTCAGGATGGCTCTGTGTCCAGGGAGCCATGGACCTGTACTACACTAATGGCATGGAGGCACTGGGGCTCCTGGCCCTCACACTGGCTCTGTTTACTATATACGCCTTCTGGACTGTGGTAGGTTCAGGGTCTATATTGCTTGTTTAGACAAAACATATCTTATTTTACCCTCCCTAAACTTAGTTATAACCCAGACATGTGTAAAACCAAAACATAAGTGGAGAGAGGTCAAACACACACACACACACACTTTAAAAAAGATCACAGTAATCATCACAACCTAAATAAGGTCTAAAGTATGAAACTTTGGTACTGAACTGTCCTGAACCCTGCTGGTTATTTCTCTCTCAGGTATCTGTGCGCTACCACATGCATCTGTTGAAGACATGGAAGAAGACCAACCAGAGAGTACGCCTGCAGATTCCCTTTTCTGGCCACACCACACATAACCAACAGACCCTGTCCATTAACACCCCCAGCAAAGCAACCAACAAAGAGACTATGGTGTAGACCACATTCCACAAGGCTGAACATACCTTGGAGTAATGAAACTCAGGACGCATCCCAAACCTGACACAACAGCAGAGTTGAAGCCAGGGATAGAAGGCTTGAGGACTGCTACACCAGCCTCTGCAACCATTTCCTGCAACCAAACTCATTGTGGAAAGTTAGAGGCAGGAACTAGTGTATCACTATGGCAACTCTGGACATGTTCAATCCACAATGACAATAAGAACAGGGTCTTGTTCTGGACTAATGTATGACCATCCACTTTTTCTTCCACCACATGGAATTAATTTAAGATTACCAACTGATCCCTTGTTCTGTTCTAATACACTGAGTATTTTATTAGGAACACCACACTAACACTGGATAGTTCCTCCTCTGCTCAGCTTCAGTTCTTCATGTTATGGCATGACTGCATCACATCATTTCTGCAGATTTGTCAGCTGCACTTTAATGCTGCCAATTTCCCGTTCTACCACATCCCAAAAGTGTTGTACTGGATCCAGGTCTGGAGACTGGGGAGGCCACTGAAGTTTACTGTACTCACTGTCATGCTGATGGAGCATTATCCTGCAGGAAAATACCCATAACAGTTACAACTAGCAGGAAGTAGCCATTAGAAGCTGGTTAACTGTGGCCATGACAGGATGAACATGTTCAGCAGCAATACTCAGATAGACTGTGGCGTTCAGAGAAGGGTGTAAGTTTGGTTTCAGCATTGGTAGGGAAAAAACAAGCCTGCCACTCCTCCAAAACAAGGACTTTTTAATACTGTCAGCTGAATGTAAGATAACAAATCTGTATACAATTAAATAAAACTATACACAGTAACAGGTTAAAAACTAAAAGTAAACTTAGGGAAAATTACCTGCTAACAGAAAAACACACAATATTTTTGCATCCAACATTGGCATGTTTGTATTCAGTTGGCCTACCAGGGTTGCAGTTCCCCTTTTCCCCTCATTTTCACATTTAAAACTAGGTGCTAGCTAAACTAGCACCTTAACCAGCCACAACAGAAAAATACTGCTAAACCTGTGATGCATCAGTATTAACAATCTAATAATGTAAGGCTGGTGACCAGGCTAGGAACTTGTCCTTTGGTGTCACAAAAAAAGGGCACAAAGGCCATTGAGTGATTTGATGCCTACAAAAAAATAACTTGACTTTCTCAAAGAGAAAAAAAACAAGAAAATAAACCAAATAACATGAAAATCATAAATGATTCACTTTTCAACATAAATTAAAAAAAGATGTGCTTTAAGATGCAGTCCGTTATCACGTACCAAATTACCAGGAGTATTTCTCACTTCAGAGAACCAAATTACTTTCATGTGTCCAAAAGTGTATGTCACATAAATCATTTTGCACAGTAAAATCCAAATATTCTACTTAGCACCAGTTTAACAAACAGGACAAGTAGTGTTTGGCCAGTTAAAGCTAACAATAGACAAATAGAAAAAAACGATATCTCTCCTTATATCTGATCTCAGAACAGCTTTCTGTCCCATAAGGCATCTAATGGCAGTTTGCATTCATCATGCAATTTACTGCCCCCTTGTGGTGGCATCAGGTTATTGTCTCTGGATGTGACGCTGAAATCTCAGTCTTGGACGTAGCCTCTTGGAGGTCCCAAAGTGAGTCATGAAATCATCCTGTCCAGTGTTGGTGAGCCTGTCTCCACTGCAGCCTCAGGTTTCTGGTCTTGGTGACAGGAAGTGGAACCTGACGTGGTCTCTGCTGTTGTAGTCCATCCACCTCAAGGTTGGACATGTTGTTCACTCTGAAGCTTTTCTGTTCACCACAGTTGTAAAGAGTGGTTATCTGAGAGACTGTAGCCTTTCTGTCAGCTCCAACCAGTCTGTCCATTCTCCTCTGACCTCTGACCTCTCTCACTGGATGGTTCTGCTGTTGTGTGAAAATCAATCACAAGTCACAGTCAAAATCACTGAGATCACATTTTCCTCCTGGTGATGTTTGATGTGAACATTAACTGCAGCTCCTGGCCTGAATCTGCATGACTTTATATGTTGGACTGCTGTCACACAACAATTGGATGACTAAGCTATTGTACAGGTGCTCCAAATAAAGTGATGAGTGTTTTTGACTTATAATAATGAGATGAACTGAAGTCAGCAGTGTTAGAATCCATCCATCTGACCACCCATCAACTGTTTAGTTTGATTCATTCTTTCACACACAAAAAACTCAAATAGGCTCTGCTCATCTTTTAGGCCACAGCTGTCTGTGAAGGGTCCAGTTGTTCCCTTCACCTCCTCTGTGCTGGATGGAGGTAGATATCTTAGAGACATATGTGTCAAAACTTGGACAAATAAAACCAAAACTATCTGCATGGCTAGGAAAGGTCCTTCCACATCAACTCCCCCAGAATCCAGAACTGTCATGTTGATGTTCATGTCACCTATAAAAACTATTCAATTCATGTTACCTTACAAAATCCTAAAATTCTTCTCCAAATACTTTAGTGATGAATACTTGAAGTTTGGTCCTCTGAACGTGAATTACATTAGGTTGAAGTTTGTACTGAATATCATGTGTTCCATGTAAATAGCTGTTGCTGAAATGTTTTACAGTAATCAAATGAATTTAAAAAAGTCATTTTTTACTTTGAGGAAGAATCTTTAATTTTAAAAATAATAAATTAGTATCTACTTGTTTTCACTTTCTGCAACCTGATTTTGACTGTGTGTACTTTTAATATAATTATTTTGAATTATTTTTAGTTATTTGGTCCAGCAAGAAACAGAGGGGGTGAACTCTTTGGAATTACTTAATGTGATCTGTTCTTCATCTATGTCAACACAATATGCTTAAGCTAACACTACACAATGATAACCTTTCATGTCTTTATTAATCACACCCATTAGACATTCACAGTGGTGGGGGCAGCATTGTAAATTGGAGATAGGTGGTGTCTGAGGCCTCCTCCCCTGGTGAGGGATGGTTTCTCTACTTTCACGTAGATGGCTTCTTTCACTCCTCTTTCGAACCACCTGCCCTTTCATCCCTTCCCAGGAGATTCAACAATTTATCCTCTAAGAAATACAACTGTTCACAAGTGGCATGTGACTCCAACGACTGTCGTTACAACACAACAGGGCTCTAACGAAGTGGAAACCAACTCTCCACCAAGACAGTCACTCTAACGACTGTCGCTGGCACATGGAGCACAAAGGGAACCAGTGACATCATCAGCCTTGTGAAAGCCCCTCCCAGAGGTTAAAAATACCTGGGTCTCCACACCAGATAGTTGGACCAGTCCCAGCCTGGTCAGGTGTGAGAAAGAACTGATGAAGCCTCTTGGATGAGAGGTGAAACATCTTCCTAGACAAATAACCAAGTCCAGTTGCTTTCGATTTAAAACTCCTTTGAGTTCCTCCACCATACTTTACCGCTGGGATGATGTTTTCATGTTAGTATGTAATGCTGTGTCCTCTTCCTAACATCAGTTCACAAGTTCCTAGTAGCATTGTGGAGTATTGTGCTCTTTGGCAAACTTCAGGCACACAGCAATGTTTTTTTGGAGAGCACCAGCTTCCTCCGTAGTGTCCTGCCATGGACACCCTGCTTGTTCAATGTTTTGCATACAGTTGACTCATGAACAGAGATGTTAGTATCCAATGATTCCTTCTAGTCTCTTGCCGTTACTCTAGGGTTGTTCTTTACCTCACTGTAGACTCTGCATTGTGCCTTTGGAGTCATCTTGGCAGGATGCCCACTCCTAGGGAAACTGACTCCATTTACAAACAATGTGTCTAACTGTAGACTTGATTTGAGACTTTGTAATCCTTTCCAGCTTTATGCAAATCAACAATTCTTGATCTTAGGTGTTCTGAGTTCCCTTGTTTGCACGTGCGTGTCTGATTGTTTATTCATGATTGTAACTTTGATGAAGATCAGACCATATTTTAAGATAGCTTTATACATAAATACAAGTCATTCCAGAGGGTTGAAATTCCAGCTTCCTCCTCATTTCAGAACACAGCTCTTCCTGCCAAATTCAACCATAACTGCATTTGTTGCAACAAACAGTCTTTAATTCTCAGAGCCAAGTGTGTTACTTAACTATTTGTTTAGAAAAACTTTATTATACCAACAGTTTTATTTCACACACACACACACACACACACACACACACACACACACACACACACACACACACACACACACACACACACAAATTAGATTAAATCAAGGCAAAGCTCATGTCTTGTGCAGTTAAAGTGATGAAACACATGAGGAACACTGAGGTTGATAATGTTGCTGTAAGGCATCTGAGCTCCTCAGTCCAACTAACATGTCAGTGTCCTACTCTAGTTTGTCAGAGTGAAGTTTGTCGTATGAGACACTGGAGCCAGACAGCAGAGGCCAGAGCCTGCCCAGGTTTTCCAGGTGGATGTGAAGGACAGCAGGAGATGGACACGCAATCACATGACAGCACAGGTTGCCTCCTTGGATAGATCCTGGGGAAAAAGCAGTGTTATCCTGTGTGATAAGTTACCATCATGGGACACATGCTGTTCTCACGCAGGAAAGGCAATCTGGTTAGTCATGAACATGCAGTTAGGAGGAGGGTTCGCAAATGAGTCAGTTACCACACAGTGAAATAAATAAGCAGCTTCATGATACCAGTTATCCAGGGTCACCACTGAGGCTAGGTAACAGCACACCCTGGGCTTCAACCAAATACTTTTAGCATGTTACAGCTTATCAAACATGTATGAAACAAGCCATGCATTCTGTGACTGGTACACAGAACAACACACAGCGGGTACAAGCACAAACAGGAGAGAAGCCTCAGTGGGTCAGCGACACCCTCCTCACCTCTTGTAGAGCACACCCTCTGCTCTGAACTCAAGACACAGAACAACACTTCTTCTTTCTCTTTGGCTTCAGTGTAGGCAGGAAAGAAAAGGGAGGTCAAGCTTCACATTGTAACACTCGTTCCACAACAATGAGGTGATGGAACCTTTGTTTTCCCTTCACCTGGTTTTGTGACTCAGTGTGTTTACCTGTCTCCGAAAGTGCTGGATGTCACTGCCTGCAACAAACTCTTCATCAAACTCCAGCTCAGTCTCCTCATCAGCTCTGCCCTGCATACACACTCTGTGTTCAGCCATCTCCTGAAAGGCATCACATGACTCCTACAGTGAGTTACATCCAGCACCGAGCGTTAGCAGAGACAGAGGTGTTTGGGTTTAAAAACACTGATGCTTCATCGCTTCATCCTTAAAAATGCTTTGACTCTGGATCCATCACTGGCTCATACTGAAGGTTTGACTTTTAAAAAGGTCAGTGGCAAGAAAATAAATTCAAATGTGTTCAAAAATATAAATGTACTGATGTTCACTGCAGTGACTGGAGCAGTGCGTACAGGTGTATTCTGGGAGATGCAGTTTTATTCACTTACCTCATGGTTGGGGTTCAATAGGACCACCCTTACATTAGGAACGGGGCCCCAGCTCCTGTGACCCTGCAGAATCAGGTCCCCAGAATCAGCCTCTACCTCTGCACCTGCTGCCCAGATCTGACAAGCGCACACACACACACACACACACACACACACACACACACACACACACACACACACACACACGTTATACTATATTTGTGGGGACCCATCACTGACATAATGCATTCCCTTGCCCCTGACCCCTAACTTTAACCACCACAACTGAATGCCAAGCCCTACCCTGACCTAAACCTGATTCCAACCCTAAAACCAAGTCTTAACCTTCATGAATATAGTAATACAAGTCATACATGACTTGACACATATGATTTGTGTATGTGTCATAATATCTGGGCAGGACTGTATCGAGAGATTACATTTTGGATATCGACCAAGCCCACAACAAATCTCATCAACTTTCCAGTGATCTTGTCTGAGTTTTCCCTCTCTGTAGTGAGTCAGTGTTGGTTTCAGTTATTCCATCTGTCCTTGAGCCCCCCCTTTAAGACTGTAACACTAGTTACTCACTGTAAGTGTCTGCCCACCAGCCAGGACACAGGAGGAGGGGATGTGGAAGGAGATGTCTCCAGAGTCTAGATACATCCTCCGAACAACCCAACCACCCAGTGGCTGCTCCTGGAATGACAGGAGAACAACAAACTGTTAGAAAGTTGCATATAAAGCCTAGAAAGACATACTTCTATAAAATAAACAAAAACATAATAATTAGTGAGTGGGACTCTCTGGTTTCCAACTCTTGGAGCCATAATTGAGAAGTGATGATTCAGTGAATATAAAAAGGTGCAGTGATTTCAGCCTTTTAATCCAGTTCACTGTGCTAACTCATTCCCATTTTCCATCCACTAATAAAGCAAAGATGTGTGTGAGAGTAATGCAAACAAATTGCCTTCTGAAATGAATGACTGGACTGATGCTTCTCCTGATCACAGTTAGCTCAAGTTTTGTAGAATGGAGGCTCGAGTTTGGAGCTCAACTTCAGCAACATGCGTGATAACATATGTTCACAAAATGGGAAATTCAACCAACTAATGATGGTACTATTACAAAGTACAAATGAAGACAAAGCCAAAGACAAACCCATAATCCAGCTGCCTTACTGTCTCAGAGTTGTTCCTCAGTCTGACGTATCTTCCGTACATGTCGACCTCTGCCACGCTCACAGCCCCGTGGTCTGTTGAAGGACTCGACATTTTACAGGCAGGCGAGCTGCCAGAGGCTCCCTCGTGTTTGCGTTTCTTTCCTCTGAGTTTGCGGCTGCTGTGTTCGTGTGTTCGAGGGACGGACGTATGCTGGGAGGGGCTGGGTGACAGCTGCAATCTGGGAGAAAAATTTTGAAATAAAAGAAAAGCATTTAGAAAGTATCAGACCCCTTCACCTTATGTCACATCTTATGTTGCAGCCTCGTGCTAAAATGAAAAAATTATAATTTCAATCAATCTACAGTTCTTCATAATGACACAGATTCATTAAATAAGGACAAACTGAAATATCAAATTATTCAGACACTGAACTATGACAACTGAAAGTTATCTCTGGGTCCTCCCATTTCTCTGGATCATCTCTGGCTTGTTTCTCCACCTTGATGGGATCCACCTGTGGTAAAGTCATCTGATTGGAAATGATGGGGAAGACACACACCTGTCTATTCAAGGGAGTCTGAAGACTTCCTGAATGCCCTGTAGAATGCCCAGTCATACCTCTGTTCCTCCACCTCCAGCATCTTCCTGTAGGCATTGATCTCCATGTCCAGAGCCAGCTTGACATCCAACAGGTTCTCGTAGTCCTCCAGCTGGCTGTACATCTGGCTTCTCATATTCAGCAGCTCCTGCTCCTTCTGAGAGAGTTTCTGCTGCCAAACCTCCCGCTCCCTGTCCAGAGTCCTCTCAAGCTCCTGAAAGCGGCTTTCCAGCACCATTTTCTGACCGAGAGAACAACATGAGGAGAAATGTTAACAGCAAGACAGAACCATGTGACATCATTTACATGCAGTTGACACCATGTAACAGCAAAGCTGGGCTACATGTGACCACAATAAGGCATCTAATGCAGCAAAGGTACCACACACACACATCTGATTATCACACACACACACGTAGTACTATAGTCATGGGGACTAGAGAATGCATTATGTTAATGCTGAACATGAAGCATTCTCTAGTCCCTCACCCTAACCTTAATCACAGCTGAATGCCTGGCCCCAACCCTAATTCTGACGCCAACACCAAGCCACCTACAAACAGCCATTCAAACTTGTGGGATCCAGAATTTTGGGCCCCACAAAGTTGTTAGACCCCTTAAGTAAAGCAGTTTTATGACTATATAAATATAATGAAACAAGCACAAGCGCACACACACTGACTATTCATGTCAGTATGGGTCAGATGACAATGCGATCAATGTTACACTGATTTTTTTTTATAACTCAGAAGCCTGAGAAGTCAGATTAATATTTTTTTTTTATTTCCTTTGTCTCAGTCTGTTTGGGATTTAAGGAAAACTTCTTCCCGTAAGAACACCACCAAGTATAAGAAACTAAAGATCATCACATCTGAACAAAATGCCAAGTCTCAAGTCTAAGTCATTAAATTAGTGAACTTTACTTTGTCTGTTGATTTTGTGTTCCTTGGTCAGAGCCAGGCCAACTGTTTCCACCTGTTCCCATTGTTTTCCCATCAATAATAAGCAGATTTTCCCAAATAAAATAAAAAAAAAAATTGTATATTCCTTCAAAGGATGTCAAACATTGTTTAAAGACAAATTTTATATCTACACTCTAAAACCAAATTAAATCCAAGTGGATTGTCTGTGGTCTGACAATTGGAAACCGAATGTCAAGTTAGGGTTAGCAGGTTACAGTTACTACTACTACTACTACTACGTGGTGATGGAGGTTTGTGGACACACTTCAGATTTAACCTGTTGTTTTTTCACATCCTTCAAATCTTATGTTAAAATATCAACAATCTTGTTAAGTTCTGTTCATTTATACAAACACATTATCAAGTTGTTTCATTTTTTTTTCAATCTAGTTTTTTCCTACATGGGTCCTGTCAGGCTTTCTAACACATAAGGCTGCAGTTCAAAGTAAAAGTCAAAATAATCTCCTTTCCTAACCACTTTAAGAAAAATTCCTAAGGATGTAGGAAAAGACGATAGCAATGAAGAAATAATCTGCCTGAATTTTCACTAGACTTTTTTTTTTTTTTTTTAAAAACCAGCCTTATGATAACACATGGACGATAAATATTCCTCTGACTTCTTTGGCCACTTGAGGGTAGCAGAAACAAAATCTGAAATATATGTATGTACAGTATTGTTTACAATCAGTGAACAAGATGTTTGTGTCCAGCTGATATTTCCAGTTATCACTGCTTTTATGTTTCTGTCTCATGGAGCTCTCAGAAAAACATCTCTTTAAATGCTGCACTATGTTCACCAGCTAGTTGTTAGCTGTGTGCTAATGATTCAGCAACAAAAATTGTTACATCAAGTTACAGTACTTTTACTTTCATTACTTAGTGCAGATCCATCACAGGAGCATTTTATTTCGGGTCCTGTTGGGTCCCAGTGGACTCAGATTGGGTATGCATCCTCAAACATCCTTCAAGTCTGAACAAAACAGTTTATGTCTGAGTGTAAACAACACGTGAATGGGCATTTTGCCTCGTTTAGTAGAGGTTATCTTTGGTCCTGCAGTCCCAGCACCAAGTAAACTCATCCCAGACCAGCCTGTCTGCTGTCTCCAAACTGATAAAGCCTCCAAACTGCTGGTAACAGAGCAAACAAGCTGAGCCCCAAATGTCAAAGCAGCAGGGCTAAAGTGGGATAAGTAACTAAACTGAGGGCAACTGCGGAATTAGTGATTATTCTCTGTAGGGTCATCACTGCAAGTGACTTCTTTCACATTACACCAAGTCATTTGAGCAGCTGTTGATTAAAAAATATTTATTATTGCTGCTTTAAAGTTTCCCTATCATTCCTAAAAAGTATCATGAGAGTTTGAAATACTGTGTAAAGGTCAGTTTTTTGTTATTCATATCGTGTCATCAGTGGGTCATAGGCTCAATCACCTTTGTGTTACCTCATGCAGCGACAGATGGCAACATATCACAATCTCAAAATTTTAACTTTCTTACAAACTTTTAAATAGCACTTTCAGAAAAGTTGATACTGCCAACCTTTACACGCACACTAAGATCTTTAGATCTAATTATAACAGTTACACTTAGCATAATCACCAAACACCTACTATGTTAATGTGCATAGTTTATAGTTTGTGTATGCATGAAAATATTTCACTTTAATACATACTGACTCAGTAAGATGTACAGTCTTTTGCACATGTACTAATTACTGTTTAATTTCCATTTTTTATGTTAATAAAATGCATTAATTGTTGAAGAAAGGCTGATTTTTTTCAATGCGTGTTTGCTGCTGCTGCTGTATGTAGTTTTTTTTTTAACCCCAAAAACAGAAATCATCATTTGCCCGAGGGAGCCATAACTCTTGTATAACACTGTGCTTAAACAGACTGGCTGCTGACGTCGATCCATGATGCTTCTAACATTCAGCCTGTTAAAGAGGTTTGACATCAGCTGGTCCTTGTCAGTGTGTAGATGTCTACTTGTGTCATTTCTTATTTGATACGTTACCTCACATTATTGCAATATTTGTTTTTCCAAACTTTGACCATTATGTGCCTCAGCCCCAACATGGCAGCCTGATAATCAAACTGAATTGCCATTCTGTTTATTTAATTCCTTCTGTCTGACACTGTGTTCATGTTGGCTGATTTTTGTTCAGGCAGGGTCAATGTGACCTGTTCGGTCCAGTCAAAGAAAAGTCAGTGTAAGAGTTGCTGTTCTTCTCAAATCAAATGACAGCAGCTAGTGTCTCATCTTTGCTCATCATTCATCTGTTGTTTCTCCAAATGGCACAAACAGAAACTACAACACCAGACATATCTGAGTCACTAAACAAATAATAATACTGGACAACTGGGCAGCGACTCAGACAAATGGAACCAACTATACTTTCTACACAGGTGACATTTTGTTAACATCGTGTCAGACTGCACTTACATCTTTCTGGTACTGTTGCAGCTGGGAGGTGAGGGTCTCCACTCTGAGCTTAGTGGTTTCCAGTTCTTCTTTGGTGGCTGACACAACGTCGTTTTTCTCCAGTGCAGCCTGCTGGGCATTCTGTAACTGTATGGCAGAAAGAATTCAGTGTGAACAAAAGACACTTTTTAAAAAACCTGATGTGTCTGATGAATCTGGACACTTTTAAACGCATCATCTCAAGTTGTGAGTTTACACCTTTGAGCTGAAGGTCCTGTCGATCTCGTCTTTGTACTGCTGCAGCTGAGACTCGTGGTCCTGGCGCAGCTGCTGCATCGACTCAGCCAGTTTACTCTCAAACTCTCTCTGTCTTCCTGAGTCCACCTCCACTAAGCGGCTCTCATGTCGGCTTCGGATCTCCAAGATCTCCTACAAAATTAGTATCGTGTCAAGTATGAGGTGACACAGAGAAAGACTAGAACTTACAAAGGTTGAGGTGAAGTGCAGCAAATAACCAGTTTTGCGGCATGTCACAGAGAGAGAGAGAGAGCGAGAGAGAGAGCGAGAGCGAGAGCGAGAGCGAGAGCGAGAGCGAGAGCGAGAGCGAGAGAGAGACCTGCTCACTGATGTTCCTCTGGAGTTCCAGCTGTTCTTTGAGTGTTTGCCCTTGGTTCTCCATGTCCACCCTCCTCAGGATCTCAGAGCTCAGCTGGTTCTTGGTGTCTGACAGGATGCCCTCTACCTGGTGACAAACGCACAGTCTCTTCAAACACACAGTATGTATGCCATGTCTGTGTGTTCAGTACAAAGCTGAAGTCAAGATGAAGTTAGCTTAGCACAGCATAAAGACTGGAAATGTCTATTCTAACTCTAACTCTGTCTAAAGTTAACAACAGTCTACAGTCATGCTCGTGGCTCTGTGAGGCTGCACTAAATCACAGCAATGCTTTGGTTTAAATGCCAATTTCAAAAATGATAACATGTTTATGTTTAGCAGCTATAATGCTCACCATCTTTAACAATTGCTCAGTGGTACTAAACACAAGCACAAATACAGCTGAGACATTTAATGACAATCTGTCCAACAGCTGGGATATTTGATTCAGGACCAAAGTGGTGGACTGACTTACAACCGACTTGGTCTAGAGCTCTAAATAATTCTCCCAGCAGCTTAAGACAAAACAGTCATTTCTGTTAGTGTATGGGTTACATGAACAAGCACAGTGAACTAAATCAAACATTACAACTGCCAGTATTGTGTTGAAGTCTGTCAACCTGTAAACAAACATTTCCCCTTCAATTAACTTGTACCCAACCTTATCCCAAACCCCTCATCCTCTGAGACGGTTAACCTGACCTCAACCAGTTACCACTGCTCCTGCCCAACCTAACCCCAACCCCAGCCGGAGGGGAGACTCAGTTCTAACGAACGGGGAACAGACTTCCACAGAGACCAGAGGATGTATTATCTCACTTTATTCCATTCTTTATGCTAAGCTAGGTTAACCATGTCCTGACTCAAGCGTCGTACCCAACTCAGACAAAATGTTGAACCATTCTTTCATGGATAATCTAGTTTGTCACCACCATCTTTACTTTTATCATATTGACTGAATTAAGATATAGTCAAAGTCAACAAATGAGGGCTTTAAGGACCTCGCACATGGATGATGCATCATTACATCTCCAGTGAGGGTTAGCTCATACGTTTTCCAGCTGGCCCTGCACGTCAGTTAAGTCCTCCTTAAGTCTCCTGTTCTCAGACAGCAACTTGGTGCACTCAGCATCTTTGGAGCTGAGAGTAGCCTCAACTTTCCTCCACTGGGTCAACGCATTCCCCAGATCGCTCTCCTTCTTCTGGTTCCTGAAGAGGGACAAGACAATGAGACTTATGTGAGCCATAGGAGACCACTTGACTTATTTGATCTCAGACCATGCTGAACTAATGAAAAAATGAAACAATGCAGATCACATTTGCCAGCATGAGGTACCTTACACATTTGAAAGCAGAGACTAAAGCCACACATCGGCTGTGGCTGTAAATTTCAGGACAAACTAAGTTGGAGGAAACTGTCATGTTGCTTTGTGTGCCAAAAGGGATTCTTCTCAAGCGTTAGTTATTAGCGGGGGACCTGCCGCTCGGCCTATTCAACGCATCCCGAATTATACAGCTGTGCTAAGGATTTTTTTAGAAGTCTTTTCAGCTGTGTTCTGCAGGTGTGTGTGTCAAAAACAAAGCAAAGTGGCATCAAAGAAGCCCATTTCTGAGTGGAGCCTGGTGCAACATCTTCTCCGACACCTGCATGGTCGTGTTTATCCTAAAGCCAGGGTTACTACCTGGCTTGAAGTTTCCTGTACTCCTCGCAGATATTCCCGTAGTCGATTTGCAGACGGGCCCTCTCTCCGGCCAGGACGTCCAGGGACTTTCTGACATCGGCCAACTCATTCTCGTAGAGCCGCCGCACGTTGCTCATCTCCCGGCTTTTCGATTCATCCTTCTCCTCCAGCTGAAGCAGTATGGAGGACCGTTCGCTTTCAAGCTCTTGGACCCGCTGGATATAGTTGGCGAGGCGGTCGTTGAGGTGTCGAAGCTCATCTTTCTCCTGGATGCGGGACAGGCAGGTCGGGCTGGTGCTGGATGCGGACAGGCCGGTAACTGCGCTGCGGCGGGCTGCGGAGCGGCTGGTGCGGCCGCTGGAGGCGGCGGGGGTGGAGGTGGCAGAGGCCATGATGGCGGTGGGCTGGACACTCCAAGTCAGGGTCCACAAATAATCCACTTAATTTAGTTGAGTTTAAGAGACATACAAAACTGCGGGCCGTGCTAAAGTGCACCCAATCCGAACTAACACAAGTACTGGATGCGGTAATGCTTAAAATGATTAAAAGTCCCTCTGAACCACTTCCGTACAGTTCATCGACCACCACCGCACATGGAAGACCCGGGTCTGGTCCTGTGAACCTGTTGGTGGACGCTTCCTTGCATTAAAGACGTCCACAGCTGAAATCAATCTAATGTGACGAGTTGACGCACCGAGGACAAGTGAAGAGCAAAGGTACCGCGAACGGACCCGAAATGACACAGTATATTTCCGGGTAACATTTTCAAAATAAAACAATTGACTGAGGTTTTGCGTGTAATCCAAAGTATTGAAGTAAAAATAATAATAACGTATTTAAGAGGGAATCTAAGGCAAATTCTAATTTATTTAATAACATATTCTCAGTTTCTCACGTATTATTATTATTATTGTCACTGTGGGCTTTATCGTTGACAGTGTCTCCCATCTTAAAATTAAAAACATAACTTTGTTATTTTGCACCAACATTATGAAATAATATGTTAGCCTTAAAAACCACTGTCCATAAAGCACGTAAAACATAGTTTCAGTGATCTAGTGGATCAGCTCATGGGAGATCATCATTGCATATAAATAACAATATAAACCAAAATGATGCTTACTATACTATACTATACTATACTATACTATACTGTATATACTATACTATATTTACAATCTTTATCTACAGGTTAATGTTCAGCTCTGGTAAGTTCATGTTTAATGATCCATATGGTAGTAGCTGTGAAATGAGTAAGTAAATAATTTGCAGGAATGAAAGAGATAACACATTAGATAAGAAAACTAGGGATGAGGACCAGTGCTGATGAGAGTAAAAAATCCACAAGATTTATAAAAGCACCAAAATGTGGGGGAGGTGATTAAATTAGATTCGACCAAAGATGTTTTTAAAATGATTTAAACATGTAACACATTATATGATAGTATAATCACAAAAAAATGATGGAAGTAAATTATGTTATAAAACATATATAAAGCCTAGACAAAGCATGTTACGTTAATGGTAGGTTGAATTGCAATAGGACAAAGTAACAGTATGACAGAGAGTGGTTCTCAGTCTTAGAGTATGCACCTTCTTATGATCCGTGATGATAAATTGTGAAGTGTGAACCACTATATGACTGCTGTAATACCATGAGCTTTTTCATGACTGAAACGTTCGTATGACTTTACTTTGAAGGGATAATCGCAGGATTTCCGTTATTTTTTGGCGTAACTGAGCGTGCTTTGACTCCAGTGAGATTCCTGCAGGACATCAGCTGAGAGGGATGACTAGCCAAAAGCCGGCCGCTGATGTCACTTATCACAAGACTGCATTTAAAGGAAAAGTTCGTTTTCCCAGCTGTTTGAACGCAGTCCTTGAATCCATGCATCAAACACGTTTACAAGATACACAATGTTACCACATGCAGTCAGGTCAGCAGGAACAAAGTGTCTGTGAAACACAATGTTTTCAGTGAAAATTGTGCATGCATATGAGGAAATTCTTTTGAAATTATTCTGTGTGTGACACTTATTTTGACACACATTCTAAACTAATTAAATTAGTGTGAAGATTGTAAGTAATGACAGTATATATGATCATTTTCATTCGTGATTTATGAGAGTAAATTCAATGTTGTTGTTTATTCCTGGATGAAAGGGGGCGCCAGACCTCCACCACACACATTTCTGTTACTAGAATAATTTAGATTGTACAATGTGATATCCATCTATTGATATACAGTGCCAGGTATTCATTGGCTGCATCTACATAACTGTTATACTGACTGGTATATTGATTGACTGTGTAACTATATGTGCAGTTTACATGCTACTATACAACTGTATTATAATGCAGTCAATTCAGATACCTATATGAATAGAAAACCATCACCCATCCAGCCCTGCATATGTACAGCCTGTCTCCACAGAGCAGAGCTGTGCATAGTGAGGACCTGGAGGTCGTTTACTGACTGAAACTTTTTGATGTTCCCATTAGTCAAAGTCAAGACCAGTCCCCTCATATTCTGCCAGCTTCCATTCTTCACCTCATAATAAAAGCCTGGGGTTGTGATGGTGTGTGTGTTGGGTTGTGTGTGTGTGTGGTGGCCCTTTGATCCTGCCTCTTGATGGCAGGGAGCTCTGTTTGGCTCAGCTATGGGAATGATGAGAGTGTGTGTATTGCAATCAGGTGAATGATGGATGCTGACAGAAACTAGGCAACTGGATGTGAAACTGCTCTGACTGGGAGTTGAGCAGACTAGACTTCACTAGAACCTTTACTTCCATTCCAACCCTCATCTGTCTCTGTATTTTATCTGACATCTCCCACATAAACCTTTAACCCAGTATAAAGCTGGAGTTATTCTACATTTTCATATTGTCAACAAATCCCATGAAAAGACCAAAAGCAACAATGTGTTAGTCCATCTCTCAGCACTGTCTCACTTCCCTGTGCTGTCTGTGGCTCTCAGTTCCAAGCTTATTGGTTCCTAGTGTTTAACTTTGTAGTTTAAGTAACATTAGTGATGATGAAGATGTGATAGCTGTCTGGAATACATGTATGTTGTAGGTCCACTACAGTATAGCTTCATTCAGTTTTTAGCAAACTCTACTCAAACAGGGGGAAACTGTATGATTGTTACGGAGTATTTTCAGCAGCAGATTTGTTGTTTTAATGTGTTGTTTTCAGTTCAGTATGTAACTGAGTATAAATAAACTGCAATATATGTGATACAGAGGAATAAGGAACACCAGGCTTTACATTATTTGTTAATGGGATCCATTCATCATTTGTTTTGATCTGTTAATGGAATTTGTTAGAAATCCTAAAAACACACAATAACTCCAGACATATCCTTTAAACATGGGTCCGCACAGAAAATGTTGTGTGAAGATCATGATGTGATAAAATAGAAGTCACGATACCTACAGGATGGGCTTTAGACTTATATTATTATATATGATAATATGGATTCTGATGCATGAACATGAAAGATGAATTTTTAAAGTCAGTCAAGGCAAACAGAAAGGCCAGTAAGTACCTGAGTTTTTCTTTTTGTTTAATATATATGGATATACAATATAAGAATACACTGAGTCCATCCCTGGTCAGTATCACTAAAATGTTAATTAATCCTATCCATCTAACGTGGTTTGATTTGTTTTAAGCCCAAGAAGAAGCCAAGTCATTTGAAAAGCTAAAATGTTTAACTAATTAAACTCTAGTAAAAGATCTTTATTTAAGAAGCAGCTGCAACAAAAACCAGTGATACTCTTCATTAGTGAAATACCATTCTTTTATTTCATTTTTTAAATATTTCACATATCTACCTGTATTTTTAGATGAGAGATTTGATCCTTGTGGGCACAGATGACACTAGTATAACACTAATCTATGGAGAGATGATTCTTTTCAGCTACTCTTTGCTGGATGGGTTTTGTTGCTCTGCCTGTGTTCTGCTGGATTCAAGTCAGGGGACATATTTGCTCAGGTCATAGAATGTTTGTCATTGTCATGTTGGACTCATCTCTTCATTCAGTATTTGATTATAAAACTTGCCTACTTAGCATAAATGTCATCTCACCTACACCGTTTACTAATGCTACATGCCACAACCCAAACAAATTTACCTTGGTTTCATCTGATCCAAAGAATGAACTGCCAACACTCATCACTGCAGTGGTCACAGGTTGACTGACTGTCGCTGCAGTGGTCACAGGTTGACTGTCGCTGCAGTGGTCACAGGTTGACTGTCACTGCAGTGGTCACAGGTTGACTGACTGTCACTGCAGTGGTCACAGGTTCACTGACTGTTGTTGCAGTGATCACAGGTTGATTGTTGCTGCAGTGGTCACAGGTTGACTGACTGTTGCTGCAGTGGTCACAGGTTCAATGACTGTTGTTGCAGTGGTCACAGGTTGACTGTCGCTGCAGTGGTCACAGGTTGACTGTTGCTGCAGTGGTCACAGGTTGACTGACTGTCGCTGCAGTGGTCACAGGTTGACTGACTGTCACTGCAGTGATCACAGGTTGACTGTCACTGCAGTGGTCACAGGTTGACTGACTGTTGCTGCAGTGGTCACAGGTTGACTGACTGTCGCTGCAGTGGTCACAGGTTGACTGTTGTTGCAGTGGTCACAGGTTGACTGACTGTTGCTGCAGTGGTCACAGGTTGACTGACTGTTACTGCAGTGGTCACAGGTTGACTGTCACTGCAGTGGTCCCAGGTTGACTGACTGTTGCTGCAGTGGTCACAGGTTGATTGTTGCTGCAGTGGTCACAGGTTGACTGTTGCTGCAGTGATCACAGGTTGACTGACTGTTGCTGCAGTGGTCACAGGTTCACTGACTGTTGTTGCAGTGGTCACAGGTTGACTGACTGTCGCTGCAGTGGTCACAGGTTGACTGTTGCTGCAGTGGTCACAGGTTCACTGACTGTTGCTGCAGTGGTCACAGGTTGACTAACTGTTGTTGCAGTGGTCACAGGTTGACTGTCACTGCAGTGGTCCCAGGTTGACTGACTGTTGCTGCAGTGGTCACAGGTTGATTGTTGCTGCAGTGGTCACAGGTTGACTGTTGCTGCAGTGATCACAGGTTGACTGACTGTTGCTGCAGTGGTCACAGGTTCACTGACTGTTGTTGCAGTGGTCACAGGTTGACTGTCACTGCAGTGGTCACAGGTTGACTGACTGTTGCTGCATTGATCACAGGTTGATTGTCGCTGCAGTGGTCACAGGTTGACTTTTGCTGCAGTGGTCACAGGTTGACTGACTGTCACTGCAGTGGTCACAGGTTGACTGACTGTCGTTGCAGTGGTCACAGGTTGACTGTTGTTGCAGTGGTCACAGGTTGACTGACTGTTACTGCAGTGGTCACAGGTTGACTGTCACTGCAGTGGTCCCAGGTTGACTGACTGTTGCTGCAGTGGTCACAGGTTGATTGTTGCTGCAGTGGTCACAGGTTGACTGTCACTGCAGTGGTCACAGGTTGACTGACTGTTGCTGCAGTGGTCACAGGTTCACTGACTATTGTTGCAGTGGTCACAGGTTGACTGACTGTCGCTGAAGTGGTCACAGGTTGACTGTTGCAGCAGTGGTCACAGGTTCACTGACTGTTGCTGCAGTGGTCACAGGTTGACTAACTGTTGTTGCAGTGGTCACAGGTTGACTGTCACTGCAGTGGTCCCAGGTTGACTGACTGTTGCTGCAGTGGTCACAGGTTGATTGTTGCTGCAGTGGTCACAGGTTGACTGTTGCTGCAGTGATCACAGGTTGACTGACTGTTGCTGCAGTGGTCACAGGTTCACTGACTGTTGTTGCAGTGGTCACAGGTTGACTGACTGTCGCTGCAGTGGTCACAGGTTGACTGTTGCTGCAGTGATCACAGGTTGACTGACTGTTGTTGCAGTGGTCACAGGTTGACTGTCACTGCAGTGGTCACAGGTTGACTGACTGTTGTTGCAGTGGTCACAGGTTGACTGACTGTCGCTGCAGTGGTCACAGGTTGACTGTTGCTGCAGTGCTCACAGGTTGACTGACTGTCACTGCAGTGGTCACAGGTTGACTAACTGTTGCTGCAGTGGTCACAGGTTGACTGTCACTGCAGTGGTCACAGGTTGACTGACTGTTGCTTCAGTGGTCACAGGTTGACTGACTGTTGCTGCAGTGGTCACAGGTTGACTGACTGTTGTTGCAGTGGTCACAGGTTGACTGTCACTGCAGTGGTCACAGGTTGACTGACTGTTGCTGCATTGATCACAGGTTGATTGTCGCTGCAGTGGTCACAGGTTGACTGTTGCTGCAGTGGTCACAGGTTGACTGACTGTCACTGCAGTGGTCACAGGTTGACTGACTGTCGTTGCAGTGGTCACAGGTTGACTGTTGTTGCAGTGGTCACAGGTTGACTGACTGTTGCTGCAGTGGTCACAGGTTGACTGACTGTTACTGCAGTGGTCACAGGTTGACTGTCACTGCAGTGGTCCCAGGTTGACTGACTGTTGCTGCAGTGGTCACAGGTTGATTGTCGCTGCAGTGGTCACAGGTTGACTGTTGCTGCAGTGATCACAGGTTGACTGACTGTTGCTGCAGTGGTCACAGGTTGACTGACTGTTGCTGCAGTGGTCACAGGTTGACTGACTGTTGCTTCAGTGGTCACAGGTTGACTGACTGTTGCTGCAGTGGTCACAGGTTCACTGACTTTTCTTGCAGTGGTCACAGGTTGACTGAGTGTCACTGCAGTGGTCACAGGTTGACTGTTGCTGCAGTGGTCACAGGTTGACTGACTGTTGCTGCAGTGGTCACAGGTTGACTGACTGTTGCTTCAGTGGTCACAGGTTGACTGACTGTTGCTGCAGTGGTCACAGGTTCACTGACTTTTCTTGCAGTGGTCACAGGTTGACTGTTGCTGCAGTGGTCACAGGTTGACTGTTGCTGCAGTGGTCACAGGTTGACTGACTGTCACTGCAGTGATCACAGATTGACGGTCACTGCAGTGGTCCCAGGTTGACTGTTGCTGCAGTGGTCACAGGTGGACTGACTGTTGCTTCAGTGGTCACAGGTTGACTGACTGTTGTTGCAGTGGTCACAGGTTGACTGTCGCTGCAGTGGTCACATGTTGACTGTTGCTGCAGTAGTCCCAGGTTGACTGACTGTTGCTGCAGTGATCACAGGTTGACTGTCACTGCAGTGGTCACAGGTTGACTGACTGTTGCTGCAATGGTCACAGGTTGACTGACTGTCGCTGCAGTGATCACAGGTTGACTGTCACTGCAGTGGTCACAGGTTGACTGACTGTTGCTGCAGTGGTCACAGGTTGACTGTTGCTGCAGTGGTCACAGGTTGACTGACTGTCACTGCAGTGGTAACAGGTTGACTGATTGTCGCTGCAGTGGTCACAGTTGACTGTTGCTGCAGTGGTCACAGGTTGACTGTTGCTGCAGTGTTCACAGGTTGACTGACTGTCGCTGCAGTGGTCACAGGTTGACTGTCGCTGCAGTGGTCACAGGTTGACTGACTGTCACTGCAGTGATCACAGATTGACTGTCACTGCAGTGGTCACAGGTTGACTGTTGTTGCAGTGGTCACAGGTTGACTGACTGTCGCTGCATAGGTCACAGGTTGACTGACTGTCGCTGCATTGATCACAGGTTGATTGTCGCTGCAGTGGTCACAGGTTGACTGTTGCTGTAGTGGTCACAGGTTGACTGACTGTTGCTGCAGTGGTCACAGGTTCACTGACTGTTGCTTCAGTGGTCACAGGTTCACTGACTGTTGTTGCAGTGGTCACAGGTTGACTGTCGCTGCAGTGGTCACATGTTGACTGTTGCTGCAGTAGTCCCAGGTTGACTGACTGTTGCTGCAGTGATCACAGGTTGACTGTCACTGCAGTGGTCACAGGTTGATTGTTGCTGTAGTGGTCACAGGTTGACTGACTGTTGCTGCAGTGGTCACAGGTTGACTGACTGTTGCTTCAGTGGTCACAGCTTCACTGACTGTTGTTGCAGTGGTCACAGGTTGACTGTCACTGCAGTGGTCACAGGTTGACTGACTGTTGTTGCAGTGGTCACAGGTTGACTGTTGCTGCAGTGATCACAGGTTGACTAACTGACAAGAAATGACTGTTTAAGAACAGAATCAGTGCTCACAGGTTGACTGACTGTTGTTGCAGTGGTCACAGGTTGACTGTCACTGCAGTGGTCACAGGTTGACTGACTGTTGTTGCAGTGGTCACAGGTTGACTGTCACTGCAGTGGTCACAAGTTGACTGTCGCTACAGTGGTCACAGGTTGACTGACTGTCGCTGCAGTGGTCACAGGTTGACTGTTGCTGTAGTGGTCACAGGTTGACTGACTGTTGCTGCAGTGGTCACAGGTTGACTGACTGTTGCTTCAGTGGTCACAGGTTCACTGACTGTTGTTGCAGTGGTCACAGGTTGACTGACTGTTGCTTCAGTGGTCACAGGTTCACTGACTGTTGTTGCAGTGGTCACAGGTTGACTGTCGCTGCAGTGGTCACATGTTGACTGTTGCAGCAGTAGTCCCAGGTTGACTGACTGTTGCTGCAGTGATCACAGGTTGACTGACTGTTGTTGCAGTGGTCACAGGTTGACTGTTGCTGCAGTGATCACAGGTTGACTCACTGACAAGAAATGACTGTTTAAGAACAGAATCAGTGCTCACAGGTTGACTGACTGTTGTTGCAGTGGTCACAGGTTGACTGACTGTTGTTGCAGTGGTCACAGGTTGACTGTTGCTGCAGTGGTCACAGGTTGACTGTTGCTGCAGTGGTCACAGGTTGACTGACTGTCACTGCAGTGATCACAGATTGACGGTCACTGCAGTGGTCCCAGGTTGACTGTTGCTGCAGTGGTCACAGGTGGACTGACTGTTGCTTCAGTGGTCACAGGTTGACTGACTGTTGTTGCAGCGGTCACAGGTTGACTGTCGCTGCAGTGGTCACATGTTGACTGTTGCTGCAGTAGTCCCAGGTTGACTGACTGTTGCTGCAGTGATCACAGGTTGACTGTCACTGCAGTGGTCACAGGTTGACTGACTGTTGCTGCAATGGTCACAGGTTGACTGACTGTCGCTGCAGTGATCACAGGTTGACTGTCACTGCAGTGGTCACAGGTTGACTGACTGTTGCTGCAGTGGTCACAGGTTGACTGTTGCTGCAGTGGTCACAGGTTGACTGACTGTCACTGCAGTGGTAACAGGTTGACTGATTGTCGCTGCAGTGGTCACAGTTGACTGTTGCTGCAGTGGTCACAGGTTGACTGTTGCTGCAGTGTTCACAGGTTGACTGACTGTCGCTGCAGTGGTCACAGGTTGACTGTCGCTGCAGTGGTCACAGGTTGACTGACTGTCACTGCAGTGATCACAGATTGACTGTCACTGCAGTGGTCACAGGTTGACTGTTGTTGCAGTGGTCACAGGTTGACTGACTGTCGCTGCATAGGTCACAGGTTGACTGACTGTCGCTGCATTGATCACAGGTTGATTGTCGCTGCAGTGGTCACAGGTTGACTGTTGCTGTAGTGGTCACAGGTTGACTGACTGTTGCTGCAGTGGTCACAGGTTCACTGACTGTTGCTTCAGTGGTCACAGGTTCACTGACTGTTGTTGCAGTGGTCACAGGTTGACTGTCGCTGCAGTGGTCACATGTTGACTGTTGCTGCAGTAGTCCCAGGTTGACTGACTGTTGCTGCAGTGATCACAGGTTGACTGTCACTGCAGTGGTCACAGGTTGATTGTTGCTGTAGTGGTCACAGGTTGACTGACTGTTGCTGCAGTGGTCACAGGTTGACTGACTGTTGCTTCAGTGGTCACAGCTTCACTGACTGTTGTTGCAGTGGTCACAGGTTGACTGTCACTGCAGTGGTCACAGGTTGACTGACTGTTGTTGCAGTGGTCACAGGTTGACTGTTGCTGCAGTGATCACAGGTTGACTAACTGACAAGAAATGACTGTTTAAGAACAGAATCAGTGCTCACAGGTTGACTGACTGTTGTTGCAGTGGTCACAGGTTGACTGTCACTGCAGTGGTCACAGGTTGACTGACTGTTGTTGCAGTGGTCACAGGTTGACTGTCACTGCAGTGGTCACAAGTTGACTGTCGCTACAGTGGTCACAGGTTGACTGACTGTCGCTGCAGTGGTCACAGGTTGACTGTTGCTGTAGTGGTCACAGGTTGACTGACTGTTGCTGCAGTGGTCACAGGTTGACTGACTGTTGCTTCAGTGGTCACAGGTTCACTGACTGTTGTTGCAGTGGTCACAGGTTGACTGACTGTTGCTTCAGTGGTCACAGGTTCACTGACTGTTGTTGCAGTGGTCACAGGTTGACTGTCGCTGCAGTGGTCACAGGTTGACTGTTGCTGCAGTGGTCACAGGTTGACTGACTGTCGCTGCAGTGGTCACAGGTTGACTGTCGCTGCAGTGGTCACAGGTTGACTGTCACTGCAGTGGTCACAGGTTGACTGACTGTTGCTGCATAGGTCACAGGTTGACTGACTTTCGCTGCATTGATCACAGGTTGATTGTCACTGCAGTGGTCACAGGTTGACTGACTGTTGTTGCAGTGGTCACAGGTTGACTGACTGTTGCTGCAGGGGTCACAGGTTGACTAACTGTCGCTGCAGTGATCACAGGTTGACTGTCACTGCAGTGGTCACAGGTTGACTGACTGTTGCTGCAGTGATCACAGGTTGACTGACCGTCACTGCAGTGGTAACAGGTTGACTGATTGTCGCTGCAGTGGTCACAGGTTGACTGTTGCTGTTGTGGTCACAGGTTGACTGTTGCTGCAGTGGTCACAGGTTGACTGACTGTCGCTGCAGTGGTCACAGGTTGACTGTCGCTGCAGTGGTCACAGGTTGACTGACTGTTGCTGCAATGGTCACAGGTTGACTGACTGTCACTGCAGTGATCACAGATTGACTGTCACTGCAGTGGTCACAGGTTGACTGACTGTTGCTGCATAGGTCACAGGTTGACTGACTGTTGCTTCAGTGGTCACAGGTTGACTGACTGTTGTTGCAGTGGTCACAGGCTGACTGTTGTTGCAGTGGTCACAGGTTGACATTTGCTGCAGTGGTCACAGGTTGACTGACTATCACTGCAGTGGTCACAGGTTGACTGTCGCTGCAGTGGTCACAGGTTGACTGTCGCTGAAGTGGTGACAGGTTGACTGTCACTGCAGTGGTCACAGGTTGACTGACTGTCACTGCAGTGGTCACAGGTTGACTGTCACTGCAGTGGTCACAGGTTGATTGTTGCTGCAGTGGTCACAGGTTGACTGTCGCTGCAGTGGTCACAGGTTGACTGACTGTTGTTGCAGTGGTCACAGGTTGACTGTTGCTGCAGTGATCACAGGTTGACTGACTGTTGCTGCAGTGGTCACAGGTTCACTGACTGTTCTTGCAGTGATCACAGGTTGACTGACTGTTGCTGCAGTGGTCACAGGTTGACTGTCGCTGCAGTGGTCACAGGTTGATTGTTGCTGCAGTGGTCACGGGTTGACTTTTGCTGCAGCGATTACAGGTTGACTGTCGCTGCAGTGGTCACAGGTTGACTGACTGTTGTTGCAGTGGTCACAGGTTGACTGTTGCTGCAGTGGTCACAGGTTGACTGACTGTTCTTGCAGTGATCACAGGTTGACTGACTGTTGCTGCAGTGGTCACAGGTTGACTGTTGCTGCAGTGGTCACAGTTTGACTGTCACTGCAGTGATCACAGGTTGACTGACTGTCACTGCAGTGGTTACAGGTTGACTGACTGTTGCTGCAGTGGTCACAGGTTGACTGACTGTTGCTGCAGGGGTCACAGGTTGACTAACTGTCGCTGCAGTGATCACAGGTTGACTGTCACTGCAGTGGTCACAGGTTGACTGACTGTTGCTGCAGTGATCACAGGTTGACTGACTGTCACTGCAGTGGTAACAGGTTGACTGATTGTCGCTGCAGTGGTCACAGGTTGACTGTTGCTGTTGTGGTCACAGGTTGACTGTTGCTGCAGTGGTCACAGGTTGACTGACTGTCGCTGCAGTGGTCACAGGTTGACTGTCGCTGCAGTGGTCACAGGTTGACTGACTGTTGCTGCAATGGTCACAGGTTGACTGACTGTCACTGCAGTGATCACAGATTGACTGTCACTGCAGTGGTCACAGGTTGACTGACTGTTGCTGCATAGGTCACAGGTTGACTGACTGTTGCTTCAGTGGTCACAGGTTGACTGACTGTTGTTTGCAGTGGTCACAGGCTGACTGTTGTTGCAGTGGTCACAGGTTGACATTTGCTGCAGTGGTCACAGGTTGACTGACTATCACTGCAGTGGTCACAGGTTGACTGTCGCTGCAGTGGTCACAGGTTGACTGTCGCTGAAGTGGTGACAGGTTGACTGTCACTGCAGTGGTCACAGGTTGACTGACTGTCACTGCAGTGGTCACAGGTTGACTGTCACTGCAGTGGTCACAGGTTGATTGTTGCTGCAGTGGTCACAGGTTGACTGTCGCTGCAGTGGTCACAGGTTGACTGACTGTTGTTGCAGTGGTCACAGGTTGACTGTTGCTGCAGTGATCACAGGTTGACTGACTGTTGCTGCAGTGGTCACAGGTTCACTGACTGTTCTTGCAGTGATCACAGGTTGACTGACTGTTGCTGCAGTGGTCACAGGTTGACTGTCGCTGCAGTGGTCACAGGTTGATTGTTGCTGCAGTGGTCACGGGTTGACTTTTGCTGCAGCGATCACAGGTTGACTGTCGCTGCAGTGGTCACAGGTTGACTGACTGTTGTTGCAGTGGTCACAGGTTGACTGTTGCTGCAGTGATCACAGGTTGACTGACTGTTGCTGCAGTGGTCACAGGTTCACTGACTGTTCTTGCAGTGATCACAGGTTGACTGACTGTTGCTGCAGTGGTCACAGGTTGACTGTTGCTGCAGTGATCACAGGTTGACTGACTGTTGCTGCAGTGGTCACAGGTTCACTGACTGTTCTTGCAGTGATCACAGGTTGACTGACTGTTGCTGCAGTGGTCACAGGTTGACTGTTGCTGCAGTGGTCACAGTTTGACTGTCACTGCAGTGATCACAGGTTGACTGACTGTCACTGCAGTGGTTACAGGTTGACTGACTGTTGCTGCAGTGGTCACAGGTTGACTGACTGTCACTGCAGTGGTTACAGGTTGACTGACTGTTGCTGCTGTGGTCACAGGTTGACTGTCACTGCAGTGAGTATTTGTAATCATTCCCTCATCCATAGTGGCCCTGAAGAGATTCTGTTCTTAAACAGTTCCAATGTTCGAGTTGGGAGACAGTTCCCTTTAAGTGTTAATGGATTCCATCTCTCAACTGAAGCAATATGAGGCTTCAGCAAGCCGAGTGGGGACCTTCTATTCCTCTTTGTGTTACTGCCCCTCCCCTTCAGCTAAGCAAGGCAGCACTGGCAAAACACAAGGAGGGAACTTAGGACTAAAACACTTCCTCTGTAGAAGATACTCACTGATTTGTAACCTCAGACTGTTGAAGTCTGATTTTAGTCATATCTGAACTAGAACTCATTTTTGCACTTGATGAGGATTTGTGGATTTTATCACTCTCTTACGCTGAAATTATTTCACGACTTGGATGGACAGAAAAAATCACTACCTACCTATTACAAGCAAATCATTTCTTGTTTGAGGATAGACTCATGAGCGTTTCCTTGAAGTAAAGTTATTGAAAAATGTACAGAACTTTTGTCCACCACAATTATCTCACTCTCTCTCTGTCTGTCGACTACAGACTTTGTGGGTGTTTTGCTGAGGACCAGAAGAAGTGTGGTGTTGACTGTGAAACTGTTTGGATCAGCGGCTGTTTGTGGGTTTGTAAATAGAGCCCATGACTCCCATCAGGCACTGTACAAGCCACAGTTGAACTACATCTTGATAGAAATATTATAGAAATAAACTAGACTTACAAATGGTCTTCAGAGTTCATAGTTATGATAATTAGAATTACCTTAACTAGTTGCCACAGAGTAGACCTGAAGTTTTTGGGGTCTTGAGGAGTCTGTGGCCCTGAGGCAGATGTTGATCACTCAGCAATACTGATGATCACAATGCTGATGTATCCATGCAAATATGTAATATAGAATATTTTATATAAAGTGGGAAAAAAAGCTATGGAATATTCTGTCAGTTCTGACACCACGAGTGACGTAAAAGCCTCTATAGCACTAAACATTGTAGGATATAGAATTAGAGATAGAGCAGCTGAACATGCAGCTCTACAACAGCAGAGACTGCAGGAATATCAGTGTGATGAGGGGGACTGCTCCTCCACACCACATGGGACAGAGGGGCTGGTCAACAGGCTGCCTACACAGCTACATCAAGTCGCAAGCGACAACCAGGAAATGATGTGATTTACCCTTCAGAATTAAAGCAGATTTTTAATCAAAGTAGTAGAAATAAAATGAATAAGTAGTAGTTCACTCATTGAAAATTTGTTATAAATTTTTTTATTTTTTTTTTAAATTTTTGTTAAACTAGATACCAATAAAAAAAAATATTATAATATATAATATTATATCAAAATTATCAGGGACATTGGCCCCCAGATCAATGTGCTAGAGTTACCCAGTACTGACACATTTTCACATTTCAGTGCTTTACAATCATTTTCACACTTGTCTCAACACCATGTCCACGTTTTCAGAAACACTTAACACGTCAGTGGACGATGTGAACTGAACTGTGTATACGTTTGCACTGATTTGATCACTCAACTCTCTCTGTCAGTTTCACCTCCAGCAACATTCTGTACAACTACAGCAGATTTGATTTCCACATTTCGATTCTCTGTTCAAAACATTTCACTTTCAGTTCAAAACCAAATAAACTTCAGATCACTGTGGAAATATGCTGCATTTGCGCAAATTAATGAAACTTTACTCTTGAAATAAGACAGATTACAGTTTTTTTGCGATTACCTTCACACTAAAAGTGAATGCTTAGACCAAAGCATCAAAACCTTAATTTTTGAAATCACTGATGAGTGATTATTTTTCTTTATCATATATTGTTTTACATTACACAGTGAAAACTGCAATTCTTGGTTTGTGATACAGTAAAATATTCATACAGTTACAGTTTCCTGTAAATTTACCAAACTCAGTCATGGTGTCTGTTGTGAGGGGCAAAGCAACAGATAAAACTGCTTGGCCTGAAATTTCTGTGGAGGCAAAAACAGTGGAGAGGGAAACACATCAGTGTATTTTACAGGAGTTGGAGAGAAGGTGTGTTATATGTTGGGTGAAATATGAAGTGTTTTAGTGGCTAAAGCATTTTGCTTCCAAGGTTAATTGATGTGCTCTGAGGTGTGTTTTTCAAAAGCTTACTGTATGAAGAGTTTTGAACGAGTGGATGAGGTACTGAGACAAGTGTGAAAATATGGGGCTTATCCCATATTATGCCATACTTGTCCCATACTTTGAGAATAGGAGAATTCACAAAAATGTTGGCGTCTTCAGCTAGGTTGTGGATAATATACACAAATATCATCATCAATAACATCAACATGACGTCACAAAATACCTGTCAGTGTTTTACTTTGAAAGAGATGAGCGGAAGCTGTATATCTGTGTGTAACTTGACTCTGATGTCAACTTGTGTGTGGCAGACGGGACTGTGCGCCGCTCGGAGCTGCCGGACACTTCAGCGGAGACGCTCGGGGCTGGCGCAGTGATCCGCCTGACACCCCGCCGGTGTCTCTCGGCCACTCTCTGGACGCTCCTGTGTCGGACTCGGGGTGTGGACACGGGATCGGGACTCGGAGTGTTTTTGGAGAATACCTGATGCTACGTCTCCGTATGAGCGCATAGGGAGCGCAGGACACCTCCCCTCACACGGTAAGATGTCTATTTCCCCCCAAACCACACGCAGCCGTCGGGCTGAAAACAGCGCCGTCCCCTGCTCCCGCCGCCGTCAGGAGCCGCTGTAATGTCTGAGCAGGCTGCGTGACGCAAACACAGCGCGGTGCTCCTGCACGCAGGTCAATTTCCGTCAGTTTCTCTGATCCTCCTCTAACATTTGCTGTTCGACACTGGCGTCGAGTTTGACTTCACCAATGTGCTGTGGCCTAACCATAAGCCACCACTGTGTCATTAATAGGCGAATTCCCCTATGAAATGTCAAGTTACGATTAAAGAATTTATTTGTAAAGCCCGGATTGATGTTTTGAAATAAAAACATCAGCATTTTATTTGTTCATGTTCTCATCTCTGAGAAGCTCGAACCGTCTAACAGTTGGTATTTTTCTATCAATGACTAACTTACATGACTGACTCAATATGAAGTTTAAAGGTCACGTTTTGTATATTAATATTCTGGCTTCTTGTCCTTCAATAAAAAAAGAATATCAAAAAAATAATCACAGCTAATTTAGAATGAAATGTCATGACAATGTGGGCAGGAGCCTTCCTGGTTCACCGTGTACTCACTGAATTCATTTGTTTGCTCATACTGTGTGCACCACTTCAGCAGCTTCTCAACTGAAATGATAAAGATGAATACCAGTAGCATCACTTAATTTAATCTCATTTTGTGGAGGGCCCCTGAGTTTAAACCTAGTTTTAATTGTGGTGATTAAGTTTTGTTTTTCCACACAATTGACTTGGAAATCCAGATTTTATAAAGATTGCTCCAAGATGCTGGAATCTACTTTTCCTATAACGACACCTGACAAAGCTCTTCCACAAACACAGAGGACGTTATACAACTGTTTTTACAGGCTGAGTGGAAACTCACACAGTCTGTAACTTCTGCTGCTTGGGGTTTGGTGACGTCGTGAAGTAGCGTGGGATCATGAGAGTTGTTGCCTTCACCACCATTGCTGTCAGCTTCCCTCCATTTAGATTTCTTCAGTGTCAGTCATTCAGGAGGTTTTTACCGGGGGCCGAGTTATCCACAGAGGTCTCCTCCTCTGTACAGCAAACAGACCAGAGGATTAAAACTGACAGAAACACTGAATAAAACAGTTTCACTTTAAAGTTACTGTTTCACCCAATCTGTTCAGTTGACACAGGAAGGGAGCTGAGCTACCGTTAACATTTTCTTTGCTTTTTTATCTGATAATTTCTGATCCAGATGTTTGATGACTAAAATCTTTCATCTGGTTGAAATACATAGTTGAAAACAACCAAGATCTAAAAAGTGTATCTTAAAAATGTGTCTCAAAACTGGATAAAAAGTAAAATTTGATGCTTCTGGCAGACAAACACAAGGCTGATGTCATTGACAGGTAACCATTACCTGGATTCAAATCATAGATTTCTCTAGGTTTCTGATAAATGTTTCACTGGAAACATTGTGATAAAGAAATAACACAACAATATATACAACATATGTCCGGTCATTTTAAGTTTAAGTTTAAGTTTAAGTTTTTTCATTCAGTTTATAGTATTCTTACATGTGTTTTACAAAATACATTTGTGCTTAATCTAATTACCACAGACTTACTAACTAATTACCAACTAATACATACACAGTGCACAGAGTGGGAAATTTCTGTGGGTGTGGAGGATCAATAGGGGCCCACAGCTCAGTCTTACAGTGGGGCCTACTAGAGTCTTAATCCAGATCTGTTAACTAGTGGATTCAACTTCTGACTGGCTAATTGCACATTACACAATTTTGAGCCAGTAATGGTCTCCCCCTGAACATCACAGTCACCCACTGTGCTGTGGAAACGTTTTCATTTGATGTGTTGACTTTCTGTACACAGGTTGGCGCTCATCCTGTTGTAGGGAGACCATGACCATTGGAAAAATCCAGATGAAGATGGAATCATTTATCCTCTGCAGGGCTGTCCTCATCTTCCTCACACTTCCCTCTGTCCAGGTACAGAAAGTGGATGGATGGATGGATGGATGGATGGATGGATGGAGTAAAGTTGATCAGATGAATCCAGAATAATAGGAACACCTTCCTGATGCTCAGTTGCAGCAACACAGTGTACAGTACAGTCGGTGTAGCTTTTTGGTCACAGTCACAGTGGATCATCATATTTACTTGTGAATAAAATGAACATGGACCCAATTAGTGAAGCCATGTCAGGGTTCACACACTACACAACCAACCTCCGACTTCTCCCTGTAGCTGCTGTCAGCTCTGCTTCTGACTTCGATCAGACCTTGTTTCGGATCGTTTGCACAGTTTGAAAGGCTGCTGGGCTGAGTGCAGAGTCTGCTGGAGACTTGGTGCATGTGTATGAACTGGCGAGAATGTCACCTCTCGCCAGTTCATACACATGCACTCTCGCCTTATATGAAGCAATAGTGAGCACAGGATTTTCTCTGGCAAATATAGCAGCTACTTAATCCCTGACAACAGACTGCTGTGGACCCTGTGTTCTCCATGATCAACTCAGCAAAGAGATCTTCATTTGGACCCTGTCTGTCATGTGTGTTACTCAGTTCTCTGTTGGGCCTGAACCCTATAAAGAAGCAAAGCAGGAATATTTGGGGGGGGTATGTATATCATACAATTATAAAATATATATACCTGCCAAAGTACTCAGAACTACCTCTGTGGTAGTCCCCACTACAGTAGGTGTGTCCAGGACCACATTATGCCATGATGACACACACACACACACACACACAAAAGTTAGACTATATTTGTGGGGACCCATCACTGACATAATGTATTCCCTTGCCCCTGACCCTACACACACACACACACACACACACTAGGTGAAAACCACTTGCATGGCTGGTAGTAATGATGTTATTCACTCCCTAATTTGGGCTGTTACTGCATTTGGTGGACCCTTAATCCACCAGCATCCGATAGTATGGAGGTCAGTTTCTGTGAGACAGCCATGCTGGGGGCTGTGCCTTCCTCAGTCTCTTCCTCATTTCTCTGTAACCTGGTGGTGAGCCATGCATAAAAACATCTGGGCCCAAGGCCCAATCGTTTTTATTATTAAAGGAGCTGTTTGTGAGTCTTGTTATTGCTACATAGCTAACGTTAGCATTAACAGCTGTTAACTTCAGAAGAAACGTTATGTGCAGCATCAAACTTCATTCCTTTACTCACCCACAGCTGTCTCCAGAGGTTAAAGCAGCACCAACGTTAACTTTTGCCTCTACCACGTCTTTTCCTCTGCTCAAGTTAGCATGCTAACCACGTTATTGTACCTTCACAACAGGATACAGTTTAAAAGTAAAGTAGTCTATAAATTTCCTTAAATGTTTTAAAGGCCTTTTTGTTATTGTTACTATTATTATTGTGTTTCTGGGTTGTTTATCTGTCTGTCTGTCTGTCCAATTCTCCTGAACAGGATATATCAGGAACACCCAGGAGGGATTTCTTTATATCTGGCACAAATATTGACTTGGATTTATGGAAGAACTGATTAGAATTTGGTGATCAAAGGTCAAAGGTCACGATGACATCACAAAATATGTAATACCTAATTAATTACACAATTGAATACAAATGTCCAATAGGATAAAATGATGCAGTGATACATTTTATATCCAAAAGGTAAAAGGTCATCATGTTCTGCCAAAACACTCCTGGCCATTACTCAACACTATACCACAGGGGGAGACCGAGACCACATTTCCTGTAACATGACTGGTGGCGGAGGCATACAATCATGAGGTGGTGATTGGTGGGGGGGGCGCTTCTCTAACATTAAACTGTTAGAGATAACACTTTCATATTATGACTCATCCTTAAATGACTCATCCTTAGGCATTATATCCCCCACACACTGAACCTATTTGATTCTCCTTTCATTGTTTTTATGTTTGTAGGTTTTTGGTCGCTGGCTCGACCACGTCATATACTTGTTAGCTCTCTCAGTCTGTTTGTGTGCTAAAAGATACATCCATGGCAAAAACTGGAGTATCAAAATGGATCGCTGGTTAGCAACAGCAAAGATTAAAAGGAAAGAGATGCAAGAGGCAGATGGTGAATCAAACATAATCCTCCGGTTTAAAATGTTAACTCTGCTTTCAGTTAAATCCTGAATGTTTGATCATCATCATTAAAATAAAAAGTTTCTGAGAATGTTTTATTTGGCCTCTGTATTGTTACGGGGTCAGATGTGAATGAGTTGGAAAAGGTTGGGAACCACTGCCTTACACTATTCACCCTGAGGTCAGTCCCACTTGTGATAAATATGAATCAGTTAATCAGTCGTTACAACTAGGGCTGTCAAATGATGATTTTTTTTCTTAATAGCGATTAATCACGTTTTATCACATGATTAAAATTCTATTAATCTGCATTTCAGAACAGTTTTCTCTTGCTTGCCGACACATAACCGTCAGTCTGTCTGAACTAGAAGCTAACGTTAGCATGTCTGACGTGTAATTATGAAAATGTCTGGTCATTTATTTTATCCGTAGACGAGCTCTGGGTAAGTTATATTTTTATTTACCAACTGATTCGATCTTCACCAACGATGATTCAGATGTTGGATTTAAACACTTTAGGTCTCCAGACACGCCCCTTTATACAGACCGTCCCCCTTTTACTCCCATAGACATGACTTGCCATGAAGTATCTTGCTCCGCCATGTAAAATCTTTGTAGGAAGTGTCTGTGGCAGCTTGACAACAAGTAAGGGTGAGTCAAAGGGTCAAAATAGTAGCAGCCAAAGATTCTAGAATGTAGCGCTCTAGAATCTTTGGTACCAGCAGCAGTGACAGTGTAAAATAAAGAATCTTTGGTGGCACAAGATTAACACGATAAAAAAAAAAAACACGTTATGCTCGGTCCTTAATCTCATCAAGATTAACGCGTTAATGCTGACAGACCTAACAAGTTCAATAATCCACAAGGGCAATTTGGTTTTGGGCATAAGTAAGAACAGACAGGGAACATACTGCACATATACACAGACATAATAATAAAAGTCATAATAAAGATAAAAATGAATAAATACAGAAATAGTTCACATGATATTTGAATAGTTCATGTGCTGAGCTCTCGTTAGAGCACAGAATTACAGAAATATGTGGATGGTACATCCTGTGTAGTTCCTCTTCATCTGCACTGCAGGGTGGGGGCATGAGTTTCTAAAAGAGAATATGGGAGGAGCAGATATAGGGGCAAGTCAAGTGTTTCAGGCAAACCTTGAACCTTTTTTGAGACAAATGTAATAAAAAGATTTGAAAGAAAAAAGAGGCAGAAGGTGATATACAAGAGGAGGCAAAGTTCTGCTTCAACCAAAGCAAAATGAAAAAATGACAATAGCGGTAGAGTAGAAAGAGAGCCATTACAAAGGTAAGCAGGATGTCGGTGTGGGTGCCGGCATCTATTCGGTGTGTAAATTCTTGCAGGACGTGAGCCTGCTTCACGGAGCTCCTGTGTGTGTGCTCCCGTATGTTTGTTTCTGTGTGTATGTATTAGATTAAACTGCAGCTCCTCCTCCTCTGTCCTCATGTACTGTGTTTTAACTGTTATCAGATTGTTCCCCTTCACACCGACTCCCTGCTGCACGTGTCTGACTCTTCAGGGGAATGTGAGAGGAACAGAAGAGCACCAGCCATGTGAAGGGGAATGGACAGGTGTTCCCAGGGAGGCTTTCCACCCTGCCTTCCAATTAGAGGAGCACACCCACATATTGTAGATCAAGGGTCTCCAACATGGGGCTTGCAAGCTACCAACAGCTTACCCCCTGCTTTAGAGTAGCTCACCCAAAAGTTTGTAGAATATCATCTGTACAAAGGTTACGAGGCTAATTCTATCCCAGTAATCAGTTCTAATTTTTATTAGTATTACTACTGTTGCACACTAACCTTTTAACAAATTCTCTAGAGTGTAGAAGGAGGTTATTCACAACAACGCATGCAGTTATTGGAGAATAACACACGATGAAGAAGCTGTTTAAAAAATGAATCAGTCTTCTTATTTAAGCTCATGTGTGGAGAATATCTGATGTGATTATATCACCTTTCAACTGATTCTAGAAACAAACAGTGGGATTCAAAAGTCTGAGACCACTTCACTTGAATGGGAAAGTGGTCTCAGACTTTTGGACCCACTGTATTTTCCACAAAAAATGAGGCATGTCATTCTCAAAGTAGTTATTTGTGCAGCTTTAAGTGTTTAAATGCAAGTGGTCACTATGTTATCCAGCTGAAACAGCTGCTGTTCCTGCGAAGAGGCAAGATTCAGTTTACTTATTATGACATGGCATATTGAAGATTAATGAGGTTGCAATGACAGAACCATGCAGTTATTAGAAAGTAATGCACGTGCTGTGGCCAATCACAATCACTGGGTGGGCTTTCACACCTAACATGTTTGACAGAATTTGGTTTAGTTTGTTGGCTGTGAAAGTTGTACAGGAGTCTGTCAGAGTAGATATATGGTTTTCGCATGAATGCAAAAGCCAATTAACTTTTGATCATAGGTATTGTCAAAGAATTGATGTCCAAGTAATCTGTATTTATAATTATGCAAAATCTAATTGAAAGCCAGTAAAGCAAGAAAATCTCCACAGTGCTGTGTTAAAAAGTGAGTGAAATGTAGGAGTAACAACAGTAACAGTAGAAGCTCTGCGCTCTGATCCTAACTTTGACAGTATGAATGAGGAAACGATGCCATGCCAGAGGCTTCTTAAATTGCAGCAGGAGGACTCAGTCAGAAACTAAGGGTTTGTTGAAGAAAAACCTGCCAGCAAGCAGGTTAGCTTCACAAAGTAAGTTACCAGGGTAACCAAGTTAAAGTGATCTCAGTTTCTGCAACAGAAAACCCATGGTTTCCCTCAGGGTTAAGAAACCTCCACTAAACCTGCTCTCTGGAGTGGACCACAGGCCAAACCAAAAGTAACCTAGGACTCCAAAAAAGGGCTGGTGATGTAGTGACTAGAACTGTCTTCAGGACTCTCTGAAGTTGAGTCAGCATTATTTCACCTAGCTGTTTGAAGTGGTGTGATTAACCATATGAACACACTCCTGTATCACAGAGAGACAGAACAACTCAAACACGGAATAAATGCAACTGGACAGGTAGCTATATAAATCTATTGATGTATCATCCATATCTGTTTTGGTCAACAAAGAGAGAATGTTCTCCAGGAATATATTTATATCTATTATATGAAGAGTTTGTTGACCTGCATTTGTGTAGTAAACTGAGAAATTGGAATGTTTTGGGGGCAGTGGACTGCAGAGGGTGACTGGATGAAAATAAGATGGGGGTGGTGGTGGAGGGTTAGGGTACATGTTTGGCTGGCTCTGTGGATTATCACAAGTAGATGTGGGACCAGAACCAGATTATCTGATTTAGAGCTGGGTTTTCATTGACCTCAGCTGATTCTCCCTCTCTCTCTTTTTCTTTCTGGATTTGACATCCTCTTTGTGTCTGATATTTTACAATACTGTGTGATAGTAAAAGAGAAGGACAAAGTGAGAGCTGCACTCTTTCACCTCTGCCCACTTGTCTGTTTTCTGTTGGCATGGCCTTCCTGGTTCCAGCCTCTTCTTGACATCCTTCAACCTCGCTGCAGGGACAGCTGTTCGAACACACACCCATCAGTACAGTATATCAGCTCTGGTTTTTCTCATCACATCCAGCCTTTGACCAGTGGCCACACCCCCCACTCTTGCCACCCAGGGTCCCCACCCAGATTCCCTCACCAGCACCAGCTTCCTCTTCCTCCATACTCACAACAACAACCGGACAAAATCACCAAGCTTTTCCTTTCACCCTCTCTGAAAACAGCATTGTCTGTGATGCCAATGAGGTATGAGGTATGACCTCGAGGAATGCAGTTGGCTGTTGCCATTGTGTGTAGAAATGATGACAGAGGTGGAAGAACTGCAGTGAGCAGGGAAAAGGGCACAGAGAGAAAGACACAGAGACAAAGAGCATGGCACTAGGCCAGACTATTTTCAGGTACCATGCTCTTTTAAGATGAAGCTAGATGTTTATGATCTGTTCTTCACATTAAAAGACATCCAAGTCCACTACTCTGTAATAGTTTTGGGCAAGTTAGTTGGAAAATGTGATTAATTAATCTGCTAATAAGACTAATTGTTACAGTCCAGGACCTTTCCAAAAAAGGAATTTGGGGTTCTGTGTCCAATGAATCCTTAAACTTTGAAACCAACAATCTGACAAGTTCACCCTTACGCATTGCTCGCCACACTACTTTCTGTTACTCATCTTAGCTTCGTCCAATTTCAAAGGAGCGACCAGGAACAGCTGTATATACTGTTGATTGAGTGTTATTGTGAAAATAATAATTACACCCGGGCAATTGCATTATCAATGATCATAATAATAATAATAATTATTATTATTATGATAATAATAAGTGCCGTATTGGTAGCTCAAGGATCAGAGATATGTGCATGATGAGGACAGAGAGAGAAACAGAGGAGAAGCACAAACAACTGCCTCAAGTTCATGACATGAAATAGTGTTATATAAAGACAAAGAAAGACAGAGAGAGAGAGCGAGAAGGAGAGAGAGAGTTCTCAGTGCATCATGGGAGTTCTCCCAGCAGTCTAGGCCTATAGCAGCATAGCTAAGGGTTGGCTCAGGACTCTAACTATAAGCTAGCCTTTGTAAGAGCTAGCTCAAAATTCAGTTCACAATGATTAAAATGAACTAGTTCACATTTATTTCTTGTTTTTTTTTTCTTTTTCAGTAGAACCTCCTCCCACCCATCCATCCTCAGCCCCCTGTCATTGGCACTTCTCAAATTAAGTGAATTACTGTTTACTACTATCACAGACAGTGGTTACATTTAAGACCCAAGACAAACCAATGTGAGAACATGATTTATGTGTTTATGGTGTGAGTTTGACTGAGGTGGAGGAACTTTACACCTTGGCTCATGGTCTTGTTCTAATTGATTTCTTGTGATTATCATTACCACTCACAGATACTTTGAAAGACTGATTCAACTCACTATGTCGTTTCAAATCATTGGCCCATGTGGCTGATGTTCAGATAAGTTTTTTCAGATACAATTTGCATATAATGTGTGATTTTTTCGTGTTGATTTCTTCATGAAAGTCCTTTAAATGTTCATACAAACTGGCTTCAGAAGTACCAGTGCGGCGATTACACTGGACACATGTACCGTAGTGTTTCTTCTTCTGAAGAGTTTTGGTGCATTAACGTCATCCTCTCCGCTCACTTTTATGTTCATTACCGGCAAACAGATCAGAAACTACGTTTGCTCATTGAATGTATTCATGCACAACATTGCAGACTGTGGGTGTTAGGAGGAGGTTGGAGTGGATGGAGGGATAAACAATAAAAACTAGGGTTGCCCCGATCATATTTTTTTGCTGTTGTCAATCTGGGCATCCCCAATAAAAACCTAAAAACAGGGCACTTTTTTGTCCCAAAACCAAACCCTAATCAAAAACAAACAAACAAACAAAAAAAAAAAAAACAAGGAGTTTTTATGCCTAAACCAAACGGACCAATTCATAATATTAACCACATCTTTATTATTGTAACCGTGACCATGAAGGTCTGGTATGCCTGCCACAGTAGGGGTGCTATTTCAGGAGCCGCTCCAATCAGAGGGTGGGGAGAAGTGACCTACGTGGTTGCTGAGGTTGGAGGATCTGTCGGTTGACCTATAAGCAAGAAGAAATAGCAAAGAAATCTTTTAATTATTTTAGAAATGTCACAATTGTTTACACAATTCTTTAATAACATCAGCTTGATATATCAAAACTGTTGGCTTGTTCACAACTTGTCCGATCCTCTGACTGCGTGTGTTTGTTGCCTTGTGAGACTTTTTAGAGCTGGGTTTTCATTGACCTCAGCTGATTCTCCCTCTCTCTCTTTTTCTTTCTGGATTTGACATCCTCTTTGTGTCTGATATTTTACAATACTGTGTGATAGTAAAAGAGAAGGACAAAGTGAGAGCTGCACTCTTTCACCTCTGCCCACTTGTCTGTTTTCTGTTGGCATGGCCTTCCTGGTTCCAGCCTCTTCTTGACATCCTTCAACCTCGCTGCAGGGACAGCTGTTCAAAAACACACCCATCAGTACAGTATATCAGCTCTGGTTTGGATGAGACATTTTTGTGGTATTCCCTGTTCTCAGCAATTACTTTAAGTAGAATGTCATTATAACTGATAGAGATGATGGCTAAAGCTAAGTTGTAGTAAACAAGAATTACCATTGAACTTGATGGGTTTTCTGTAAGGGATGAGTGAAGTGTAACGATTGTGGAGGTTTTAACATTTAACACTATCTGCTGTTAGTCAATGTTATCATCACTATATGTCACAAACCCATGATGCTGTCTCCGTGGCTTCACAGCCCACTGGAAACACAGTAAGTGAGAAAGAAAATAGACCCTTTCATAGGAAGAAAAAGAGGATTCTCTGTTTAACAGATTTGGGCCCAGGTTAGGTTAAGAAAATCCTCCATTGCTGCTGGTGTCTAGCTGAGGCTAAAGAGAACAAAGGTCTGTGATCCCGGCCTGTTGGCTCTTATTATGTGTGTACATCAGGGACAGGTTCTCAGCGCTGCATGAGCAGGGCCCCTTCAACAATATATGATTTCTCTATATTGTTACTGGGATCTTTCATTCCTTTCTTTTACGAAATAAAGAAGCGACAGATGCCAAGACCTGTGCTTTGGTTGATTTTTCACTGAACTTTGACTAATTTGAGTCCATTAGATCCTTACTGACAATCGCACCACAGTCAGGAGCAAGCTTTCGTTCTCACTCATCCCAGCTCATGGTCCTCGGCTCTCTCAGGCAGCTCTGTTCAAAGGAAACCCAAACCCAGACGAGGAACAATTAAGATTTCCATCTGGAATAATGTCACTCTGACCATGTGGCCAGCCTGCCGCTGTTATCAGCATTGCCATCATTTACTCACAGCTTGGTTCATGTTTATTATTCCGACATGGATTCATTACAGCTGGAATGTCTTTTCACGTCTTTCTGGTGAATTGGAGTGGTGGGGTTTATTATTATTTGAGATCTGCTCACCACCTCCTTCCTTCCCCTTTTCTCTCCTTCCTTCTTGGCTGGTATCAAGACTTAGTTCACATGTGGCTTTATTAAGTTTCATTTTGTTCTTTACTGTCATTAACTTGTTGACCTGTAATGCCTCTGATTGCTCTCTGCTCTGCTACCTTGGAGTTAAACCAGTCAGCAGCTGCTCGTAACTGCAGTGGTACACATAAAGGTTTAAATCAATAGGACACATAAATGTGTTCAAGTAAGAATGAAGGAGAGCTCAATCAGAGGCATTGCGATGAAATTCCTTCCTTACTTCCCTCCTTCCTACCTTCCTTCTTTCCTTTCTTCCTACTGGATGTTTAATTTTCATAATTACCAACTTGACCATATGATAGCTATGTTAAAATCTTCTAAAGACTACATTATCATACATTATTGATGGTTGTTTTAAAGGTCGTGACATCACGTGGCCAATGACATTCACGACTTTCATCCCCTTTAAACACAGGCCTCTCCCTGTCATGATGCTTTTTTCAGTGTCTCTGGAACATCAAACTGAACACAGCAGCTCAAATAAACTGTCTTGAGTAGACAATGCCTCTTTTAAGTTTAATTCACTTTTGAATTCACTTCGGACACTCTCCTGTGAATAAGAATAACTCCTTATTCTTTATTCTGTCTTGCTGGCAACAGAAAAACTTTTCTTGTGTATGAGGACATAAATGAAACACTCACTTTAAGTGTCATGAATACATACACACTAAAACTATAGATCTGTAAACTAGAACTATAAACAACAGAAATACAAAAAGATATATTAAAGTTTAAAGCAGTTCTTTGTCACTTATTGTTGCTTATTGCAAAATTTTTGAATTTGACCATTTTCTCAAAGATCCACTCATTTGCTCTCCAGCTCTGCAACTTTGTTCCTTTTCGAGAGAAGACTCTCAGCGTGACCTGTTTATCTCTTGCTCTCACACACACACACAGACACACAACACGACTACACATGCAGAGTTCCACCTCCAGCTCAGGTTCAGTGTCAGCTCTGGTATTTCAGCTAAAGGTGAGGAGTGAAAAGATTACTGTGTGTCTGCACACACCACACAACCTGCAGTGAGCCAGGCTGTCAGCAGGCACCACTTCACAGTTACTGCATACATGCTTTATATGTGCATGTGTTTGTGTGTGTGTGAGTGAGTGAGTGTGTGAGTGTGCGTGTATGCGTGTGCGTGCGTGCATTGCGTGCGTGTGTGGGGCTGTGCAGATGGAGAGGAGGCTGAAAAGCTTTGACAGTGTGGTCATTCATTCGGAGCTGTCAGCTCTGTTCCTCCTCTGCTCTGCGGCTCTGCCAATCAGCTCGCTGGAATCTCTTCTCTTTCTCATCCTCTCATTTTTCTATTTATCTCTAACCTCTCTCTCTTTTCTTCCATTGCTATTTTAAAAAATAATCCTCCCCTCTGCTGCTGATGTCTCACAGTTTACCCTGAACTGTGTTTGTCATCTGTGATGAGCAGTCAAAGCCCCCAGCCCTCCCTCAGACCATTAATCCCGCTGCTCATGGGGCCACACCCCTCCTGATAGCATGGTGCCACTGGAGGGCCTCTCATAACATCCAGCCATCAGCACTGTAATGGTGACAGGAAGAGCACTGGTTGAGTATTAGAAGGAGGAAATGGTCTTTCTGACACATGTGTAACTCCCAGCTCCCTGAAACACTTGACCTGTACACTTGACTCCTGACGGTGGATGACACATTTGTTTCATTTATGCAGGGTTTCACATTTGCTTCCACATATTTACTGAAATATTTTTTTCCCACAAGTTTAAACAACAAAACTTGAAAAACTCAAAATGAAAATCATGGGTTCATAATAATATTATATAATATATAATAATAGTGATAACTACCCCTTTAATATCTCTGGGTGTATTAGATCATTATGGGCAATGTTACAAATCAATAATCAGGAGAGAGCAGTATTTCATTTTTACATGACTTTAGAGACAATGCAATGAGGTACCTAAGTCTGTCAGGTATTTAATTTGCTGTCTTAATTAAAAACTCAAATTATAACTGGTTATTTTATTAATATTTTCTCTATCAAATCACAATATGTTTTCATATCTTTCTTTAATATATATATATATATATATATATATATATATATATATATATATATATATATATATATATATATATATATATATATATATAACCAAATAAAAGCCACACAACACAGTCTGATCTGATAAAGGGAATCCATGAATGGGTAACACAAAAACAGATATACACATATACATAGACCTAGATACATAATGATAAATACATAAATACACAAATCACTAAAATCTCTCTAAACATTATAGAAGAGTTGATAACATGTTGCTGAGCTCATTCAGCTGTCACTGTGCTAATGGTGGTGTGGCCATCAGGAGAAAGGGGAGCAGTTGAAATATCAGAGAGGAAGAGAGAGGGAGAGAGAGAGAGAGAAAGAGAGAGGGAGGAGGAAGAGTGGGGAAGATAGTTGTGCATCTAGCAGCAGTTTATTCCACCACCACTACTCTGGTGGTGGAATAATCATGGTAAAAAAAAACTGTTTGATTAAGGTGAAAAAGTTTTGACATCTTTGAAGAAAAAGGGGTGAGTTTAGATGGAAAATGTTTTGTAAATTATCTATTATCTGTTTGAAAGCTAGGGCTATAACAATGTGGAAAAAGATTTTTTAATATCAAGGATATTTAATACTACCCTCAAAATAAGATGAGGTATGAGAACAGATTTTGGATGCAGTGGAGCAGGGTGGTCAATGAGTCCTCGCCTCTGTCTTTGTGGTAAATTAGTCGTGAAAACAGAAAAATAGAGTCTGCTCTTCACCTCCTGTCTGTTAGACATGATGTGAGTGTCCTCAACTGTCTCTTAAAGTTAATAAGGATTATTTAATTATTTCTTGTATTTAATTTGTCCTCCATTATGCTTGGGAACAAAATTTTGATGGGAACAGAAGTTAACAAGGTGTGTTCAATAGTGATCTCTAGAGCAGAGCACCTCTACATTCTGATTGGTTGCTGCCAAATTGTTACCAGAGTGTAAAGTTGCATTCGACCGCTCTGTACTCAGTTAAATTACTCTGCACTTTTGTGACCTGCGGTGTCAGTCTCATATGTTCCAGGTGTGGCTGTAGCTTAAAGTTGATCACAAATAATCCTACATTTCCAGCACATCACTGTCTGCTCGGTTCCATTCATGGTGCTCTCTAGAGTTGTCACATCTTCAAGTATCTCTTAATTATCTGATTATCTCAAAACATATGCAGGGACATCTGTCCGTATTCACAAAGCATTTTTTCTTACCACTAAGAGTATTCCTCAGTCTTACTAAAAGTATCTAACTAAACGTTTTCTCCTAAATCCTCTTCACAAAGCTGCTGCGACTCTGTTCCTGTGGCTGATGTAAGATAAAATACTTTATGAATACAGGCCCAGATTTTTAGATTTATGGTCCACAGTAGATGTTTGGTCATGTTTGGTTACGAAAAAAAAAAAGACTGTAGAAAGAGAAGTAGGCCTGTGTTCTCCAGTGGTGGACTGGGTGTTCAAAATAGACCCTGTATATTTAGACATGATGAGATCAAAGCCTTTCATCCCACTCTTTCAGCAGGTCTAGGTTCTATATTAATAGAGTGAAAGTATCAAAGCCTCAGTCCACAGAGAAATGCACACAGCCTGTATTCAGAAACTGAGCCTTAAAACCAGCCGTCAGGACTTCTGCAACTTTGTGATGTCACAACTAAACAGTCACCGCTCTCAGCCACGCCCCAAGCATGGCCAACCTGGACTCACTATCCAACCTTGCAGGATTTGGTTTCTCTGACTGTTTACCTTGACATGCATGGATGAGACAGGACGACACAGCTGTACGGGTCATTGTAAGCTGACTTAAAGAAATAGCAAATCTTAAATCAGCATATTTCTTTTATCAGTGTGAAAAAAATACAAAGTGCTGTTAATGCATACATATTGTTTTTTGATAATGATAACATTTAATAATACATTTTTTGAATTGATGAAATTTGCCTTGTGTCTCAGTGTATGAGACCACACAATGTAGGAGATACACAGATGAGCCGTGCATAAGCCAGTCCCTAACCACAAGAAAACCACTGGGTTGTCTAAGTGGTGGCACAGAGATGTCACGTAGTTTGGTCTGAGTATCAGGGTAGGATATCAGGCCACTGATTCCCCATTTTAAAGCGTGTTACACAGTAGAACAGGACAGAGAACCAACTCAGGATGAGTGGGGCAAAGTGAGCTGAGCTATGGCTGTAGATTTAAAATCACTCACTCTCTAGTGATACCGTCCCTGGGTATCTTGCATAAGGCTACATCTTATATGACCAAAGATCAGGGTACCTTAAAGCAGCAAAAATGAATGAATAAATAAAGAAAATATCAGCATTGGGCCTGACCTTGACAATGTTTGAGAACCTCTGCTTGAGTATTTGTGGTCAGTTGCTGAGGCTGAATTAATTGTGTCTTCCATCCTTCTTAATGTGAAGAAACTCCAGCTGATTTGTGACCTGCTGAACTGGAGTTCCACTGCCAGTGGCTCTAACACATAGTCCATCCCTCACTGTTTACCAGCTGCCTCTGGTACGATATGTTGTCCATTGGGAGGGGGGTTGCCCTCCTGGTATTATTATCCTTGTACTGGCTCCTCTATGAAGTAAGCCAGTGATCCAGCGTGAACCAGCCGCTGCAGGGTGCTGGCAGGGTGAAGGCTGTCCTGATACTGTCCTTCCATTCGTGTGTAAACTCAATTAGGAAACCTGCTCTATGCCACGCTGCATGGCTGCGACCTCACAGCAGGGCAACCTGACTTTCTTACTGTCTGTGTGTGTGTGTGTGTGTGTGTGTGTGTGTGTGTGTGTGTGTGTGTGTGTGTGTGTGTGTGTGTGTGTGTGTGTGTGTGTGTGTGTGTGTGGCCTAGTATGGACATAGTTCTCTACTCGGATGACAAATCAGGCCCCTTTCACACATGACTTTGTATTTTCAGTGTCTACACACTCTACTATTCATACTGACCTTGATTAGAGCAGTGTATGAGAACAAACAGCTGTCAGAGCAACAGCACAAACTCTCTTACACAGTGGGTTGTCAGCTACTGAAATAAACTGGAAGTGAGAGATGAATTATTTCCTGTCTTCTGCATAAAGAGAGGAGACACAAGCCACAGTCTGAACACAGTCACTCTGGTCAAAAAGACTCACTCTCATGTTGTGTTCATGCTTGACCCACAGGTTAAATGGCAGCTCCACTGTACTTTTTGATTTATTGTATGTGATCAGGATGTATAGTAATTTGATTATATTCCCTAGTGTTATGATGTCTTTAACTCACTGTGACAGAAAGTGACAAGGTGTATAGTGGAAACAGCTCCACTTGATTTGAATTACTGAGCCTTAATTCAATTTACTTAAAGGACAGATCCACATTTTTCTAAGTCTTCCTTAAAACATACTCTCATGTCCATATGTACATTGAGACCAAGCTTTTCCCTCTGTTTATAAAAGATCCCTTTCTAATGTGTTTCCCATGTAAGTGATGGAGGGCAAAATCCACAGTACACCTCTGCTACAATGTATTAAAAATATCTATAAGTGCATATGAAACTTCATCATTGTTTGACAAATCAAGTGATTAACTTCTCAATTTACAGCCTTTTAAATGCAAAGATCCTTCCACTGCAAATAACAAGGAGACACTGTCCGTCAAGACAAGAAGGGAGTTTTATACAAAAAAGAAGAAACCAACTTGACTGATTCAAACTGCAGAAGCCTCAGATAAGCTTCAAAAAAACACTGGAAAACATTTTTGCTCAAAACAAGGACTGTAGATTTTATCACCCATCACTACACATTGGTGGGGCTTCAGGAAGGGATTGCTTAATAAAAATCATAATCATAGTAAAATCTCAATACATGATGATTTTATGTTTTAGAAATCTTGAAAATTGTATACAGGAGATTTTTAATATTTGGTTTTTGTCACTATAAAAATGAGGGGCCTATTCAATTTGTCACCTCTGTTTGTAGGAAGAAAAGGCATGATTAGACAGTGAGGACAGTGAGATATATAACAAGCCAAATCAGCCTGACCCAAGAGTAGTTTCACACTAGCAACTTCTAAATAAGACGAGAGAATAAGAGGTGGTTCAGGGACTGTCTATGAAGAGGTACTGCTCAGTCTGGAGGAAATGGCTGCATCTGGCTGCTCTGAGACATGCACAACCTCAGGAGGATTTATGGAGCGTCTTCCTAAGGGGCTCTGCCTTCTTATTGCCTCTGAACTCCTCAACTGCTCCCTTCACAGCAAGAATGGAAGTGTCACAGGATGCTGGTAGCAGTGTGAAAAAAACACCGTCTGTCCATCCATCCATCCATCCATCCATCCATCCATCATGTAAGAAGGCATGTTTCTGAACCTTCATTTAGTATCAGCATTAGAAAAGGAAGCATTTGTTTTTACTCTTTTTAGTCTCAAACCAAACATATGAAAAAAGTTAACAATCAAGCTGTGGGTAGCAATGGGTAGAATGGTGAAAGAGAATTTTGAGAATGGGGAAAAAAGAACTCTGACATAGACAGAAAGAAGGGCATAAGTAAAAAAGAAAAAAAATAGGAAAAAGAAAGCAACAATCTAGGAAGGAAGGGACAAAAGAAGGAGAAAGGAAATAAACAATGAAGGAGAGAAACAAGGAAGTTGTTCAGGATACAAAGATGGGAGAAAGGAAGCCTTGAGCAAAGAGAGCATACTACTAGATAAGAAGGGAAACATGACAGGAAAAATGAAAGTAAGATGACAAATGAGAGTGAAAGAGAATGAGAGAAAGAAAGGGATGAAATGAAGAGGTAAAGAGGGATCAAGTAAAGACAACAAGGAAACAAGAGGGATGAAGGGAACTAATGAAGAAAACAATGAAGGAAGTGCAAAGGCAGGAAGGAGGTATAACTGTAAACTTGTATTTTTGAACTGTTACTGCAGTGCCACCATTACATTAGCTGCCACAACTGGGCACCTGCTAATTGTGTGAGGTTCCAAGAGTTTAGGCAGAGTAAATGTCATATTCACATTGCCTATTCCAAATATTTTGCAACCTGTCCAAGAGCTGTAAGGTGACATCCATGTTGGCCCTCAGTCCCTCGCTTGCTCCAATGAGGTAGAGCCACAACCATATCAATCAGTGATTGCTTTCATTTTTAGACGGTAATTCTTCCTCTCAGCTGTGAGTTCTTTTTTTTATCTGGAGCATCAGAAACTTTGCTTCCTAGGTTTTTACACCACAGACTCCTCCATGCTCCTGCTGCTGCAGCTGTTCCATCTTCGTGGCTTCCTCTCACCCCATGTTCTGTTGTCTATATGCACACTGTAAACATATGTGGAGGGTCAACATTGTTTCCATGACTTTGATGTGTCCCCTGAGCAACACAGTATAACATGCTGAAGGCTCTTACCCATGTATTGAAACTCCAGAAAGTTGTACTGTGTTGCAAGGGGGCCACATATAATAGAGGAGAAATCATTTATTTTGATTAAGCTCCCACATATGTTTACAATGCAATATGACAACAACCCTCTTCAGCTCTAGCAAACTTGCTGGTTGATGAAAAACACATTGTTATTGGTGCGCAGCGTGGCAACACCAGATTTAAAACTCTGATGTACTGCAGAATACAGAGTTTCACCTGGAGCTGTTTGGGTTAATCAGCATTGTGTGAACTCCTTTGGCGATAACTTTCTCTTCATCCATGTTTTCACACACTCCTGCAGTGAGAGCTCAGCTCTACTTTTGATCATCGTATTCTCCCGCTGTGTCTCCATGCTGAAATACACATTTAATAATGCAGGAGGCCAAAATCAGCCCCCATGTCCTCTTTAGATATGATCTTGTTAAGTGTTAAACATTGAAATAAAATGGTACCATACAGTGGCCCAAAGAGCTTGACACACTGCAACTTAAGGAAATAGACAAAACACAAACAAATTCAGAAAACATCAGTTTGACAACACATTGTGCTACAAATACACACAACACAACCAAATGGAATTAAGGCAAATAACATAGATTTGTGGCTATTAATCACCAGTGAGCTCCATGGAAAGCTGGACCAAATTACACTGAGGCCACATGTAAACATTTTCTTGTAACATTCATGCTTGTTTATTAACCATTCTTCTTCTATCTAACTTTTTATTCCGTTTTTTTCACAAGGGCTCAGCTAGAGAGCCGTGATACATGTGGTGGTTTTACAGTGGGACACTCCCAGACCCCCCCGGACCGTGGGTCCATAAAGGTGGATATTGGGATTGGGCAGTGGTTTTTTATATTTTTATTGCCCTTATTTAAATGTTTCAAAATTGCATGTTTTCTGAAAAAGAAATATTATTTCTACCCACTACTTATTTAATTTGGTGACTTTGTCCTCGGAGGTTGTGAAATGAAGCTTGCTGAGAAATCTTCATCTGGCCAATGAGCTCGCTCCCTGTCGTTTCTCATGACTTGCTTGAGTGGACGTCAATTTTTTTTTTTTTTTTAGTAAGATGTCAGTTCTTCAGTAAATGGACGGTCCAGGTACCAACGTAATGTTGAACAAGTTCAGACAAACGCTGCGCTCAGGAGAAGGAGGACAGAAGCGAACAGGAGCAGTAGATGCGGTTTTAACGCTAGCCCTGCCAGAGGCTAACGCTAGTCCTGCCAGAGGCTAACGCTAGCCCTGCCAGAGGCTAACGCTAGCCCTGCCAGAGGCTAACGCTAGCCCTGCCAGAGGCTAACGCTAGTCCTGCCAGAGGCTAACGCTAGTCCTGCCAGAGGCTAACGCTAGCCCTGCCAGAGGCTAACGCTAGTCCTGCCAGAGGCTAACGCTAGTCCTGCCAGAGGCTAACGCTAGCCCTGCCAGAGGCTAACGCTAGCCCTGCCAGAGGCTAACGCTAGCCCTGCCAGAGGCTAACGCTAGCCCTGCCAGAGGCTAACGCTAGTCCTGCCAGAGGCTAACGCTAGCCCTGCCAGAGGCTAACGCTAGCCCTGCCAGAGGCTAACGCTAGTCCTGCCAGAGGCTAACGCTAGCCCTGCCAGAGGCTAACGCTAGCCCTGCCAGAGGCTAACGCTAGTCGGAGTCGCTACACTCTCAACAGAGAAGAGCAGAGCAGGATGGAGCAGTGTTGTTAATGACTTCGCTGGGTGAAGGCCGAGAATGAACTTCCATTAGGTGAGGACATGTTTTTTTATTCTTGCTGAGAGGAACCAGAGGTTTAAATCTATAGTAATGTCATGGTAATGCGCAGCTACTCTGTGTGTGATCACATGTGGCCGCTGTGTCGTTGATGATGAATGATTCCACAAATACAAGTGATTGTGTGATGGGCGTCCATTCACACTGTGTCGTTTTTCATGAGTAGATTCATTTGTTCCGTGCTTAGCTTTCTGTCGATGTGTTCGTGTTGTCTGGGTGAAGCTATTTCAGATTTTTGACGTTGGAGGAATCAGGCAGTGGTGGTTTGAGTCCAGGGCCGGCTGTTAGATTAGAGTTGATGAATTTGCACAAATATATAAAATATTTAAATGATATAAAACAATATTTTTTTATATAAATCAATATTTTTTTGACTGATTTGGATCATTCTCACACTCTCATTGTCCTTGTCTCAGGCAGCAGCTGTGTTCCACAACCAAAGCTCTGTGGAGGGAAGCTCTGATAAACCCACTGTCCACTGCTCAGCGGCAAACAGCACACAGCCACAGTCCGAGAGCAGCTGGAGAGTTAAAAACTCTTTGATTCATCAGTGGACACAAACACTGCTCTGCATGAATGTGAATGTTGCTCTGTGTGCTGCATGTAGAAATAGGCTGATTAGCCTATATGTACATTTTGTGTTTACAACCTGTTCTACTGCCTGTAAGTGGCCAGAAATCAGTAATTGCAGTTTTAAAGAGACACTTAATCGTAGCAATAAAAAAAAAAAAAAAAAAAGCTCTCTGCTGGAAGCATTAAGAGATTTGGGAAATGGCAAGGCTTCCCTGAGCTTTACATTGCTACTCCCAAACACCACTTGCACTGACCACTACAGGGTAACAGACTCCAGGCTGACAAACAGTGATGTATTTTTTGTAGTATCATGTTGATAGTGTTGCATAGTGAACTATTTGCTGTTTTTTTTATACTTATACAGCCTGATGTGGCAAAATTGTACTGAGTGGTGGTTGTGACAGCAAAGCAAATTTGAATGAGAGAGAGAGAGAGAGAGAGAGAGGGTGATGAAAGTGTGTCAGTTCTCAGACACTCCCCAGGGAAACACATGCTAGTGGCCCTTCTGCTGTGTCTGTCTCTAAGAGTCTCTCTCGAAAACCCAGGAGGACACTCGGAAAAAAACACAGTACAAAGAGTAGAAAATATTCAAGTGGAGCCGAATTTATGAAGAATCAGCACAGTCACATCTGAGCACAACTTTTCTGTCATGTGACTTGAGGAGGAGAATAAACTGGTCACAGAGCTGGATCCACATCTGTGTGAGAGGGGGAGCCGGCATGGCGGGAAAGGACACACACACTGCTGTTACACATCAGGCCTCTGAGTCTGTGGAACTCATGCTTTCTAAAATCACACACTGGGGCAGCATTGTGTCGCTGTTGTTTGGTCCAGTTTAAACAAACAAAGGTGGGATAACACAACACTTCTTAACGACATTATAGAGGGATCTGTGTGTAAAAGAGGCCATGATAATGATTCACTGAAAGTGTTTGTGTGTGTGTGTTTTGTCAGTGTGCAGGGAGTCAGCCTGAGGGTGCAGTGTTCCTGCCAGAGTTCGCCCTCTCACCGCAGGGCAGTTTCATGGAGGATGCCACAGAGGATCAGTTTCTAACCTACAGATACGATGACCAGGTCAGTCACTCGCTCTTCACTGTTGCTTCACCACCAGGAGTTCACCATTCCGTTTAGATTCTTGGGCTCAGGAGTCTGTTCAAAAACGACGGTAACAGGTCCGATGTTATATGAAGGTATATATTCCAGAGACTGTACATATGATGGTCAGAGGTGTAGCGTTTTTACTTAAGTACTGGAAACTTTTAAAGTGGAATATTTTCTTGCTTGTTACTCAATGCATGATTGACGTTTGGAAGGCACGTTAAATGTTAAAATGACAATGTGACCGCTTCATTTGTTTTATCAGCTCTCTCTTGACATAAGCTGTAGTGATGATCAGATCTTTAAGCTCTTAAGATTGTTTATAAAGCTGCAGATAACACAGGTCTGATCGAGCTCCTCCTTCCCTCCGAGGTTATAAAATCCAAAATGAGCCCAAACGCTGCCTTCAGTGAAAACGGGGCAGGTTGCATTATTTTTTCCTTCACGCTCTCCTTTGCTCACACTGCACTTTCTTCTTGCTTACTCCAAGGAAGAGTATCTGGGCAGAAACCGACATGGCACCATCTATGGGATTGGCAAGTTAAACTTAAATCAGGAAAAAAGTAAAACCAGTGCTGTTACAAGACAAGACAAGATTTTTTTGTGGAATTTATAAATTGATTTGAACTGGTAGAGATAGAATTGTGATTCTAATGTGAATCAATTGTATTCACCACAAGAAGATCACTGTCCACGGTCAGCTGCTACTCGCAGCACCTGGTGTTGGATTAGAGGCTACCCATGAAAAGGTGGAGGACTGCAGCAGACTGTAAGAGCTGGATGTGCTAACTAATGCATACTCCCAATTACTACTCCTTGGCAGTGCCCTGCATGTGCATTTATGTGTCAGCGGCCCTGCCTCTTGTGTTTTTCCTACCAAGATTCTTAATAGTTCTCTGTCACTTTGCAGTTCACTGTCTGTCCTACATTCGGTGTTGGACGCCAGCTAGCAAATCAGCTAGGTAGCACTAGCACTGAGGGGGGTTCCAGCCATCCCCAGCTAAAAAATACAGTTTAATCCCATTGTATCATAATCTAAAGAGGATCTGAAGTGTTCTTGTGATTCATTCATTCAGCTGACACACTGTACTGTAGGCTGCAGAGAATATCTACTTCTTTCCTTCAGCACATTTATAATCCCCTCCTCCTCCACTGACACTGTGTTTACACAGAAGGTGATGTATGAGTGGCACAGGAGCAGAGCAGCGGCAGCTTAGTGCTATGTCTACACAGGAGGTGTTCGGGCTCAGTGATGAGTTCTAGGTCTCTCAATCGAAACAGTAACAAAAAACAGCATTGGGTGATGTCATGAAATAGCATGGGATCATGGGATTTGTTGTCATTGCCATCAGCTTCTCCTGGTTTGGATTCCCTCAGTGTCAGTGGACCTGGAGCTGAATTCTCCACTGAGGTCTCCTCCTCTCCATAACAAACAGAGCAGCTGATTAGAACCAGTAAAAACACTGAATAAAGTAGTTTCACATTTAAAGTCAAGTTTCACCAACACTGTATGGCAGACACGAGAAGTCACGTTAAAATACAGCGATCCACCAATGTAGTTCAGCACAGACAGGACGTCTCTGATTGGCTGGAGCTGAGCTGTCTAACATTTCCTCAGCTTGTTTCTCTGATAACTTCAGATCCAGACGTCTGACGATTAGAATCCTTCATCTGGTTCAAACACAGAGCTGAAAACCAGCAAGATGGAAAAAGAGGATCTGAAACATGTGACTTTAAACTGGATCAAAGTCAAATTTGATGCTACTGTCAGACAAACACAACACTGATACATGCATGCAGGGGATATGTGTTACCATAATTAAGACCACAAGTTTCTCTGGTTGAGAATTGACAGAAAATTATGACTGGAGCCATGAAGAAAGTCAGGTGGTGTTGACATAGAGCAGGGTTATTCAGTTAAACTTCAAAGAGGTCCATCTAGACAAAACTTCCCCAAGAAAAGGTCCAGAACGTTAATAATTATGCTCTTTTCTCATTTCAAGGAAAATAAGGGCTTCTAGTAGTAACTGTATAAAATACAGTGTAGCTTAATTTTCCTTTTTCCTCTGTTTTTGTTCCCTGTTTTACACATCTCTTTCCCTCTTTTATACCACTCCCCCACTTTTCCCACTTCCTTTGCCAACTCTCGTCTCTCTCCTGTGTATAGCTCACTCACTGACTGGATTCACCATGATTTGCTGAGTAGCATCATGTGACCAGTGTTGTAAATACTAGAAAAGCTGCTCTTGTTACAATAGAAATGCTCATTCAAAATAAAGTTATTCTCTATAATTTCTAGGTTACAGGTCTGGATCCATATAGGACGGTGTCTGGGTCGGACTCCACCACTATATTTTTGTTATTGTGAACAAATACCATGAAAAGACCATCTGTAAGTACTGTCTGACGTCCCTACCCTGTCTTTGGTTCTCCCGTCAGTTCCAACTGAGGGTGTAAATGGTTGAAAATAGCCTTTGTGATAAAAAAAGGTTAGTAAGGTTCAGTAATTTCCTACAATTGTACTGTCGTTTTAAGTAACGTTACTCAAACAGAAAGTTATAGAGCATCTGTTGGGGACAAATTTTTCTGGCAGATGAATACAAACTTACACTGGTGAGTATTACTGGCAGCAGGACAGTGGGACTGAGTCAAACTGTCCACTGCAATAGTGGAGCTCTAACCAGTTTATGGGTGATCTTTACTACTTTGTTGCTGCATTGCACTGATGATTACAAATGCAAGCCACTGTCTGATGTGTTCCTAGTTAAATACCCACATTTTTTAATGCACACTTTAAAAATGCTAAGTCAAATCGCCAGGTCGCCAGTCTATCACACAGCTGACACAACCATTCACATTCACACCTATGGGCAATTTAGAGTTGCCAGTTTAGGTAAACCTAACCTGCATATCTTTGCGCTGTGGGAGGAAGCTGGACAGGGAGAACATGCAAACTCCACACAGAAGGGCCCCAGTCGGCTGGCAGGTTCAAACCCAGAACCTTTTTACTGTGATGTGACAGTGCACAACCATGCAATTTAAAGGTTGATCACAAAACCTTGCATGCCTGTTGTTTCAACTTAGTAGGTAAACTGGGATTCTGGTTTGTATTGTAAGGACTATGCTTTGGCACTATGAGTAGTTTTGCATTCCTACATGAGTTCTGTGTGCTTTGATGAGGAGAGTGAGGTAATTTTCTACTGTGCAGTTTAAAAAACTGCTTAAAGATGCAGGTTGCTTTGCAAGTGTTTCTCTACTTGTCATGCCACACAGAGAATGAATCCTCTGTTTATTGTATCAGAGGGTATTGGCTTTAGTCAAAGCCATACCAAAAGTTCTCCTTAGAATTTCTGTTATATGGAGAATTTTCTTCTTTTCTTCTTTTTTTTGATTCAATAAAGCAGTGCAGTGTAGTCAGGTGATCCATTTGGCACTGGAGTGCGGTTTATAAGGAGATCCCTGTGCACGGCCTTGGACACTCATCCACATAAATCAGGTTAAGGATTTCAGAGTACATTATGTTTTGGAAGCCTTGCAGCTGACAAATATCATACAAATGATCCCTAACGAAACACGAAAACCTTGTTTGGAAGGATTCTACTTGGATGGAAGGTCTGGAGTCTTGTGGCTGTCTGCAGTGCTCAGAGTTGTTGTACTGCTGCGGGAGCCATGCATTTAGGCTGTGGCTCCACAAATGTTGCGGATGACATTATGTTTCTGCAGGAAATATTTGAACAGTGTAAAAATAGAGCCCAGTGCATGAAACACTGCTTTCTGTAGGGCCTTTGCATTCAGAGAAGAATGAATGCCCTTCTATAAATTACATTCACTGCTTTTCTCTCTAGAGCAGATGGCCTCTTTTGAAACATTTAACAGGGCTCTTCCAGTCGCTTCATGTCTCCCAAATCATCCAAGTGTGTGTCACTGGAGTTAAAGGGATTAGTGAGCAGGGACACAGCCACATACAAGAAATCTCTAAGAACATTTGGCTTTAGTGGAATGTTTTGGCATTGTTTTGGATTTGTGAATGTTGCTGCATTAGATAGACTAATCAAGCACTTTATTAGGAATACCATGCTAATGCAGGGTAGGGCCTCTTTAAACGGCCTCAGTTCTTCATGTCATGGATCCACCAGATGTTGGAAACGTTCTTCTGAGACTCTGCTCCATGTTGACATGACTGCATTACATAATTTCTGCAGATTTGTCAGCTGTACATTCATGCTGCAAATCTCCCTCTAGCACATCCTAAAGCAGTGTTTTCAGAAGAAGGAGAAAGCTTTATTGTCATTGCATTGCATGGACGCCTGGATCGATCTAAATGTACCATGAACTGGCTGATGGCCCGATTACAAAGTTATGAATCGGTTCGATGTAGCTGCTATGCTGCTGAAAGCTCCGTCTACTCGGTGTCTACAGCTCTCTCTCTCTCTCTCTCTCTCTCTCTCTCTTTCCCCCATGAAACTATCACAAGACTTGTCACAGTAATGTTGAGATAGTGTTAAGATAGTACAATTTGCCACTTTCTTGTGTTCTGTTTCAGAAAACTGCACTTACTGTTTTTCCACCGAAATGAGTGGGTATATTATTATATATATTTTTGATACGTTTTTGAACGTGGGTAAGCGCGCTAAAAAAAGCAGATTGACCCCTTATCCACTGCCAGTCGAGTTTGTCTTTCTGTTTGGACTGAGGACGCACAACTGTAAGGAGTGATGTCACCTCTGCACTTAGAGCACACACACAGAGGCAGTGGAGCAACAGTGAGCTTTTAGCCTGCAAACTGGTAAAATTCCTGTTAAAGTGTCAGAGCCTCCCCATGAGATGTTTCCTTTGGTGAGTCTGTGTTTTTAAAACTTTCAGAACTGCAGCTTAATCTTTCATCCCTGATCTCAGTGTAGTTGCGAAGTTTCTGGTGTAACAGCACCTGGACAGGTAACAGGTGTGTCTACAGTGACTGTGACTCTGAAAGACATTACAGCAGGAAAAGAGAATTGAAAATTAGCAGGTTCACCCAGGTTTTGTGTTTACATCAATGCCGATTGGAGCTAATTGGTGCCGGAGCCGATAAATAGCCTACTTGTGTCTACTGCAGAGTCATTTGACCCAGGTGTGAATGCCAATCGAACCCTTTTCCCTTGCCCACAAAAGCCCGATGTTAGTGGGTCTTAGTGGGTTTTTTGACCAAAGGGTGGAAAAGGGGCTTTACTGCTGCCTTAACTTACAAAATGAGACAGGGATGTCTTCTATGAAATATATCTATTTGAAGGTAAGCAATGCCACATTTATAAGATTGAGTTATGTTAATTTATAATGTAAAATGAATGTCTACTTTAAACAAGGAACTGTATCAGATTGCATCATGTTGCACTGAATTGTATCAAATTGTATAAAATTGAATCGAATTGAATTGTATCCTACTGAATTGAATCTAACCCCATGTATCTAGATAAGTATCAGATCGTCTTGTATTGGAGAGCTGCACACCCCTACTGTACATACACACACACACACACACTCATTAACACAGTTCTACTGGATACAGGTCTGGACACTGGGGGGGGGCACTGAAGTTCACTGAACTCACTGCCATGCTCATGAAACCAGTTTGAGTTGACTTTAGCTCCATGGTTCATGGATCCACACTCTGACCCACCCATCTGCTGCCTCAGCAGAAATCCAGATCCATCAGACCAGGTCTTCACCTGTCCAGTGTTGGTGAGCCTGTCTCCACTGCAGCCTCAGGTTTCTGGTCTTGGTGACAGGAAGTGGAACCTGACGTGGTCTCTGCTGTTGTAGTCCATCCACCTCAAGGTTGGACATGTTGTTCACTCTGAAGCTTTTCTGTTCACCACAGTTGTAAAGAGTGGTTATCTGAGTGACCGTAGCCTTTCTGTCTGGATGGTTTTGAACCATTTTGAGTAACCTCTAGAGACTGATGTTGGCTGTGTGGATACATGTATGAATAAACGGGTGTACAGGTATTCCTAACAAAATGATTGGTGTGTGTTGTGGATTATTTGCAGCCCATAATCCAGGATGTTTGTTTACAATGTTTGATTCGGAGCACCAGATGGGACTAGATGCACATACATACGCCATGCATCTGTGACTCCTGACCAAGTGGCAACCTCGGGGTTGAAACATGAAGCATCAACAGTGAAGAGCTAAAAGCTGCAGTTCCTCTAATGACCACCAGAGTCTGGCTCCAGCAGTGAGTCAGTCCCCATAGACTCCCATGTTCAAATGTCCAACTTTACAGCAGAAATAAACATGTTTACAGCCTGGTACAAAAACTGTTAAGGTATCTAGAGCTAATTTCCTCCTTCATGACACCCGTATGGGGGTGAATTTTTATATACTTAAATATTATTCTTATATTTTATACTAAATAGTATGAGCTGCCTAGAGTGACAGGTGGGTGAGTGTATGCTTGCCAAACCCCACCTCTTTAAAACTGCTCTTGGGAAACCTGTGGGTGATGTCACAGAGGCTACATCCATCTTTATATGCTGTCTATGCTCCTGACACACATGGGCGTGTGACTGTTAGTGGCCAGGTTTCATCTAAACTCTCCAGCCATGAAGAACCAAGAAAACCAACTGTCTATGGAAACATAGAGCATTGACTCTAGCATGATTCATAATTTTGTTCTACTTGGTTTCATCATTTATGTAGCTTTTATTTGAATTTTTATGAGTGTATGAATGATTTTCCATCAGGTACTTACTATAATATTGATTTGGTGTACCTGTTATATGATTATATTGAGCCGATGCCATTTAAGCAATAATTATTATAATTAATTATATTATTATTATTATTATGTTATATAATTATAATTATAATAATAATAATTGATCTAACCACACACATGGTCACGTAGTTTAGTAATTAATTCTATACAACAGTGTTTTCACTTCAGTGTATTTCATGGATAAAACATGAGATGCTATTTTTGCTAAAAAGAAAGTTGGAAAAGAGCCTGGGATGAGCACTGCAAATCCAGTTAAGATTAATACAACATAATTAGTGTCTGCTAAATTCCATGTTAACGTCTCAAAATGATGTAACATTGAGAAAGGCAAAATCAAAGCTATGAAAGAACCTTATTTCTTGGTTCAAGACCTTGTGGCTGCAGACATCAATACACATGTAATCAGAGTCTCATTCAGAATAAAACAAGATGCTTGCAGAGTAAAGATTGCCACACCAGATTGTGTCTCTATGTGTGTATTGACAGGGGAGTTGTGTACACACCTTGTGAGTATAATGTGAATGTCCATGGAGCTGTCTCTGGCAGAGTAGCCCCAGATAGTGACTCACATTAAAAATCACAGCCAGTTAGTGCATGAAAACCAGTCATATAGTATTGTGCTTTGCGCATTTATCATTTCTTAAGGAAGGATTTTTCCTAGGTTACATAAATGCAACATCAAAACATAGTGTGTGACCAGCTGTGCTGCTAAAATGCTTGAAATGTTGGGACATCAGGCTTCCACAGTTCTTACAGCAGTTCTGTCCATTGTCTGATGGAGATAAGCAACAGCCTCAACTGAAGCTATATTTCTGTCTCTCTCTGGTTCTGACTTATCCATGCTGCTCTCTGTTCTTCAGCCTTTGCATGTTTTATATTCTCTGCACCACTCTTTCCCGGCTTTGGCTCTTTTAACGCTGTCTCCTGTTGAGAGGAGTAGAGGCAAGAAGTGTTACACTAAGAGGAAAGTGTCTTAACTCATGTTTTGTCACACAGCCTTGATACATTAGTAGGGATACATGGGAATTAAGTCTTTTGTGTGAATAGAGTCCAGTTTTACCAGAAATGTGACTAATAGTTCTGTCATTTCCCTAAGGTTGTACTGTTGCAGACAGACATAAATCTGCAGCTATGAACACTGTTGGCTCAGCTGCATTTCAAGGGAGGCACTCGCTTCAATCCTGTCTATGTGAAACTGATTTAAAAAGGTAATTTAAGAAGATGGATGAAAGTGATGCTGAGGATCGATGGTGGCTCATGTAAAGCCCCCGGAGGAAAGTGAAACAGGGCAGATATGTGGGCTGTGTTTTGTTGGATTGTAACTCAACCATCAGATTCTTCACTGAGTCCACACTGAGGCTGAACTACATTATTGTTCTAAGCTCTCACTGTACGTTATTTTCACCTGAATAACCTAGATTTATTAAATTGTAGTGAAGAGAAAGACTTAGCACTATTCTTTATTTTCCTGTTGTTAAAGTAGCATGTAGTCTTGGACTTATGTCCACCTGATGAATGTTACATGTAGTTAGTTTAATCACTTTCTGTTCAGCTTTGTTTTGGTCCCCACCAGCTCACAAAAAAGTGAGAATGATCTGGCTCTAACTGTGAGCTGTTTGATGCTGGTAGTGGACAGCGGGTGAGAAAAATAAAAAAAAATCAAAAATCAGCTTAAAGAGCCTGAAAAGCTGTGTCAAGTTGCAGAGTTGATGACAAGTCTCTGTGGGTTCATCACTATGAGGCACAGGGATGAGTTCCTTTTTGGATCCAGATACCTGAATTTGTTAAGCTCGGCAGCCAAAAAATCCCTCCAACAGCTTTCTTATACTACAGGCATCAGCAAAGGAAAGTGAACTGACTGAAAAGGGTTGTATGAGGTACATAGCCAGAGTCAGTGTATTACCTGCTGTAGGTAGAAGCAGCAGGAGTGCTGGCACAGAGGCACAGCTGTGGATAGATGCATACCTCTGTGGATGGGGTCAGCAGAAAAATGTATTTCAGTCACTTACAAAATGATCATCTAAAAAAAAAAATATATCAGTTGAAGTGTATAATATATTTTTAATACTTTCACTGCTTTATATTGTCATCAAACAGCCCTTTCCTTTGGTACTGCATTTTCTCAACCTTTGAACCACCATATTCCTATACATAAACACACTTAACCATGACAGTTTTAAGGGCAGTTGGACACAATCCACCCTGAAGCTCAAAGTGTTTCTTCATAACGGTGGAAAGTTTCAAGTGGACTGAATCTCTCCCTCAACTAAACTGACACTTTGTCCATCACCTCTTCATATTCACAATAAAGGCACTGAGGCCAAGACAAGTCATAGCTACACTGACCCATCAGTGGCATAGACAAAGAGCCTTATGCTTCCTAGAATATCATATACTGAACCTATCAATAACTGCCATGACAAGACTATGTGGTCAGAGGTAGCTTGAGTGGATGTGTTGGAACTGGATCTTTAGTAGCAGTTAAAAGGGAAACTGTGGTTGTGGCCTAATGACTTTCAGCTCCATTTCTTATTTTTGAGGTGACATGTGCTGGAGATGAAATACCCTGCTGCCACAATGTGATCTGTGTGTGTGTGTGTGTGTACGTGTGTGTACGTGTGTGTACGTGTGTGTACGTGTGTGTACGTGTGTGTACGTGTGTGTACGTGTACTTGCTACATAGTAAGGAACAAAAAAAGTATTTTACTAACAGAGTGAGGACATTTTGGGAAAGTGAGGACATTTTGGCCGGTCCTCACTTTTTGAGACACCTTCAAATCACATGTTGAGGGTTAAGACTTGGTTTTAGAGTTATGGTTAGAATTAGGTTTAGGTTAAGGTTAGGGTCAGGGTTAGGGTTAGGCACTCAGTTGTGATGGTTAAGGTTAGGGTAAGGGGCTAGGGAATGCATTATGTCAATGAGTGTCCTCACAAAGATAGAAGTACAAGTATGTATGTGTGTGTGTGTGTGTGTGTGTGTGTCTACATGCTCATTCACCTACTAACTGTGAGCTTCTCATAAATCCTGCCTCTCGATGGTGTATTGATTTATAATGATGAGATTATAACACTGCATATACAGTGGAGGAAATAATTATTTGATCCCTCACTAATTTTGTAAGTTTGCCCACTGACATAGAAGCGAACAGTCTACAATTTTAAAAGTTGCTTCCTTTTTACAACGAGAGACAGAACATCAAAAAGAAAATTCAGAAAACCACATTATATAAAAGATATAAATTGATTTGCATTTCATTGAGTGAAATAAGTATTTGATCCCCTGCCAACCATTAACAATTCTTGCTCCCACAGACTGGTTAAATACTCCTACTCCTTAGACACACCGAAAAAAAACTTGTTACCTGCAGCAAAGACATCTGTGTCAATCAGTCACCTGTATAAAAGACACCTGTCCATGCAATCAATCAGACTTCAACCTCTCCACCATGGGCAAGACCAAAGAGCTGTCTAAGGACATCAGGGACAAGATTGTAGACCTGCACAAGGCTGGATTGGGCTACAAGACCATAGGCAAGAAGCTGGGTGAGAAAGAGACAACTGTTGGGGCAATTATTCAAAAATGGAAGAAACACAAAATGACCATCAATCGACCTCGTTCTGGGGCTACACGCAAGATCTCACCTCGTGGCGTATCACTGATCATGAGGAAGGTGAGAAATCAGCCAAGAACTACACAGGAGGAGCTTGCTAATGATCTCAAGGCAGCTGGGACCACAGTTACCAAGAAAACCACTGGTAACACACTACACTGCAATGGATTAAAATCCTGCAGTGCCAGCAAGGCCCCCCTGCTCAAGAAGGCACATGTACAGGCCCGTCTGAAGTTTGCCAATGATCGCCTGAATGATTCAGAGAAGTCTTGGGAGAAAGTGCTGTGGTCAGATGAAACCAAAATCGAGCTCTTTGGCATCAACTCGACTCGCCGTGTTTGGAGGAAGAAAAATACTGACTATGACCCCAAGAACACCGTCCCCACCGTCAAGCATGGAGGTGGAAACATTACGCTTTGGGGGTGTTTCTCTGCTAAGGGGACAGAACGACTTCACCGCATTGATGGAAAGATGGATGGGGCCATGTACCGTAAAATCCCGAGTGACAACCTTCTTCCCTCCGCCAGGGCACTGAAAATGGGTCGTGGATGGGTCTTCCAGCACGACAGTGACCCAAAACATACGGCCAAGGCAACAAAGGAGTGGCTCAAAAAGAAGCATATTAAGGTAATGGAGTGGCCTAGCCAGTCTCCGGACCTTAATCCCATAGAAAATCTGTGGAGGGAGCTGAAGCTTCAAGTTGCGAAGCGACAGCCTCAAAACCTTAAGGATTTGGAGATGATTTGCAAAGAGGAGTGGACCAAGATTCCTCCTGATATGTGCACAAACCTGGTAATTAACTACAAGAAACGTCTGACCTCTGTGCTTGCCAACAAGGGTTTTGCCACCAAGTACTAAGCCATGTTTTGCCAGGGGATCAAATACTTATTTCACTCGATAAAATGCAAATCTGTTTATGTCTTTTATTTAAAGTGATTTCCTGGATTTTCTTTTTGATATTCTCTCTCACTATTTGAATAAACCTACCATTAAAATTATAGACTGTTTGTTTCTTTGTCAGTGGGTAAACTTACAAAATCAGTGAGGGATCAAATAATTATTTCCTCCACTGTACTTGTATGCCAATCAAGCCTGTGTGTTGGAGCCAGGAGTGTTTGTTGTCTGTGTGTGTCCAGGGAGAAAAGATGATGAGATGTGAGTTTCAACTTCCAAGACAGAATCAGTTTTATTCAAGGTTTGAGAGAGTGAATAATTGTTGCTGTTATGGATAAAAGTTAATATTCTTTATTGGAATATTCCTGATAAGAATAATTTCAAAATATCACTACTCTGAGAACATTGATCAGGACAGGGCAGGTTCCAGAGTTCTGCACCACCACCAGTATTGTGAAAATCACACACAGTTGCTTTCATTCACACTACAAAAACAAAACAAAAAAAACACACACAGGGGTTAGAGAGACACAAAGTAGTCTGTTGATCCAGGCCACCACTTAAACAGGAAACAGACAGGAGCAAATCAAAAATAACCAAAATCTAATAAAACAACAATTCACTGACAACTATATTTACACTGCAGGGTGACCACACCCAGCTCCAGTCTGACTGCACATGGCACCTTATTTGCCTCATCTGCTGTTGAGATCCCTCAACCCTTGGGGGTGTTTTTCTCTGGATAGAAACTCCAGAGAAACTGTTTATCAGAAGCTCTTACAGATGAGACCGTCTGTGTCATGATGAAACTACAGCAACGGTGCATATATTTCTGTTTTTCAAAATTCAATTCAATTCAATTCAATTTTATTTGTATAGCGCCAAATCATAATATACATTATCTCAAGGCACTTTACAGGGTAAGGTCAAGACCTTACTTTGTTACAGAAAAAAACCCAACAGTTCCCACAAAGAGCAAGCGCTTGGTGACAGGGGGGAGGAAAAACTCCCTTTTAACAGGAAGAAACCTCCAACAGAACTGGGCTCAGGGTGGGCGGCTGTCTGCCTCGACCGGTTGGGTTTAGGAGGAGATAAAAAAGGGGGGGTGGGGGGAGGAGAGAGGAGAGAAGAGAGAGAGAGAGAGAGACCAGGAACAGCTGTGTAGGTAATGGTGTTTGGACCAAAAGAGGATCAGAGGAAGTATTTGTAGAAAGAGTATCAGACAGCTGAGCTTCAGAAATGCTCTGAATGTGCTGTCAAATCCCAAATTGCACTACTAACTGAAACTAATATACAGATGTTGATACAAAATGATGTGTTTTTTAGTATGTCCACATCCAGAAAAGGAAAAAGCAGAAAACTGAGTGGAGAAACAGGATGACAGTGCCCCTATCCACAGGGCACGAGGGGTCACTTATGGTTTGATGAGGATGAAAACAATGTGAATCTTATGTCATGGCCTTCACAGTCACCAGATCTTAACTTAGTTCAACTCCTATGGGAGATTTTGAAGCGATGTGTAAGACAGCGATCTCCATCATCATCATTGAAACACCACATGAAGAATAGTTTTCATCCTCCAGCAGAGTTCAGACACCTGGAGAATCAATAGCAAGGTGCAGTGAAATGGGGGCGGGTCTTCCACTTATCAGAAGGTCAAAGGTCAGTCCACATGCCGAAGTTTCCTTGGGCAAGGCACTGAACCCCAAATTGCCTCTGATGGCTGTTCCATCAGTGTATAAGTGTATGTGAATGGTAGAAGCTCCATGTGTAGATGTAAGCGCTATATGACTGTGTTTGTGAATGGGTGAATGTGGCCCACATTGTAAAGTGTCATTGTAAAGTTTGGCTGTTTCTGTCTGTCATGTGACCAAGTGGTAGTATACTCTTCAGACTGCGAGAACACAGCTTTGGCTACTTGTGTTCGTCCTTCAGGTTTTGGATGCAGGTGTTGATAGTAGAGAAAACATTAAAGATACTAAAGTAGGCCTCACTAATCTTAACCCCCACACCATGTCTGCACAGACGTCCTACAGCAGTATCAGCAGCTCCATCCAGGAAAATAGACTTGAAGCATAAAAATACGTCAGTAAGCTGGAATGGTTAATATAGAATTGTATTTGTCAGATGTTTGCAATTGCTGTCTGGCACGCTGTTATAGTAACCACTTTAATCTCTACTGCAAACCTCCAGCTCACCACGAGTGCTGCTGTCTGTCGCAGTGAATGAAATATTGTAAACAAGCTGGGAAGCTCTATTCAGCAGGGAGACAAGGTGAACCATCCCCCGTCACTCATTACTACTGTTGGTGAAAGAATGTAAACAGTCACTGTGAGTTCATAATTGTATGTATTGTGTAACTGGTAATTAAAGCGCAATACAGCCTGATCATGTAAAATACACTTATCTCGTGTTGTTCTGTGAGTTGGTGCAATCCAATGCTGAACTGTAAAACAAAAAAAAAAACCAACAGTGACGATGTCTGAGGTCCGACTGCAGAGAGCCACAGAAGCTCCTACACACTCAGTCCTGTGTTCTTCCTGCATCATATACACATGGGGTTTGGCTAACCTCAGCTGTCTTTCTTTCATGGGACCTGTTGTGGTGACAATAAACGACCAGTTTCAGTGTCAAATTTCACAGCAACAAGTGACAGTGTCAACTCCAAATTGGTTCAAACTATATTTGTATTTCCTCATAACCGGATGAGCAGACTGCACTGATGCCAGTTAGCCTGTAAGAAATTAAACAAACTATGTTTAGTGTCCATTGACACAGATATTTCACCATATAAATTATAAATTATAAATTACTGACATTCAGTCATTCAACCAGCTATTTTGAACAAATAAATACACAAGGCAAACTAAACCATTAAGATACTGATTTCTTAGCAAAAATAAATATTAATGTCTGCCAGACTGTTGCTGAGGTTAGATCTTGATGAGGATGACAGTATAGGAAGACAGATCATTCTTCTGTGAAGCAGTAAGCATGGACAGATCAGATGGAGGCAGAGTTACAGTACAGATGAAGGGCTGAATGAAAGGTAACAGCATGACCTCATAGTCAGGATGAGTGTATGTGTTGGGAGTTTTAGGCCCATTGTGGATGTGTTTTGGTCCACTCATGCCCGTCACTAACAGATTCTGAAAAGTTTTTCCATCACGGTGGGTACTGTTCCAATAAATAAGTATTCGCTTATACACACTGTGCACTGGAAATGCTGAACAGTTTTGTAGTGCTGTCATAGCAACTGGCCGTGAGTGTGTGATGACGTGTAATCTCACTCGGGAGTCTGATCTGATGTGAAGACTCGCATCGACGGCAGGTTACATTCACTAACGACCCATTAATACTGACTCATGTCATTTAGACATCTCATAAGGCCTTAGCTCCTTCTGTGATCCACATCCTGTATGATAAATGCTGCTCATTCTCGTATTAGCAGGAGTTACTGGTCATCATTCTTATCTTCCTCAATCCTTATGTCATTTCCTTCAAAGTATCTGTGTTCTGAGATCACAGTCACAGAAGTGCCATATGGGTAGATTTACACCAGTATGTTGAGTCCATAGTGGTGTTTTGTTAGCACAAGTAAAAGGCTCAAATGTTGCAAGTGGCCTCTAGAGCCTGTGATGTTCAACCTTAGCAGGGCTTGACTTACACTGTCAACTTTGTCTTATGGGTGACGCCAGAGGAGAGTTCAGGGATCATTATTATCAAGAAAGAATTTGTTTGGGATCATGAATGTGCTCAGCAGATTTTTTAACATGGGATGAAGTTTGAAAGCAGTTTATAAGGAGCTGAATCCAGCATCTGCTATGCTTATCAAACCTGTTCAGGATTAGGCCATCATTTGTAATTTGATTGACTAGTTAATGTGAGATGAGTAATTACCTTTTGTTGCCTCAGGAGGCAGATTTCAGCAGTAGCGTGAGTTCACAGCCGGTAGTTACAACCACAAAATGAGATGAGCGGCAAAAGATACATCTCACGTAAGATGAAGGATAGGAATGGAGTCTGTTTACTTCCACATCTTTTATTAGTTCCCTGCTGCAAACTTTGGAGGTCCTGATTCAAAGGGACTGTAAGGGACCATACGAAACAATCCCATTGGTTGTTTGTGCAACCAGCTCAATGGAGCCATAGTTACTTTTTACTGTTAAGCAACAGAAAGTGGTCATGTGAGACAGAATCAGTTGTTTTTGCAAAATGAAATGTTTAGGACAAAATCCTCTAGTGGCCGTGGTAATTCTGACGGAGGCAGAGGAGGGAGTCAGGAGATATTTGTTGTAGGACCACAAAATCTGTGTAGGGAGGAGGCCTGGGTGGATGGATGGATAGATGGATAAACAAACATTAGGCTTTAACATGACAGCTGGTCATTTTATGTTTCAAGCCGACACCAACAGCATGATTGTTCTAAAACCTTAACAACCTGCTTATTAACCATGATGTCAAGGGTCGTCTAACCTTAATGAATTACGTATTTTAAACCAATTATTTTAACCAAACCTCTACCACAGTCACAACATTAAAGGATTTGTTATTTATTTGAGTGTGTCCCCCATGAGTTGCTGTACGGCTGCTGTTAATTATACTACATCTCTAATATATAGTGTTTAATTATTAAATATGCCCATTTAGGGAAATTCAAGTTGCTCATTTACATGACTGTCTAATAACGGCAGGGACCAGCTGTGTAAATGATGTCAGTGACTGACTGAATGTACGTTTTCTTTTTCCTTTGTGACCAACTGGCAAATTAAAACTTGTCAGACTAAGACTCTTCTCATTTACTAGCCTTCGGTCAGTTATTAAAGGGCCTTAAGGAAGGAATATCAAAGTACCCACTGAAATGATGTAAAAACAGTATTATAAAAAGTAGCAGTGGTGATGGCCAGTGATGATGGGGAAAAGGATGGGGGAGATTAGGGGGTGGATGCAGTTGTGGGAGATATGGGGTGATGATGGGCAGAGAGCTTTGGAGAGGAAACATGATCTGCAGATGTCATCCAGTGAGGACAGGGAGTGTCTGATTATGTCCTGGCCAGGGTTTATGACTCTGTGGAGAGCTGTCCTGTGTAGCATACCACTGTGATGCAGGTCATTAGTGCACTCTTTCTATGGAGCAGCGGTAGAACCTCACAAGCAGCTGCTTGGATGGTTTGGTTTGCTTCTATATCCTCAGAAGGTATAGCCAATCCTGTGCCTTCTTCTCAAACAGCTGGTGAATGTCCCCACAGTCACTGAACGGGGGCCTCTCCTCCCTTCCTGAACCTCTGCAGTGAGTGCATGGTGAGTGGTGGTCAGTGGGAATGTCACCTCTGTCTCTGTTTCTTGTGTCCTGAAGCAAACAGTGACGTGTTTGAGCTCCTCTGCTAGCGGGATGTTGCTGCATATGAATGGGTCCTTGCTGCTGTGTCGTATACGTGGGTCCCTGCCAGTGAAGTGGTCCTCAGTCCTCTGCGTGTTTATAGCCCTTGTTCAGGTTGTTTCTGACAGTGCTGTACAGCTCTATGCCACCAGACCTCAAAGCTGTGTTGCTGTCTCTCAGAGGGATCTGGACCTAGTTTCTTATCCAGGGTCTCCTGTGTGGGTAAACATGAATGTGTTTGGTGACACTGACATTGTCACAGGTCATACAGAAGAGCTTTGTTGAGGTGTATTCCTTTACATTCTGGTGAACAAATAGGTCCCAAGTTGTTGTTTGCGAGCAGTCCTGGAGCCACAGGGACTCTGGTGCTCTGGCTAACTCCACTGGGATCTAGTGAGAGTCCTGATGACTGTCAAGTAACTGCTGCTCCAGAATCAACAAGGCAAAGGAACTGGGAAAGCAACAAAAAGAAGGGAGCACTGAGCCGCTGGGTCTGTACATACATCATCCTCCATACTTTAAAATTTTCAAGTATGCTGATGTTTGCATTTAGCCTAAAACCAAAGTACAACCTCACAGAGCTGCTAATCTTCTCATTCTAGGAAAGAAGATAAATGAATCTATGTTGAATAAATGAATAAATGTGGAATTACTCATTTAAATACTCTGTAAATAAATGGTTCTGAAATGGTGGGTAACAGCTCAGTGCAAGCTACTGAAGACTGCTGATAACAGATGGGGGAACAGATAAAAGTCTTTCAAAGGCACTAGCATGATCTTCTCTTCTGTGAAGCAGTTTAGATGTGGTGGTGTTACAGGAGCAGCCTGGATGCTGGCATCATGTTCTTCTCAACACTCTGTCACTGTCTCTTGACGCTGTGTAAATCAGTTAGCAGCTTGGCTGATGTCGGACACATTTCTCCATCTCATTAACTTTGTGGTGATTTGTGTTTGGCTAAAGTTCAGTGTTCAGTGTTTTCAAGTATCAGCAGTCTCAAACTGTTCCCCAGCTGCCTGAAATACTCTGTGTCCCTCATGCAACATTCATGGCTGCAATTCTTCAAATAGAAAACAACGAGGAAAGCTGCTTAGTAACAATATGCCTGCATTCGGGATTCATAAATACAGATGTTGAGCATGAAGTACTTCCCCAGCTCATGTGTGCTGTTGTTGTCCTCACAGCCCTGATACTCATCCTTCCATTCTTGTCAGTTCAGCATCATAATCTGTGCTTCATAACAGCCCATTCCTGACTCTTCATTGTGCTTGTCATGTTAACAGATACAGTGCTGTGGAGTTCAGTGTCATTAGCTAGACAGTGTTTGGCTTTTGCTAATCCTGAAAAAAGTAGCATTAATGGCTGAAGTTAGGAATGCAGTGCGCAGTAATGCAGCAGTGTGCATGTGACCCTGGTATGTGTGTCATTTCCTAGTATGGTAATCTCACAGGAGTACCGTGCTGACAAAATGGGCAGTACGTGGACTGAGAGGCCTGCCAGTAGTATTCACATTGTGCTGAAGCTATAGGCTACTTTATAAACTGCATACATTTCACACATTTCATACATTCATACGTTTCTCTGATTAAAGGCTTTTAAACATTTTACATCCTAGAAAGTTAGATTAAGTAAAAACTACTATCTCTGAGCTTTGTAGTCACACTAGCAGTGGAGCCCTAGGGAATGCCCTGACTGCCGGTCCATCACTGTTGGTTGAAGTCTGAGCTGTAAAGATTATGGTCATCACATTATGATGCTGAGTGCACTGTAGGTAACCTTAGTAACATCAAAAGCAGATGCTGTTTTTAGGGCTGGAGGCATTATGTTTTCAGGTTGTCCGTCTGTCTGTATGTACATATGTCCATTTGTCCCATTCTCATGATCATGATACCTCTGTAACGCTAAGGGAACTTTATGACCACACCTCCTGTAATTTGGCTGGTTGTTTGAGGCGTATGAGGTGGTAATTCTATTTATTTTTTTTTATAGTTCTGTAAAGATAAAATGTAAAAATTTCATGTTCTAGTTTGGATGATAAATATAAAAGCAGTGTATTACAGTGGGGACAGTTTTTTTAATGATACTTCTATAGTAAAATACTTGAGCAGCAGCTGGTGTTTTATTTCTTTTGTTGAATGCATCTTCTGATGTTATGAATGAAATTTGTTACGGATATTTCGGCTCCTCAGAGGATGAATCCTTTTTACTTTGATTTGTTTTGATTCAGTTCTCTAATCTATATCATGCATTACTGTATCTGGCAATTCAGTTTTTTTTATGCCAGGGTCAGAGGCATTATGTTGTTTTCAAGTTCTCCCATTCCCGTTATCCCATTCTCCCAAATGTGATATCTCAATAACGCCTTGAGGGAACTTCAAACTTCAAATTTGGCACAAATATTCACTTGGACTCAAGGATGAAGTGATTAGAATTTGTTGGTCAAAGGGCAAAGGTCAAGGCCACTGTGACCTCAAAAACATGTTTTAAGCCTTAACTCAACAATTCATGTGCTAATTATGACACAATTTAAGACAAATGTTTAATAGGATAAAATGATTAAGTGATGACATTTTATATCCAAAGAGTCAAAGGTCAGCTTCACTGTGACATCATAATTTCTGCAAAAACATCCCTGGCCATTATTCAATGGAGTAACTCAGAGAGGAGTAATTGTGACCATAATTCTACTTTATAAATAATTTTTTTGCTCTGAGCCATCAGGCTCCATTGTTTCCAAAAATGATAAAAAAAACACATAAGTGAGCCAGACTGTTGCATTGGGTGACATGTTGCTTTATTACTATGAACACACCACACACTGTAGTTGATTAATGTCCATCCCACATACACTCTCTTCCTACCAGAAATGAAGCAGACCATTGGCAGTGTATCATCCAAAAATAGTCACCAACAAATGCACTTTCTAAAGTGATGTTTGTTAAAAACTAAAACTAACCAATCTGATCTCAGAACAGAGTTCTCTCCCAAAATGGATGTGATATTGCCTATTTGCATCCATTATGTAATTTACTGTCCTCTTGTGGTGTCAGCAGGCAGTTGTCTCTGGAAGCTAGCTTGACTAGCAGCCATTGCATCTGTACTTCCTGTCATTTTGTTGGCGTGACCATGTCCTGTTGATGAAGGCGGAACTTGTCAAGTGGAGAGGGGAGCAGCAGTTTTTTTGCACATAGAGGATAATCCTGTTGTAGTTGGTTGTTTTGCTCTGCTTGCCTATCTGTAAGATAAAAATAGCCCCAGCCTTGTTCTTTAAAAATGTGTTTGAGTCAGATTCCATATCACAAAATTCATACAATAAAACTGAATTTGCTGATGCAGGATATGGGTGCAGGATGGGTTGCAGCTCTTTTTATTGGAAGTTATTAGAGTGAGGATGTGGTGATGATGGTATAAAGACGATGTGGTTGACCTTTAAAAGAAATGCAGCTTATTCAGAATGCTGCTGTCACACATCTCAATGAATTGGCCTTAAGTGTTCACAGAATAGAAAAATCACTCAGTCAAAACAAAATCTGCTTGTATCTAAATCTGTGAATCTTACAGAATTACTGACCTGCGTATAGACTATGAAACATCCAGACCTCATCACAACCTCTACAAAACCTGTGCTCGCTGCACCAAAACTGAGAAAACAGATTATAGAAGCTTCATTCAGTCACTGCAGATTAAAACCCTGTTATTTTCTACTGCCTTATAATGTTTATATTGCATCATATATTATTTTGCTTTTGTGCCTTTAGTTTAATTTTCATATCTGTTCCAGTTGCCTGTGGCGAATACTCTTGGAAAGCAAATTAAATACTTGTCAGACAAGTTGAATATGAACATTGTTGCAACTTTGCAGATATGTTATTTGCCGCTTGGGCTAGTAAAAGAAATCTTTAAGGTCCTATATTTTTCTATTTTTCAGTGTTTTTTTTGACATTTTGATATCCATAAGAAGATAGGTTTTACATCTCCTCTCTTATTTTTCTCTCCGGAGCTCTGGCAAGAACAGGTCAGCTTGTTTTCTGATTGACCCACAGTCAGGCCAACTACAGGTAAGGGTTAGGGTTAGTGCCAGTGTGCATCAAGACCAGCCAGGGGGGCATGCCTGGCCGCAGAATCCAAGACCATTGGAAACATTAGGGAGGTTGGTGATCAGACAGGAAGAGTGGTATATGGCAGATTATAAGGTGGTGGTATATGGCAGTCTACCCTTCTGTCGCTGCCAGACTGCAGTTCTGAATGGGACTTATTGAGAGACCAACGATGGCATTAAAGCATGTGCATGGAAGGGACATTTACCTGAGGTACCATCACAATGTTGATATGGGGAAACATGGAGGAAATATGCTTTGCCGAGGCAGCATTTACAAAGACAGAGCCATCAGCTTACCCTTTTTTCAGAGCTCAGACTCCAGTCGGTGGATAACATCCCTTTACTGTGAGTAAGCAAGTTTACAATCCATGCACAGCCACAGTAGCACAGCTGGTTTTCAGTCCAACTATTACTCATAACATGAAAAGTAAACAATCAATAGAAAATAGCATAAAAAATTTGAAAGCAGAAAAGATTGTTGGAGAGGCCAAACACAAAAAACTAGAGTCCTTAATAGAGATGAAATAAGAATAAAGCAGATTTCAGGTAAACACTTGGAGGAGCCAAATCCTTTGTAATGACATCACAAAGTTGCAGAAGTCCTGACGGCTGGTTTTAAGACTCAGTTTCTGAATACAGGCTGTGTGCATTTCTCTGTGGACTGAGGCTTTGATACTTTCACAGTATAAATATAGAACCTAGACCTGCTTTATAATCAAAAAACACATGGACATCTGCCTTTAGACTGGATGGAGCTTTACTTCAAAATGTATTTGCTGTTGAAAATTTGTTGTGCACATAATTTTTAGGTCACAGGGTCACTCTGAACATTTTGTAGCTGCTGCAGTCGGCCTGAATTCACAGGACATACAATGGTTTCTGATGCTGCCCCAGAGTCTTGGTAATAGCAACCTGTGAAAATGTTCATAGAAACTTCTCAAACTGCTCCTGCAGTCTAATCCACTTATTTATGATGATCTGGATCTTCAATATGTGTCAAACACTCTTATTTGTCCACGGTGAACCTTAAGGTTCGTCTCCACAACCAGAAGCTCTGTTTTTCATAGTTTATTTGCACAGTGGGAACTAGAAAAGTATTAAAAAGGATTAATCCAGGGGAGGTTGCCATGGATGTTTTAATACATTTTGATATGTTTTGACCCACACACACACATCTGTTTGTAGGTTTGTGCATTGAGTTTGTGCATCCTTTAAAGTGTAACTTAACACCCTTTGTAACATAGTTACACTAACTCTTTAGTTTGTTTTTATTTTGGTTCCATGTCACGTCACTAACTCTCCTGTCATTTCAGATCCTGCCTTCCCTCCCTGCCATACAATCTACTCATTTCCCTCACCTGGGTTTCCCCGCCCATCTCCTCCTCACCTGCAGTCCATTTGCTCATTAGTTCCTCAGTATATATACTAGTCCATTTTCATTTGTTCCGTGCCAGATTGTCTTGTGTTATACGCTGCCAAGCTTTCCAGCATTTCCAGTACTGCCTTCCTGCTCTGACCCCGTTTTGCCTTTCTTGGACTACAGATACCTGCCTGCTCCTTGTCGGATTTGTTTGCCTGATTCTGATCTCCTGGTTTTGACTCTGCCTGTTTTCTTGGACTAGTAAACTGATCTTCACTTGCTACTCGCCTGTCTCTTTGTCGTGCTTCTGGGTTCTCCTTTGTCGGCTCCAGTGACTGTGACACCCTTTGTGTTTCCATCACACATGGCTGAGAACAAATGTGAACTGACGTTTCCAAATTCTAGTTTGTATTGACAGTATGTTTGTGGGTCCACTGTCTAATGACTACAAACAGTTTCCTGAGAAAAAGCACATGTTAAAAGTTGCCTCACGGCCCAACATGCAGTGGAGTGATCAGCTGTGACATCTGGTTTTAACACTTTCCCTCTGTGGTTGTCTGGGACTCCAGCCTGCATCGGCTTATAGAGCTGCTGAAAGAGAAACATGGCGTCACCCAGAGCTGCTGCTTTACCTGCCAGTTATGGAACACTCACACACATACTAATGTCTACAGTCTGGGGCTTCTATATCAACCACTGTATGGAACATCTAGATTAATTAGTGAGGTGTTACAGAGCCAAATAAATGTTCATGATCTCTCTCTCTCTCTCTCTCTCTCTCTCTCTCTCTCTCTCTCTCTCTCTCTCTCTCTCTCTCTCTCTCTCTCTCTCTCTCTCTCTCTCTCTCTCTCTCTCTCTCTCTCTCTCTCTCTCTCTCTCTCTCTCTCTCTCTCTCTCACGCCAAAACACACACAGTCGTTTGTGTTTGTCTGCACAGACGTGACAGTGATCCTGCAGCACTGTTCTCCTGACCTGGAGACTTTCATCATAAACTGCAGGCCCTTCTACTCCCCCCGTGAGTTCACCTCATTCATCCTGGTCGGTGTTTACATCCCACCACAGGCCAACGTGCAGGAGGCACAGCGGGCGCTCGCCGACCAGATACTGTGTGTGGAGCAGACCTACCCGGACTCCGTAGTTATTGTCCTTGGTGACTTTAACAAAGGGAACCTCAGTCATGAACTGCCCAAATACAGACAGTTTGTTAATTGCCCGACCAGAGAGGGGAACACTCTGGACCACTGTTACACCACAATCAGTGGTGCTTATCACGCCGTCCCCCGGGCTGCACTGGGCCACTCTGACCATGTGATGGTCCACCTGATTCCCACATACAGGCAGAAACTAAAACTGTGTAAACCTGTTGTGAGGACATCGAAGCAGTGGAGCAGTGAAGCCATAGAGGATCTGCGGGCATGTTTGGACTGCACTGACTGGGAGGTGTTCAGGACTGCTTCCAACAGTCTGGATGAGTTCACAGAGGCTGTGACGTCATACATCAGCTTCTGTGAGGACTGCTGTATCCCATCACGCACCAGGGTGAGTTATAACAATGACAAACCCTGGTTCACAGCTAAGCTCAGTCAGCTCAGGAGGCAAAAGGAGGAAGCTTTCAGGAGTGGGGACAGGGACAAGTTTAAAGAGTCCAAGTACAGGTTTAGCAAGGCGGTGAGAGAAGCTAAACGACTGTACTCTTAGAAACTTCAGCTCCAGTTCTCAGCCAATGACTCTGCTTCTGTCTGGAAAGGGCTCAGAAAGATCACAAACTACAAACCTAAACCCCCCCACTCCATTAATGACTTCCGTCTGGCCAACGATCTGAATGAGTTCTACTGCCGCTTTGAAAGACAGTGGGACAAGCCTGACACTAACCTCCACATCAGAGCCACATCAGAACCCCCTCCTCCCCTACCAAAGGAACGTCTCTCTCTATCCTGGAGAGAGATGTCAACAGGCTTTTTAAGAAGCAGAACCCCCGCAAAGCAGCCGGTCCTGACTCTGTCTCTCCATCATCCCTGAAGCACTGTGCTGATCAGCTGTCTCCAGTGTTCACAGACATCTTCAACACCTCACTGGAGACCTGCCACATGCCAGCCTGCTTCAAATCCTCCACCATCATCCCTGTCCCCAAAAAACCAAGGCCCACAGGACTAAATGACTACAGACCCATTGCCCTGACCTCTGTGGTCATGAAATCATTTGAGCGCCTTGTCCTGTCCCACCTCAAATCCATCACTGACCCACTCCTGGACCCCCTGCAGTTCGCCTACAGAGCCAACAGGTCTGTAGATGACGCCGTCAACATGGCTCTCCACTTCATCCTCCAGCACCTGGACTCCTCAGGGACCTATGCCAGGATCCTGTTTGTGGACTTCAGCTCTGCCTTCAACACCATCATCCCGGCTCTGCTGCAGGACAAGCTCTCCCAGCTGAGCGTGCCTGACTCCACCTGCAGGTGGATCACCGACTTCCTGTCTGACAGGAGGCAGCACGTGAAGCTAGGAAAGCACGTGTCTGACTCCCAGACCATCAGCACTGGATCCCCGCAAGGCTGCGTTCTTTCTCCTCTGCTCTTCTCCCTGTACACCAACACCTGCACCTCCAGCCATCAGTCTGTCAAGCTCCTGAAGTTTGCAGACGACACCACTCTCATTGGACTCATCTCTGATGGCGATGAGTCTGCCTACAGGTGGGAGACTGAGCGTCTGGTGACCTGGTGCAGGCAGAACAACCTAGAGCTAAACGCTCTGAAGACAGTGGAAATGATAGTGGACTTCAGGAAGAGCCCAGCCCCACCCACGCCCATCACCCTGTGCGACTCCCCCGTGGCTACCGTGGAGCATTTCCGCTTCTTGGGAACCACCATCACACAGGATCTCAAATGGGAGCTAAACATCAGCTCCCTCATCAAAAAAGCTCAGCAGAGGATGTATTTCCTGAGGCAATTGAAGAAGTTCAACCTGCCAAGGACTATGATGGTGAACTTCTACACCTCCATCATTGAGTCCATCCTCACCTCCTCCATCACCATCTGGTACGCTGCTGCCACGGAGAGGGACAATAACAGACTGCAGCGTATCATCCACTCTGCTGAGAAGGTGATTGGCTGCAATCTTCCGTCCCTCCAGGACCTGTACGCCTCAAGGACTCTGAGGCGTGCAGGGAAGATTGTAGCTGACTCCTCCCACCCTGGACACAAACTCTTTGTGACACTCCCCTTTGGCAGGAGGCTGCGGTCCTTCAGGACCAAAACCTCTCGCCACAAAAATAGCTTCTTCCCATCTGCTATTAGCCTCATCAACAAGGCTAGAGAGCCCCACTGTTGCTGATCAATTGCACCAATCACCAGAAAAAATTCCTTGTATGTGAAAACATACTTGGCAATAAAACTGATTCTGATTCTGATTCTGATTCTGATTCTGATAATTTCAGGGGACATCACACTGACTTAATTTCCTGGAGACTGACTCTAACCTTAACCATAACTACTAGTTGCCTAAACTAAACATAACCTTATCCTAACCTTTAAAAATGTGGGGACTATAAGGTGACTGTGTAAACAGATTTAGGTCCCCTGGACCACACACACACCTTACATTTCAGGCATGATAAGTTTTGTAGGTCCCTGCTTGTGAACGCACATTATGTCAGATCTTTTCTGTGTTCCTGTTAATCACACAGAGTGTTATTGTAGCATTAAGCTAGTGGATAATAATAGATGGTATAGTGGGGGTCTAAGTATTTGATGTTGATGGAAGCTCTAGCCAGAAGGCTGGTGTAGAGAAATGAAGGAGGAAAAGCAGTGGACTCCAAACTAGGAGCAAAACCACATAATCTAAGATCTCTGTGATCTGTGTCTCTGTGTGTTTGTGAGACACTGCAGAACCTCAGAAATATGGTCACAATGTCCTCTTCCTGAGTTACAGTGTTGAATAATGGCCAGAAGTGTTTTTGCAGAATATTACAATGTCACAGTGAGGTTGACCTTTTGACCTTTTGAATTAGACATGTCATCACTTCACTTTATCCTATTAGACATTTGTGTTAGATTGTGTCATAATTAGCAAACAAATCTTTAGTTGTGGTTTAAAACATGTTTTGTGAGGTCACAGTGACCTTTGCCCTTTGACCTCCAAAATCTAATCACTTCATCCTTGAGTCCAAGTGAATGTTGGTGCCAAATTTGGAGAAATTTGTTGTGTTACTGAGATATCATGTTCATGAGAATGAGACAGACAGACAGACAGACGGACCTGATCAATAATAAATAAAATAAATGAAAACAAAACCTACGCAAACAAGTGAAATATTCCATATGAGATAAGCAAGAATGATTTAAGATCATTTCTTGACTCTAGCAACAAACTGTATATCTCCTGTATATCAAAGAGACAGACTTTATAAATAAAAGCTAAAGTTCTTTAGACTAGATGATTCTTCTTTTAAGCACAACATCATAATACAGGATCTAAAAGCTCTCAAATAGGACATGAAGTCCACTGTCTTCAAGAAAACTGTTTTTGTTTTTGTTTTGTTTTGTTTTTGGTTTCAGCAAGTATTCCAAAACAACACACACTCGACTGACTGTTCATTAGGCACACCTAGCTAAAACGAAAGCAGCCCTCTAGTGATAAAACATGTACAGGGAGGTGATCAGGGTGGATGGATGGGTCAAAAACTGATTAGGCTGTTTCCAACTGACTGTCAACACTTGTTTTTTAAACTGTGACACTGTTGTTTCGGAACTTAAACACATGGTTGTTATTGTAAATTAAAGACTCAGCTGTCTTAACTTTGACTAGGGACACCAGATGGCTTAATGCCTCAAGTACTTTAAGTGTAACTACATTTAAAATCTAAATAGAGTGGATGTAGGATCTCAATAAGGCTTTGAGGGAAGGTTTCACCTATGTCTGTTTGTTGGTTTGTTCTGAACCGATTTTCACCAAACTGGAGGCATAGATCCTGGGCCGGGGAAGAACCAGTAAAATTTTGGTTCAGATCCTGTGAAAGGGGCAGATATAAGAATTTATTTTATGACTTTACTTAACATTGTGAGATATGGCATTTTTTGATACTTCAGTATGTTTCTCAGGAAATAATTTGTGGATTTTGATGTAAACAACAAATGTTGAGATCTATGAGTCTGTATAGTTTGGTGCACATCCAGATAATAATCCAGATCTGATGGAGCAAAATGCTGAATCCACATTACACACAGTTGTGCTTACTATTATTAGTAAGTAACGGTGCAGCATTTAGAAACACTTACATCAGTGTTTCATTCAACTTGCAACCAATAAAATTACACAATAACAATAGGGGTTCGCAACACAGCAATGAGAAAGTTCATATGGCTGCAGAGCTGAGACATCATCATTTCATATAACGTGTAATAAAACCATACAGCTGTCTTCCATAAGTATTAAAGACAATCAGAAAATAAAGCTATACTTTAAAACAAAAGGCATGTGCAGGATTGTTTGGCCTTGGCAGAGATTTGTGCTCTGGGAAAACAGGGATCAGGGTGCTGGAAAGGAGGCTTTGACCAATCCTCAAACCTTAAGAGAGATTCAAGAGAGGCAATGTGGATTCCACCCAGGCAGTGGAACAGTGGACCAGCTCTTTACCCTGCTGTGGGAATATGGGGCAGCCATTCATTTGTCTCAGGTGTAATGCGGCGTAATGTGGTGTTGTTTTAAGCCAAACTGACAGTCAGGTCCCTTGTCAATGTGATTCTGTGTATGTGTGTGTTTGTTATTGAGAGAGAGAGCAAGAGAAAGAGGTACAGAGGTGTTGAGCGAACCAATGCACTGTGCACAGCCCTCCAGTGAAATCAGGTTTTACCCACTCGAAATCATCGAATATTTTCAGTTCATTATGAAACTGTGATGGGACTTATCAGAGGAGGCGGTCTGTCAATGTGGCCAGGACACATTTGTGTTCTCACTGCTAAAAGTATGTGGTCACAAGTGGCCCAGACCAACTCTGAATGGGGTCTGAGAGATCAGATCTCAAATGTGTCCTGGGTGGGTTCACACCTGTACTGAGAGCTGAACACTTGTGATTGGATCACCTGAGACAGATGGTAATACCAGGTGTGAACAGGGCCAAAAAGAGCAACAGCAGCAGCTGTTAGAGTGCACACAGCACAGTCAAATACAGTAAGACACACAATCACAGCGGCAGGCAGGCAGTAAAAATAAACTAGCTTTATTATTATTATTATTATTATTATTACTATTATTATTATTATTATTATTATTGTGAATTTTTTTTATTAAACCATGTGGTTTTTTTATTGTATCCAGAGTCCTGGCTTTCTTACCTTTCTCTTACCTTTCTCCACACCACTGAATGCACACAGCAGCAGGCCTGGGGCACTCATTGTGGTGTGTGTTTGTGTTCATGCGTGTGCTCCTCGATGAATTTAACTGGATCTATTCTCATCAAAATACAAGTGCAGACACACAAGTGAATGGAAACCTTCATGTGAAACTTTGCAGAGTTCCATAACAATAAAAATAATATTAATGCTTGTAACATATTGCATAGATGCAGTTATGTGTGCTTCACTGCTTCAGTCCAGACAAAAGGGGCATAAATTGCCTGCCAGGGAGCTCAACAAAGAAATGTGACATGAGCTGGAACACAACACGCTGAAAGGCCTCTTCCTATCTAAATCATGCACTGCAAATAAAAAAAAAAGTCAAACAACTATTTGTTCTTTTTTTCTTGTCTTTTTATGGCACTGTAGTTAAAATTATCCCAATATTTGTGAAGTGGTGAAATCATTTCCCCTGTTTTAAGTCAAACTCTGCTCATAATGTATGATATTTTCTCTGCAAGGGGAACGATTTGAATTAACTATTTAACATTAAATTCAAAATTGCCCCTGCCTTTGTTTCCAGGTGCACAAATTCTACTAAAAAGTGTCACTGGAAATACTGGAAGGAAATGTGTAAAATTCCCTAAAACCAGTGGCTTTTTTTTTTTTTTTTTGCCAAGATGATGATCTGCAAATAACTAAAGGTCCTGTAAACAAGATTTTAAACAATAGTACGGCAGCAAACAACTATTTTCTATGTAAATATATAGTCAAGTCATAGCGTCCTGAGCTATGAGAACAAAGTCACACCTCCCCGGTGTTTGTTGTAATCTGAGTTTCTCTGGTCTAGGTAGCTGTTCTAGTAGCGTGTGTATGTTAGTGTACGTACGTGTGCATGCACATGTGCACACAGTCACCACTCACATGCTGGATGGCACAGTCCATTACACATTGTTCAGGAGAAAGTGAACTTCCAGAATTTTTTGTCCACTGGGCTAAAAAGGTCTTTGACAAAGACAGAGATGAGACCAGAACACAGGTGGACTGGACTGAGGACTACTAGTTCAAATCCCACTCGGACGGTCGACTGTTAAAACCCCCATAAAGTTTTCCATAAGTTTCTGCTGGCTCCGTCAGTGTTATTCATGTGTCCAGTCCCACTGGATATGTCTGAACTTCAGAGACACTGATAAAAAGTGATGAATGAGAGATTGCACAGGGATGTAAGAAGTCAAAATGTATGTTTGTGTTCTGGCAGTACAGCACCTACACCAGCATCATGTATCAAATGTAAACCCTCCTCTGTGTCAGTCGTCTTCTCTCCTTCCTCTCTCTCCTCTGTTCCCTCTTGACCCTGGGTCAAGGCACCAGTCCGGTCCCTCCCAGCCATTTTTACACAGATCAAATTAAACAGGACAATAAAAGTCAACCCCAGCCTCCATCTCTGGACATGAATGAGGACACCTCAGTTGTAACCGTGGTAACCCCCTCTGGTCCTTGAGGAAACCTGGCTGTTGTGATGTGATTTGATTCCTTACACACACACACACACACACACACACACACACACACACACACACACAGAAACTCACACACCCTTAATCAGTCCGTAAGTTTTATTACAGGGGGTGGGGTGGGGGGGGAGGAGTGGGTGAAATGGATCAGTATGTTGTTTGTAACAAAAAGGAACCATGCATAGATTTCACGCAGCATTACCCCCTCCTGGGAAAAGCCATTTCTGTCTTTTGTGTTCCTTAGACTACACCTGCTTTGTCTCAGCACTACACCCTCCCCCCAAACCTCTGTCCAGCTTCAGACAGGCACGCATGATCAGAATCAGAACCACTTTCAAACAATGTCTGAATAAGATCATAAAGAAATGAATGTAAGGAAAAGAAGCCTCTTTTAATTTTTGCTCGTGTTCGGGTGACATCAGAATCCATGGTCTGTCGTTTTTCTTCTACATTCAGTCAAAGCAGTTCTGCTGAACTGCTCATGTGCCTGTATTACATTTTCTCTAGAGAGTCAGCTGTCCAGTGAATTAGATTCATTAAAGCACTAAATAAGATTGCAGCAGGGCAGAGCCGACTCGGGCGTGGAGGTATCCAGCATCTACAAAATCTGAATGATTACTGCCTCAAGACAAACATTCACATTTTACTGCCTTCATATGTTTTCATACAGTAAGAGGAAACTGTGCTGATTTCTGTGGGGAAAAGAGGCTGTAGCAGCAAGGGGCTGTGATATGACAGCCACAGCCAACTGACCAACAAACAGGTTGTTTCTTTTAGCTTTTATTTAATCTTTATTAACTGAAGATGGTTGTAATTCTTCATATGCATCATATGAAGGGCCATCCAACAATTTAGTATTACATCTCCATAAAATCAGGGACTTGTGACGGACAGATTCCAAGTCTACATCCATGCAACAGTTGTGTGTTGGTATGTACAAGAATGCTTTTAGTTAAAGTTCCTCCAGAGATATTTTAAACTCTACAGAAATCCTCTCCTATGATTAATATTTTATTTAACATGTTTTTCTGAAGCTCATCTACTCTGACTTCCTGATTGAGAAACCTGGATCAGGCCTTGGCCCCGCCCACCACCTGCTGGCTCCAGGTGTCCAGGTGAAAGAGCAGAGAGGATGAAGATGTTAGAGGAGGAAACATCAGAGACTCAGCCTCAGTCAGACCCAGACTCAGATGAGGAGTCTGTTGAGACCAGAATCAGAGACTAGCAGACGGATCAGAATGGTTAGCATAGTTAGCATCTTTATTTGTTTATGTTAACTGGCAGTGGCTGACACAGTGTTAGTAGTTATGCTAATGCTAACTCTGGCTCTCTGTACTGACAAGGTTTTATGTGTATTTAGCCCCACCCCCATCCCCACAAATTGACAGCATTGGTTCCTTGGCTGTCTGAATCTGTTTTTATGAGACTGTCATTGGTTCACTGCAGTTCAAGGTGGAAACACTCAGTCATGGTGCTGACTGATTATTTCACTCATCATATTTCTGTATTATATAAAAACATCATGTGGACGTTAACAAGGTTAAACACTTGATTTACATCAGAGGGGGTCTTTAAATGCTAGCGTCATCAAGCTAACATGCGCACAATGATAATGTTGATGTGTTGATTTTTACCCACATACTGATTACCGTTGCAGTTACCCACTGGTTTTCCCACAGATGTACAGAAAACGATCACAGGATCACTCTCAACCTGAAGAAAACTGAAGCGTCTTTTTATTCTCTGATTTGGAAGAAGAGGTAGGAAGGTTTATTTGTGATGAACACTGGAGATAATGATATTCTTTCAAAGTCTAAGTCGTACTGATTGATATCAATATGCATTTCATGTCTGTTTGTTCAAATTTGACAGTTATGAATCTGAGAACAATTTCTGACTCAGATGCACCTCAGCAGGACCTCTCCCTCCCTCTAGCTCTTCGGCTCAGAGCTAAATGTGTTCAACACTGCATTATTATCTGGGTGAATGCAAGAAATTCACAAATAAAGCTTCTTTTTGGATTACAGCACTCTCCTTAGAGCGAAGCACGTCGACTCAAACAACATATTTAAAGCAATGAACACAAATAATGTGGCTTCCCTCTTTTCTTATGAAGCCGGAGTTTATAGAAAATGGTGGAGTGAATGAAATTGTTTGTCCCAAATGGAGAATGCAGGTCAGACTTGGAAATAACTCCCATCTTTCTTTTAGGACACATGCTGATTCAATTTCAATTCGATTCAATTCAATTTTATTTGTATAGCGCCAAATCATAATATACATTATCTCAAGGCACTTTACAGGGTCAGGTCAAGACCTTACTTTGTTACAGAGAAAAACCCAACAGTTCCCACAAAGAGCAAGCGCTTGGTGACAGGGGGGAGGAAAAACTCCCTTTTAACAGGAAGAAACCTCCAACAGAACCGGGCTCAGGGTGGTGGGGGGGTCTGCCTCGACCGGTTGGGTTTAGGAGGAGTAAAGAGGGGGTGGGGGGAGGAGAGAGGAGAAAAGAGAGAGAGAGAGACCAGGAACAGCTGTGTAGGTAATGGTGTTATCAGTAATAATGACAGGTAACAGTGGTTAATAGTAAAAATGAGTAGTGGGGGATCTGGATCCTGCTGCTCCAGAGGCAGAGAGACCTGCAGAATGAGGACAGAGAGAGGGAGAGAGAGGAGAAGCACAAACTACGGGAGAGAAAAAAAATACAAAGTTAATGGCATGAAGTTATCGAGAGAGAGAGAGAGAGAGAGACAGAAATGGAGAGAGAGCGCCCAGTGCATCATGGGAATCCCCCAGCAGTCTAGCTCTATAGCAGCATAACTAAGGGATGGGTCAGGACATACCCGAGCCAGCCCTAACTATAAGCTTTACTAAACAGGACAGTTTGAAGCTGAACCCACACTGGGAGCTGGTTCCACAGGAGAGGAGCCTGATAGCTGAAGGCTCTGCCCCCTGATGCATGCTGGATCATTTTAATGATGATTGTCTTCACCCCTGCCATCCAATTGGCCCAGAAATTACCAATGTGAATAACATTATACTGGAATCACACACATAAATCTAGGACAACTTCAGCTGAATTTTAAGCTGCACTGCGGCAAACTTTGCCAAAGTATTGTTGTATCTGCAATGAAGTTATTGTGCTCTTTTTTTGGCTATTTCAAGTTGGTGTGGATTCTAGTAGGAAGCTGAACACACTGTCACACACAGTATTAGAAACATCCCTCTCAGTTTTACGGTGTCTCATGTGGATGATTGAAGACTAATTGAGTCACCATTGAGTCCCCACTTTGTCTTTTACCCCAGTAACCACAGTGCCACCAAAACAAGCCCACAAACATTTACATTGCCTCACGCTGCACACTGCACACTGTTTGTGGAGAGGATATTCAACCCCACTCAATGAGGATAAGAATAACCCACTCTAAGTTGTGTGTGTGTGTGTGTGTGTGTGTGTGTGTGTGTTTGTGTGTGTTTGTGTGTGTTTGTGTGAAATAGCTTCATTTGCTGGTTACTTTTAGATGAAAGAGCCAGTGGCCACAGCTTGCTTCCCCTCTGGTCCTTCAGGAACACTCCAGGGTGCCTCTGGTTGCTTTTAATAAACACTCTCCATTCAGCTACACACACACACACACACACACACACACACACACACACAATCTACTTTCAAGTGTAGGGATTATTATTTTTAGATCATTATCATCATAACGATATACGGTGGTTTCTGTATTTAAAAAAAAAGAAGAAGTGAAAAATAGGATTTCCAAAATAATTACAAAAAAACTATTCTTTTTAATGCAGTGCAAACTCTATATAATTTTATCAGCTGTTTTACTATATAAAAAAGTTAAAACCTAGTGTATGTCTGGACCTATGATCAAATCCTTTTTTTTATAACCACAACAGCATGTGACAAAATCACCAAACACATCAATTAAAGATAAAGACTGAGCTGTATAGTGTAAAATGATCACTCAGAGAGAAGAAGAGACAGACCATCTTTCTTAATGTGTCCCTCACACAGAGCACAGCCTCTGTCTGGATCCACAACACTTTAATTTTTATTTACCTCACCTCCAGAAAGTAACAGACTTTTATTACAGGCGGCTCTTTATGTCTAACTCCCTCTGTTTAATATGTAGAATTGGCCTGTCTGTCTTCCCTGGAGATATGTGCCCTGACAAAATGCAGGACTGTCTGTTCTCTGGGTTATAACTGTCAAACTGCTGGAAGTGCTCACAGATTGCATAAACTCACCACTGCATCAGGCAGTTTCTGGTGTGCAAATGAAATGTGTTGTCGCACACTTTGGAACACAATGTGTCCCATACTCATCTTCCCACAGTAGGACCAATTCCTAATTCTTAGTTAATTCTTATAAAATGTAAAATTAAGAATTTAAACATAAATGCACAATGTTTCCTAATCTGACCAATGTCTATGAAGCCTCACAAAGCCAGACTAAATCCCATAAACTTGGTTTTAACGACAAGACCAAAGTGGGAAAGATGCCCTGAGAATCTGTTGAGCCTGATCAGATACATGCTGGAACAATCAGCAGACTGTGGAAAGTGTTTAGATGACACTATCTTAGTATAGAGACTGAAACAGAGTCATCCCGTCATAAATGGAAAACCACAAGACAAGGACTCAAATGAAGCACAACTTCAGAAATCAGGGTCAGAGTTTGAAGACCATGCTGAGAGCTTTATCTCCAATATCAATTGGGTCGATGCAATATTGGTGACTATTTGCTTAGTGTACCTAATAAACTGCTGAGTGAGTATATGTATCGCTGAACAGCAGTAATAGATTAATTGTCTTTTTAGAATTGAATGAAAACATTACTTATATGAAATTTATCCCATATCACTACAGAGTATTTAAAGCATTATTACAAAACACTTTTACAACTGTGCTGATAAAAATCAAAAGTGACACTGAAGTAATTTCTTATGTAATAGTTTGTGAAGTAGATACAAATATTTGATGTGGTTTAAAGTTGTCCTTACGTCATTCGTGAGCTGAGCTACAGTAGTCTTTACACCTGGGAGCTCCATCTGGATCAGCTTCTATGTCCATTACTGTCCCTGTAGCACATCTGATCTGGCCACTCTGCTACATTTTCCAGAAACCATAGTAACGCACTGTTGTGTTTACCACTTGACGCTCTGAGGACAGGGCAACCTTGCTTAGTGACCAGCACCGTGACACAACGACCCATTGAGCTTTTTAGTAATAGTTTGGTTGGCTCAGCTATCCGACACCACCTCCCCCCTTTCCATCTGTTAAAACAGTTTATTTGTTGTCCGCTTTCACTGTGGTTCATATGGTGACGATAAATTAGAAGCAAATGCAATATACACTGGGGCTCAGGGAGCTGTATGAAGTCCAGCCCAGAGATTTTAACCATTTTAATTCTGCTGACCTTTCTCTAAATCCAGTTTCTAACGGTTATATTGTTGTAATTGGTTCATTGTCTTTCAGTTTGTTGGTCACCTTCCAGTGATCAGCATCCTATTTCTCCACTAATTTTTCACCTTTTTCCTTTAATTTGTCACCTCCATTTAATTTGTCATCTCAAGACTGGATGAAACTGTTTTCTGATGCAGCAGAGAAAAGTCACAGCACTGTCTCCGCTGGAGTGCAGCTCTCTGATGGCGACGCTGTGACTCAGCTCGTCAGGTGGCTGGCATCTGGTTTTAATTATTGTTTTAGAAAATGTTTTATTTGTGCTTATGAAGATTGTATAGTTTGTGTTGATATGATTTGGCAATGGTGTAGGGTATATGCTACATCATTTGAATTGAAAAGTGTTATAGTGTGTTTCTGGATGGTTGCTGTCATGTTAAAGCATCTTAGCCTCACATCTGCCTACCTTGCAGGATGGTTATGATTTCACCTGTGCCAAAAAGTGTAAGAAGTGAATGAAATCACAATTAATGATAATTAATTATAGTTTTTGACTTGACATAATCCCAAATTACAGTGTTTTACATCAACCTTACACAGTTTCAGGAGTTGCTCCATCTGTCTGCACACTCCTTTTCTAACTCATCCAAAGTTGCTTTTCCTTAATCTGAGTTTCTCAGAAAAAGCCCTTTGGCGCTGACACATTCGGCACACCAGTGGTGCACAGAGGTATCCATTTCCATTTAGGACTAATCATTTACAGTGTTTAAGGGAAAACTCACTAAATATAGATTCTTCTGTAAAATGTTTTTCAGTGGCTGCATGAGGGTAAAAGCTGTGGTGTCCTCCTGGCAGTTTTCTTTACCCCGTGGGAGTTGTAGTAATTACATTTTAAATACATACAAAATGTTCCTCATCTACCTGAAACACCTGAGCTGATGTAAAGTAAAGCCCCTGTTTCTTTACTCACAGAGACATTTTTTTCCAGTGGTTGTACTCTCTTAAATAACCCAGGGTCACTGGGGACTGGACACTGATGCTTGCAGTGTCTTTACTGATGAAAGAACATAACAGCATACAGGATGCTTTTGTAGCTGTTTTAATATAGCAAGCATATATATGCCATTTATTATTAGTTATATTATATTATTAGTTATATTACAGATCACATCATGTGATCCATAACATACTACCACTTTCTTTGTTAACTACCTTAGCTGTTCTCCTCAAGTCGGAGTCATCAGAGCCATTAATGAAATACAAATGAAATCATTTCCAAATATTAAAGTGAGGCTATAAATATGGCTGTAGTACAGAGTAAGTATATATTGCTGTTTGTCTGATGATGAGCAAACTATTATGATATGAGGTGCAATAAAAATTCTATACTAAGTAAAACCAGACTGTTTCTGCTGCCAAAGTCAAAATTTAGGAGAGGAGAGAGGAAAAGATCAGTAGTTTGTGCCTGAAGAGGTATGACTGACACAGTGTTGGTTTTTATTTTCAGTTATCATCACACAGTTGCCTCACGTCATTTGGAGCTACAGTAAAAACATCTACATTGTCACAAATCCTGTTGGGAATAACAAGTAGAATTAAAAAGTAGAATATCAATTAAAATACAGCTGTAATCACCAGATAGTAATTGTAGTGAAGCCTCCTGCTGTTTGTTAGAAGCTCTGTTTTAAAACAGAGTGGACACGTTTAAAGTGTGACACAGCAAAAGATTTGACTGATCTATAAAAATATCTATTGCTCTATATTATTTGTCACTTTATCGTAAACTATTTTGTCCCCTTCAGGATCCTGTAGGAATGATGACAACATGTTTTCAGTGATCTGACAGGTCAGTGGTTGGGCACTTGACAGGTTTTGATCTGATCTTGTGAAATTAACCAGCAGGGTAGCCATATAGCATGGGTTACCATGGTGATCGACCCTGGTTAAACGTAAGCCAGCTTTGTGGTGCTGGCAAACCTGAGTTTAGCCCGAAGAACTGGACAATGCACTAATTTAGTTTAGTGGTACAGGCCCCAAGTCCCCGCAATGCAAACTTTGCAGTTTCAAAGCCTTCTGCACGCTTCCATTAATAAAATTCTGTTGGGAAAACACTGAATAATTTACCTATAAATTTGAATATACAGAGTCTAAAAGAGCTTGAATCAGCCTTTAAATTCCAACCTTTTAACTTGTAGAATGTAACACTCCCAAATATCCAGAAAAAAGAAAAAGGAGAGGGTGTGTGTGGGTGTGAGAGAGAGAGAGAGAGAGAGAGCCACAGTCTGTGCATGTGTGTGTGTGAGAGAGAGAGAGAGAGAGAGAGAGAGAGAGAGCCACAGTCTGTGCATGTGTGTGTGTGTGTGTGTGTGTGTGTACTTACCACTCTGTCAGACCAGACCAATTAACTGCCTTCTCTTTGACTCACCTAAATCCTTTTGTCAGAGTAAGACCTCCTCCACAGCTCTGCATGGCTCCGAGGCCACAGCTCTGCCGCTCACAGCTGACAGGCTATAGCTGCTCACACACAGCACTCATCTCAGACTGAGAGAACCCTAACCCTAACCAAAAAATGCCTGATATAAATAAAGAAAATCTGTAAATTTGTCATTTTTTCAGGATCTAGATTGTGTTTTCTGAATTGCTGCCTCTAAGGTTTGGTCAAATTTAGGCAACTAAAACTACTTGACCTTAACAGTCAAGATCATTATTCGACTGAGGATCAGAAAAACATTCATGATCCCCACAGGAAAATTGCTTGGTTACAACTGCACAAGACACAATGAAGAAAGAGGCAGTAAAGGCATAAAAACCAACAGGAGCAGCTGTAACAGGCGGCATGTATGGAACGAGTGTTGATTGTTGACAGAGGACAAAATGCAAACCAAGGTGTTTGGAATTTTCCATAAAAATGGAAAAATAAATAAAAAATATTGCAAAGGACGGAGTTGTGAGACTTTTGAGAGGACACATGATGTTGGAAGTACAGTAACATACTGTACATACATATATACATAAAAGCCATCCACCATCTACTCTGTACATACTTTATATTCTCACGTTGTACAGAGCAGAGAGAAATAACAGTCATGAAATTTCACTATGGAGAAATAGAATTATTAGGAAACATATGAAGAATATGGATCAGAAATATAGAGCAACTCCCAAGTGTCATGAATGAAAACAGCTTCATTAAACCAGGTTCTGCTGAATTTTCAGACCCTGGAGAGGAGTGCCTGATGCCCATTTAAATTGAACATCACATTTACTAAAATGTATCTGCATATCCCATGATACAGTAGCACATAAACCCTCAATTCACTCACTTTTTATATTCAAAAATTAGGTTTTGCCATGATTTTAATTTGATAGAAATAATTTATAACAGAAGGTACTGGAAGTCATATCTTACAGTTTCATTTTCTTTAAACTGCTACATTGGCGTCATCAAATCTTACTTTATATTGCCACTTTTTCTGTGTCTTCGTTCCCTCCTCAGTTCTGCCGTCCAACCCTCTGCCATTGCCATCTCACTGTGGAATTCTCCATAATGAGAAGCGATTGCTTCCTCTCAGGCTATTTTTGTGTGCTGTTATTTTTACCCTTTGCTTTTCCCCTTTTCCTCGCTCCCTTTGCTTCCTCTTGTGTATTTTCTCTTGTACAATTTAATCAGTCCTGACTTTATTATCCATATTAACGGACAATGGGCAAAAAAGAAGTGCGGCTCTCAGGAGGCCTCAGTATCTGCTGGAGTTCAGTGGAACCTCGTATTTCCATCAGCAGAGATTTTTTGTTTTTCATGTGTTTATTAATTTTTTTTTTTTTTTTTGGGCTTTTTATGCCTTTATTGTAGACAAGTGGAGGCTGACAGGAAAGGGGGTAGAGAGAGGGGAATGACATGCAGGAAAGAGTCGGACCAGTCGGGAGTCGAACCGGTGACTGCCTGCTAAGAGCGTCTTGCACTCAACATGGTACGCGCCCTAACCACTCGACTACCAGGCCGCCCCAGTGTTTATTAATTTTTAAAAGATATTTTGGATACTCAGTAGTTTAACTTCTAATCATGATGGTATCAAAATATAGAAGCTGTGTTAATTCATGGTACCATTAAGAAACTCCTGTCACCTGAGGACTTACATTAACATGAACTGTCTGAGGGCTTCTGTTGTATTTAATGCTGCTGTTCAGAGACCATGTACCCGGCTGCACAACAGTAACCTCATCACCACCACGCCATGGTGTTCCATTACAGTGTGTCTTGATCTCAGCATGCTAACTTATGAGTCAGAACAGTGGGGTATCGCCTCAATAGATCTGGCCTTGGTTGTTTTATGCTTCAGTAGCAGGTGTTAAAAATGGCTGTGTCCTGCTTATAGCTTTTGCTCAGGATTAAATTTCTGCGAGTACACGTGTGTGCCTGCTTTGAGTCATGTTCAATGAAATAAAGATAACTGGGAGATTACTTCAGTTGACAACAACTATTACTGAACTTTACTGTCAGTGCAGTAAAAAGTAAAAGACCAATAAGAATTTTATCAAGCCACTTGTTCCACAAGCAACAAACAGAAAAGAGATGTTTTCATCTATTTTGTCTGCAGTCTCTCTGTGTCTTTTACACAACAACATGGTTAAGGTAACAGTGAATTGTTAGGAGCAGCTAAAACAAAAGCTGTCTGTGTGTGAGTTTAACTGATGATCTTAGTTCACCACAAATCTTAAAATGTGGCAGATTGTTGTGGACTGAGACAAAGCAGCCCAGTCAATTCCTGCCCTGAATATATTCTTTTTTAAAACTATCATTTAAAAAAATACTACTAATTCATTAGTAACAATAAAGAACCAGTAACAGTCTGAGCTGGATCAATAAAGGTCTGACTTTGGGAGGATGAGCAATACCATAAGTGTTATTTTGTGATTATTTGTTATGTTGCACAGTGCGATCAGTCACAAATCTGTGAAGGTTTATTTGTAAGTCTTCTCTAAGGGAGAACTTTTTAATATCTTTTGTCCTTGCATTAAACCTGCATTAAACTGATGCAGACTCATCTTCTCAGAATCTGAGAAACAGCGGGCATAGTGTTCATATGTTTGGTCCACAACATTATGTTTATCTACAGTAGATCTTCAATATTTCTGATTTATTATATATCATATTCAATATCATATTTTGAGTGATTCCATTGAAACGTCCTTCATGGTGTAGTGCAGAGTGAAACATGGTGCATGTCTCTAGTGATTAATTTAACTAAATCAAGAAGCCTATTGGCTCGTGCTGATTAACAACACATTCAGGCCTTGTCACTGTGTCTGTCCCAAAACATGAGTGTGCAGAGTTGTGAGCAGACAGAGCTGAGTGATGGCTGCAGAATGAGCCCACTGCCCTGCTCCCTCCAGGAAATATGATGAGGGAACAAGGTTAGGCTGCTTTGTGATATTGTAGTTCTCAAGTATGTCTTCAACACATACTTGAGAAAATACTGTGGAAGTACCACAGCAGACTGATTAGCCTGTATCCCAGTTTCTATCAAACTGGACTAAAAGCTTATCCAGGTTTCTGAAACTGGGGTATAATGTTCATGAAACTCCAAAGTACTCTGTTGGGCATCAGTAGTTATCAATTACTGGCTATTAAAAATGTATAAAATTGGGGGGAGTGTGAGTTTCTTTGTTATGCAATTCCAATGGTCAAGGAGGGTGAGCTGCATGCAAATTCCAGTACTGGGAGGTGCTACAAATATGTGTGGACATCCAAGTATCAGTTAACAGCATGGCTAACCAATAACCTAAGCAGATACAACAACAAAAAGCTCAGATACATTAACTAGATCTATACATGTCCATTAACAAAGTTAACAATCACATGCTTAGCTACACTGTGCTAGTTAAGGCTACACCCAGTCAACTTTACCCAGTCCTTGGAACAAAAAGAGAGAAGGTCCTTTCCAGTGTTGTCTTCACAAAGTCCAGAGACTTTGTGTGAGGTCCTGGTGGAGTGAAGTCCTGTCCAGCTGTGTGGCTTTGGTGCTGAAGAGCAGGCTGCTGGTCTCTCCTTTGTTCTTCGTGCAGAGTAAGCTGTTCCACACTGACTCTGCTGTTGCTCCTGTTCTTGGGAATCAGCTGCAGACTTGGTGTTGTAGCAGCTGGCACTGAAGAAAACTTGTTCACTTTGGTTCCTTAAGGAAGCACTTGTGTTGCTGCTGTTGAAGAAGAGTGAAGTGAGGCAGTCTGCTGTGAACAGGCCTGCAGGAGAGCTAGTGTTCCAGGTAGCAGTCTGGTGCTGGGAGCCTTGCTGCAAAGGGCGCAGCTGATTTTATTGTCTGGTGACACCTTGGGTCACATGTTACACAGGGACCAACACTTACTGGTCAGTAGTGGTCTGTGGGGGAGGTCCGCCACAGCTGTGAATAGTGGAGAATTGTGGGGGATGATGTTCATAGGGTTCCTCTTTAATGCACTTACTCATGCTTCAGTCTTTTGGTCTACAGCATCTTCTTAGTACAACCACAGTCTATTAAACAGTTCCACTAAAGCAATCAGGAGTTTAAGGTAGAGCAGGTCGGTGGTTTGATTCCCAGCACCTCCAGTCCACCTGTTGAAGTGTCCTTGGGCAAGATACCAGACCCCAAATTGCTTCTGGTGGTTGTTCCATCAGAGAAAGAGTGTGCATGGTAGAAGTTCTCTATATACAAAGAAAGTGCTGTATGAATGTGTAAGTGGGTGAATGTGGTTTGTAATGTAGTGCTTTGAGTGGTTGATAAGACTAGAAAAAAACATTATATAAGTGCAGTCCCACCTCCACGTTTTCGCTGCTGGTCTGAGGAATTGCTGGCAATCTTCTGGTCTGATTCCTATGCTGCTGCTGTCCTCAGCTCTGTAATGTGGCTCCTTGCCTGCTCTCTGAAGTGCTTTGTGGAGCCTTAGTTGCTGATTTGGTGTAGTCTGGTAAGTCTTAGCCTTCAGTGAATGTTCCATTATCTCTGTGTTCCCTCACTACCACCTGCCGGACTAGATTGCTCACAGCAGCCGCGCTGGGAGGGGATGGTGAAGCTTGCACACACATGCCCTCATGTGTGTGCAAGCAACAGTGGTAACACGCAGACCATGTTCCCTCAAAAACTGGGAGCCAATTAGTCAACACAAACAAATACAGGCCGGGGAAAAACAAAGCTGGATGAGCTCCTGGTGCCTGTCATATAATTCACATGCCAGTTCAGCATAATGTACATTTCTGTCTCTTTGATATAAGAAATTCAACAATATCACCATTTTCAGCACTTTGTCATTCTGGTAACTCATCTAAAGAATTTCATTCATTTAACAGTGATAACAGGAGCGGATCAAAACAAAACATGATGCATTATACTTATGAAACAGGTTACTTTCTGCAGTTGAGGTAAATAAATGTGCTGTCCTCTATTTGAGGAACTGCGGTACTTTAAAATCTCAATATACTTCAGACAAACTAGGTTCATTAAAGCTCATCAACAGGCAAGAGAGTTTGTACGTGTTCTGAATGACCACCGGAAAAGGAATTTTAGATGCTATGAAATGAAGAGTCACAAGAGTCACTGGGCCAACCCACACAATCACAAATGAGCATTTATGCATCTTGGTTTAGTAAACAAGCAAGATGTGATGAATGTCTTAATCAGTAAGTTTTAATGGTGTTGGTAAGCAGAGTTTCTCATTTCTGACAGAGCCAAACTGTCTTATTGCTAAGCTGTACCAGCTCTACCTTCACATTTAGCATACAGGCCTCTATTTTCCAAAATGTTGCACTACTAATGGTTAATAAAAAGCTGAATGTTTAATATTGATACATCCTCTTCCATAATATTTTTACCATTTCTGCAGCTTTCCTTTCTGCTCATTCCCTCCATCCTCAGGAAGTAATAGTGACCAAAGTCCTTTTTATCAACACCCTGTGTCTGTGTCAGGGAGCTTTAGTGCATCTATTATTGCAGTTCATTTTCTACTTTTTGTCCAATAGATTCATTATTCGCAGTTTGTCTCATTGCGTCAAATAACAAACAAACTAATTCATAAAAGCTCTTGCAGTGGCAGTGACACTGACATGTTAGGGTGTTAGGAGGGGGGGTTAGGGTGAGGCAACTAAAACACTGAGGTTTAGCTTGTGGTAACATTGTGGTTCTGATCAATAAAAAATGATTGCAAACTGTGATAGGTTGTGAACTCCCATCTCCTGAAATCAGATTTTCTACACATCCATCTACCAAACTTTATACCCTGACTCCTGCCCTCAGGATATAAAGGCCACACAGGCTGCTTCCTGCACGGGACACGTAAACTATGAGGTGTCCAACTGACCCTCAGTGAGAGGGATAGGGTTAATACTCCTTAATATAGAGTTCTGTTGCTTTGACAGCACTGCTAATGTGCACAGTGACAGATCGCACTATGTAACTAAACGCTTCCATGTTTGAACTTCTACATTAGTTATGGCAGAGAGTGAATGTTTTCTCTTTCTTACTCTGCTTTTCATTATTAAGTGATGAGTGATAGCAGAGGTAGAGTACCCACCATGGAGCTGTGATCTGAAAATTGCAATGCACTGACTGATGAGTTTCATTCAGCAACACAGGAAAGTAAATGTGATTCTCCAACAAGATGTCTTTGCTTTGTGGAGCTCTTAAATGAGTTTTTTTTATGTTTGTTTGTTTTTAGAGGCCAACACAACTGCTGTGCTTGTAAAAAGAAACAAGGCTGATGGAAGGGGGCATCTCAGCAGTTTGTGATTCCTCCTGTCCGAGCACGCGAAGCCATTCATGGGAAAACGCTGTTTGTTTATGTTCCATGCCAAATGCTTGATGCTAATACACTGCACAGGCAATGTATTTTTCCCACTGTCTACACAATGTATTCAGACACAAATATACATGCACTGTGAACACATAGACTAGTGCTTGAAGTCCAGAAGACTGGTTCAGGTTAACATGGCTACATATGCATCCTATTATAGTCTGGTCAGTGCTGCACAGTAGCTGACAGCCATGCCAGAAGTAGACACTGGTAATGCATCAGCTGAACATCCATCACACAGTCTATTGCCCTGATGAGTGCTGTGTAAATTTTGTGCCTGTTAGTCTCATTGGCCAACTCGAGCCAACTGGATTCTTCGTCTCTCTCCTTTTATCTGCTCTGTTTACTCTCGCTGGTTTGTTGCCACTGCTGCTGATGGCCTGGCATGTGTGCCTGATCACTATTAGTAACCAAATATTTCTTCATCTTTCAACCCTCATCTTTTAACCCTCTCAACCCCACCACCCTACACATATGCATGCACACACACTCCTTTCGTCTGCCTCCACATCCTATAATAGCTAATAGCTGGAACGTTCTTGTGGTGAATCAGTTCCTCCACTTAATGGTGCATTGAATGCCAGGTGCTGTTGCATGAAGAATTTCTGACCAGTCACCTAATTATACCTCATTATATTATTACCTGATCAGATCAGTCCCCAGAACTTAGATTTTTGTTTAATTTCTACACATCACCCAGTTTGGTTTGGTTTGTTTGTGTCTGAATTCTCTGTTTTTGGTCAAATGAAAATGGCAACAAGTTCTTCGACAGCAGTCTGAACTCAGTCTGACATTTTTAACCCATTCAAACTACAATTCTGAATGTCACTGCTACTTCAAAATACAGAGCATAACAGCTCATAATAACATTTGGCTGCTGCCCAAAATAAGTAATAAATCATAAGGAGTTCAGCATCCAAACAGTCTATTTCCTGCTTGACAAAATATTAAGCATAAAATAGGCTTTGTTCACATTTTAGAGAATGTCATTAATATTTTCATCATGGGTCATATCTTACTTTACCCACCCCCGACCCCTGACCCAGTCGCCCAATTCGCAGATTAACTGCAGTGCTTGCAAATATAACTGCGATCTGCGCACCATCGGGCCAGTGAAAACTTCTTCCTTTCTCTCTCTTTCTTTCTCTCTCTCTCTCCTCTTCTTGCCTGGTGTTTCCACATCTCCACTTTATCTTTTCAAATTAAAAGCCCTCTGCAGAGTCGTGTAATTTCCACTTCATGACATTGCAGCAGCAGCAATAATTTTGCAGTGGTAGAACATCACTGCATAATGTACAGTGTATGAAGGAAACACTGGGCTTTCGCTGTGGGTGTTGGGATGTGTGGGACTGGACTGTGGATTGTAGTCAGTGTCAGTAATGAAACACCCTCAGCCATTGATATTTATTTGTTTTTACCGTAAAAGTAGCCACAAATGGCAGGGAGATGGAGTCACAGCAACACTCATCATCAGAGTCACAAGTAGCCCATATTTACTCAACATATACACAAATTACACAACACTAGGCTGACATTAGCTTCAGCACTAACTATGCTTTGTAATATTTCATAAAAGTGGAGAAATCTTATTTGTGTTGTTTTTAATTGTGGTTGGATTAAGATGTTTGGAGGCCCTGAAACAGAAATTGCTGTTGGTGTCTTACGGTCACCCACGCCTCCATCACCATTGCATTTGTCTCTGGGTGTTCTATTCTATGTTTTGGCTGATATTATTAATAATAATATTATTTATAGTAATAACAGTTATTTTGGTGTAATTATGTAATGATTAATTAAACATTTATGGAAAATAAAATGAATTTATTACACTAGTTATGCACCTGATTAAATAAAATACAATAAAATAGAAAAGTATTAATTTCAATTGATTAGTAATAGACAGTTCATTGTACTCCTTTAATACTTAGTAAGTTGGTTAATGAACTTGCTAGTATTCAATTCGCCAATCAATAGTTGTACAACCACAAGAATAGGTGGTAGGTTGTACTAGTCGATGGAGAGTCCTGGGAGATTTTACTCCTGATTGAGGCTATTTGGGGAAGTGGATGGGAGGGTGATGAGGACGAGTGTACATGGGGTTAAACTTCCTTCCAGAGTAAATCATAATATGACTGAAGAACTCCAGGGTAAGGTGAACTGAGGATGACAGTCACAGCTTCTCCAGTCTTACTGTACCTCTCTGTACAAACCTGCAAAAACCTACAGTGACACGTTCCTGTGTCATACCTTAAACAGATGAGGAATATCATCTAAACCAGACATTTTATGAGATCTCACCATTAGGTGCTGGAATTATTTACTTGTTTGCTTTCATTCAGAGGGTGAGATGAGATCACTATCAGTCCCTCGTCTGTGAGTTGAGGACAGAGCTGAGCTGAAGTCGGGATGTGGGTTTGTAGACTGCAGGGGGAAATGGCTAGCCTGGCTCTGACCATAAAAACGCCAACCAGGACATCTAAAGATCTCTTATTAAAATTGTTTAATCGTTTGTTTCATCTGTGCTTTAGCATACATGAAATAACACTTAATGACATTATAATGTATTTGCCAGTGGGTAAAGTTACAGACCTTCTTAAGAGTGCAGGAAAAGGGCTTTTTGTCAGAGTTTTGTCAAATGACAAATGACTAATTTTGGACAAATGAGAATATTCACAGGCTTATTTCAAACAAGCATTATTTTCATCTGCAGCCTCTCCCACTGAAAGCACAATTTAATTTTTGCAAAAGTGCCCAATGAACCTTTTATGGCCCAATAAGGCTCTCAATTTTCACCAACAAGACCTCAGACCAACTCTACATTCATCTGAGCTTCCTCATAATATACATGACGGCAAAGAAAATCATGCAACATGGCCTAATGCATTTGTGACTTGTATTGGTGATGCAGTGGTTAACACTGTTTCCTCACAGCAAGAAGGCACCGGGCTCAAACCCACTGGCTGGCCGACTGCGGCCATTCTGTGTGGAGTTTGCATGTTCTCCTTATGCTTGTGTGGGTTTCCTCCCACAATCCACAGACCAGTTGAGTTAACTGCAAGCATCAACCTCTGTGGCTGAAAATTAAAGCCCACACTCAAATACCAAAATGTGCAGTTCCTTTAATGACGACTAGAGTCTGGCTCCAACAGTGAGTCACTCCCCATAGGTTCCCATGTTCAAATGTCCAACTTTCTACTCTCTACTTCTGGTCTCTAGAGCTAATTTCCTCCTTCATGACAACTGTACAGCTGAATTTTATAGAACTCACCTGTTACATTTTATTAAGCCTTAAAGTCATGTGTAATTGAGGGCGTGGCCTCTTTGATTAACAGGTGGGTGAGTGTATGGTTGCCACAAACTGACATGCACTGAAGGTGGTGGTTCCACACACGCCCCACCTGGGTTAGTCAGGAGTAAGATGGAGTCAGCACTGCAAAAATGGCGTCAGTGGAGCAGCACAAAACCAGTCTTCAGTATTTAATTTGTCTCAAAGTTCACACACATAAAAAATCACACGTGTACTTGTGATATGAGCACACAGAACAGTTCCACTAGTGGAAAAGGGAGGGAGCATTTCTGCTCTGCAAGCTCTCCCGTTTACTCGTAGTTTTTTACAGGCCGATCTTGCCACATCCAATATGGTGCTGACGTTCGATCCAGTGGCCAATGCAGCGTCTGGTGTTGAGAGTGACCAATCACAGGAGCGGAGACATCAGCCATTGTCCCCTTGACTTGACAAGCAAGTGCATAGCGGGGTTGAGCGAGGTAGTGTTGAAACATTGTGAGCGTGTAGAGAGAGCACTTGCTCTCTTGCAAGGGTGTTGACCACTCACAGCTACTGTACTGTGCCTCGCAGGGCAGAAAGGCTTCCTCGCGAGGACGGTTTTCCGCTTGCATCACATGTACGCACATGGTTTTTATGAGCACCTTTTGAGACTAATTAAATGCTATACCTCAGAAACCTGTTGGTGATGACACAGAGGCTCATCCATCTTTCTATACAGTCTGTGATTAATAGGTGACTCTTAATTGCACATGGGTGTGATTGTGATTGTGAATGGTTGTTTGTGTCTGTGCGTCAGCCCTGTGATAGACTCGTGAACCACGCTCTCACACAGTGTCAGCTGGGATTGGATCCAGGCCCCCACGACCCTAAAAGGTTAAGCAATATAGCAAATGATTGAATGAATGAATTTCCCACTTACTTCCTGTTCTATTCTATTATTTTATTAATTCAGGTTCATTGTTAAATACTATATTATTTTGTTGACGGATGACAGATAGATGGACAGACAGGTGACAGATGACAACAGGTGACAACATAAAGTGTCTGAGTAAGGTGTTGGACCGCCACCCGCTGTCTGAACTCTACTGGAGGATGAACACCATTCTTCCATAGGTGTTCAACTAGGCGGAGATCCGGTGACTGTGAAGGTTATAGCATATGATTCACGTAATTGTTATCCACATCAAACCACCAGTGACCACTGTGACCTGTGAACAGAGGCACCATCATCCCCTTTCTCCAGTCATTTCTCAGCCTTTTCCTTTCACTTGTTACCATCTGTGTGTAAATATAAACAGCAAGAAAACAATCAAATGTAGAAAGTGGAGCAGACTTGACAATCTCTCAGTTTCAGACAGAGCTTAGTTTAAGGTCTAGCATGTAAGTGGTTAGATGAGTCCACAAGAGTCCTCACAAGTGTAGTAACAGAGTCATGTATGCATGTGTGTCTATTTTGAGCTTCATCACACAGAACAGGGCTATGCAGGGTTTATCAGCTTCCCCATCATTAGACCAGCAGGCCCTGGGACTCATTTTCTGCATTCATACAATTGTGGCCCCTCCCCAGGGATCTCGAGCACTCTCTCCATCACTCACTTCTCTCTCTTCCCTCCTTTCACCTCTCATCCTGCTCCTCTGTTCTCTCCTTCTCCCCCTGCGTCTCTCCTTTACCCTCTTCCTCCCTTTCCCACTCTGTCTATAGTGTTTTGATGTTTATTCTATAGTTGGTGCTCATTGGAAAGACTCACCCCAAATACAATGAATGTCAGGATTCTCTCTCCCGTTCAGCAGAGAGAATGTGTGTCACTGGTGCTTTTAAAAATGGCTGATAGCTCCATACAGAAGTCTGAAGTGACAGAGGGATATTTTTGATATGCTGAAATGAAATACAAAATAATAATTCTGCAGTTGAAAGGAATCATTTCAGTCTCCTCTGGTTTGCTGAAGTGGGTTCAAGCACAGTGAAGACAGATGCTAAAAGATGTGTTGGGCTGCGGTGGCTTTGAATGGAGCCTCCTTGTCCCCTTGTCATGGTGGAGGAGCCATAATACAAGCAAATCTCTCAAGTACAAACTACAGCTGAAGACCAAAGAGTTTACTGTCTCACAGTCACCTCAGTTTGACTCTGAATGTTCTTCTATCTGGCTTTGTTCAAGTTTATAGTTTATAGTTCATATATTATTAATTCATATTATTCATATATAGTTAATTCATCCTGACCTCCCTCTGGCAGATATGGTTGCTTTAAGACTGTATTACCTTTGCATCAGAAGGCACATTTTACATTGTTACATAGTCCCAGTCATACAAATGTCACATCTGAAGATCCTAAAAAAATAAAAATAAAAAACAAAAAGTGTAAGAAAAGTCATGCTATCACCAAAGTGACAGTTTTACAGTTCGTAAAGGCTGCCTAACACACATGAATGAACAAATTGGATGTTAATAGTCAGTTGCTGGCTTCCAACTCTTCAGAGCGGATCGCGACACAGAGCTTTCCGGCAAAACGAAAGGTGGAGGAATCTGTTTTCATGCTAACAGTGGCTGGTGCAGAGACGTGACAGTGATCCTGCAGCACTGTTCTCCTGACCTGGAGACTTTCATCATAAACTGCAGGCCCTTCTACTCCCCCCGTGAGTTCACCTCATTCATCCTGGTCGGTGTTTCCATCCCACCACAGGCCACAGCAGATACTGTGTGTGGAGCGGACCAACCCGGACTCCGTAGTTATTGTCCTTGGTGACTTTAACAAAGGGAACCTCAGCCACGAACTGCCCAAATACAGACAGTTTGTTAATTGCCCGACCAGAGAGGGGAACACTCTGGACCACTGTTACACCACAATCAGTGGTGCTTATCACGCCGTCCCCCGGGCTGCACTGGGCCACTCTGACCATGTCATGGTCCACCTGATTCCCACATACAGGCAGAAACTAAAACTGTGTAAACCTGTTGTTTACAAGAACCTCCAAGAACCTCTAACTGCACCAATCACCAAAACAAATTCCTTGTATGTGGAAACATACTTGGCAATGAAACTGATTCTGATTCTGATTGTTAGCCACAAAGATGATGCATGTATAAGCCATTGATACCAAAAGATGATGCATGTATAAGCCATTGATACCAATCAGTCAACCTGTATTGGTTGAACATCAGTCGAGACATAATAAAGATATGCTTTGTATTAGGAAATGATCTCTTTTATACTCTGATATTCACATTATCATTATTTAATTAATACACTCTCATATTTCACCTTGGTATCTTGGTATAATAGCATAATATTGTAATCTGTTTCTGTTTGGTTAAAGATGGATTTATTCCTTGTTAAAACTCATTTTTCAAAACACATTATTGTTACCAGTCAGCAGCCATCTATGATGTTGACATCAAAACATAAAGTCATTTCTAAAGGAGAGGAAAAAAAGAAAAAAAGCCAAGTTCAGTTCCCCCATCAGGAGCGTAATTTATTCTTATTGCTTGCACAGTCATGACTTCAATCATTCACTGAAGAGGAAGGTGTGAAGGCCACATGCAACACACACAAACTGGGTTTCAGAAAGAATGGGCGTGGCTCACCAGGAATTTATTTGAATCGAAAGTAGACAAGTTGTTCAGTTCTTTTTTTGTGTGCTTCCTGTTGTGGATGCTGTGTTTCAGCACAATCTTCAGAGTGTCTGACATCACAGCTTCTGCATATTTCAAGCATCCAGTCATTATCCATGAAGTCAGAAATCAACAGAAGCCTTACAGCAGTACTAATCGGTGAGCAGAAAACATACAGCATTTATTGCACTGCTTTGAAATACAATAACTTGAGTTGAGGCTGTATTGTGGGCTGCATACATGATCCACCAATACCTGTTTGTGATGGGCGACGGAGAGAGGCACAGAGCACCTGGACAACTGAAGCGGGAATCAGAAGTGGGCGGTAACAGATGAAACTGGGGACAGGGAACAGGGGATTAATTGTCGATTGTGCAAATGTTTTCTGCTTTTGCTTCGACTGCTCTGCTTCCTCACTGGCTCGGGCTCTTTTATATGTCTCTTCTTAGTTAGTGAACAGCTATTGCTGGCTAGCTGCAAACACTGAGAGTTTAGGCTTTTTTCCACTATAGTGAAATGGTTAGGAGCTGATTTGGATAATCATTATCATTGTAGCATCTATTCATTGTATTTTAACAATGTCAGTAATGTGATGTAAAATCCTGGCTCGGTCAGAAATGATCCAGTTCCATCTCCATGTCGCTGTCTCTGCTCATGTTTCTCTTTGTGACTCTACTTCACAACTTCAGTTTGGTTTAAGTCTCTAAACTATTTTCTCACATTTCATTTTCTTATGTTTTATTCTTACATTTCCTATGTTTAGTTTGGTATCATTCATGGTAGAAAATTCTGTGTCCTGATAAAGTTTGCCCTGCAGTCAGAAACTCTGGATGGATTATTAACCTATTTACTGCAAACAAATGTGTTGTGAAATGTATAATTTTGTACAAATTTTTTGCATCAAGCTTTGCTGTTGGTGTTTCTCTGTGGATGAGCTCTTGAGAGTTGGTGTAAAACCTTCAGCAGGGATGGACCCTTGTAAATACCACTTTCAAATTCAGCTGCTCTGATAAATACAAATAGAATTGCAGATCAAATTTGTATCTGCAAATCCATCTGTACAGACATGACCTTAGACTTTTGTACATCTGGCAAGAGCGTGTTTGAACCAATGAAATAAGAGATTATCACAAATAGATTATTTTCAAGTCTATAGTGAAGACTGTGATGATTAATCTGATTTGATTTGGTTTTACAGTAGCAGCCTATGTGCAGGCTTTTGATGTGGTTTCCCCTTCACAGTCTCATTAGAAGAGTGTTTTATTAAAGCGATAAATTTCTCAGTCAAAAATTGCTGAAAGTTGTAACACACATGAGAGCAGCTATGTCACACACAGACAAGTGATTTACAGTGAGAGCCTCCTATTTCTCACAGATACAGTTTACATTGTCTCCCTGGCCTTAATAATTATTGTGGAACAAATTAGTGGCAAGGGATTTGACTGTTGGCCCTCTCAAATAGTTTGCAAGCATCTGTGTTTGTCTGAGTCATTGTTTATGTGTGATATACATTCTGCACAACTGAAAGATTTGAGGATGAACATTAAAAGCTTCTTATCAGCCTCAGCGTAGCAGAGTGTCCCCTCTAATTCAGAGTTATATATTCACATCCACCCACTTCAGGACTTCTGCCTCTTTCATCTCTGTGGTGTCCTCTGCAGCTTTAACAACACCATGAATCATTCTGCAATTTACTGACATCATTTAACAGGATTACTCATTATTAAAGTCAAATAAGAAAAACAGTTGGCTCTTCCAACTGTGGGATCTGAGCCATATTTCAAATAACCCAGAAATAACACAGGCTGTTGTCAGTGGAGGCTTCAGATTCAGGTGAATTTTACCCTGTCAACAAAATATTCTCACATCTACAGTACACTGCAATTGACTGATTTATAAAATCAAAAAATAGGCAAATTAGCATAAAGCAGAGCTATATATTACAGTCACAAGACATTTTATATAAACAAATCGTCGCCTGAGTGAGAATCAAGACCAAGTTTGATCAGATTCAATATCAAATCATTAACTAGTCCAGATGGGGGTCAAGACCAAGTCAAGTGCTTCCTGTTTATACCGGCTCATGCATGCCCAGTGTCCATGTATGTATGTATGTTTTCAGGTGTGATGGTATGGACGCAGATTGTTTCAGATATAGAGCTAAAATGGAGATTGTTTTCTTTTTAAAAGGCTGTTTTAAAATGAAAATAGTAGTGCGGACATAGCTTAAAACAACTGAATGGTTCTGCACCTTACTGAGGTTACAGGTTTTTGAATGAATGCAGAAGTCACTGCTGGAGGATCCTCTAAGCGCATTTTAGCAATTTAGATTTGCATCACTTAGCTTTTTTTTTAACCTACCAGTATGTTAAGTTACAATAAATAATAACCACAATCCGTAATTACATCATCCTTTATTTTATTACACCGTTGTGTATTTCTGTACTGCTCACAAACTGCAAGGCCCAACCCAGGTGCGAACACACCTTCTGACACTAGGTCAGTGAACACGCATGTATCCTTTAGTGAGCTGACTGTCCTCTGTGAACATTGAGCTCTGACCTCCTGCAGCTGCAGACAGACCAGCAGCCTCTGCCCTGCTGCAGCCGCAGATTTGCCTCCTTCTTCTGCTCCATTCTCAAACAGTTCAGCATATGTGACTAATAATGTAGCAATGTACAATACTCCAAATAAAAATATAAGAAAATAAAAGTTTACTTGCTTTGTTTGATGCTCTAATTTGGATGTCAAGTGTCAAATGCAGTAAACAGAAATGTAGCCGATGTGGCCATTGTGCAACTGCTGGATAAAGTTTTCAGTGTCTGCTGGGGATTAAAACTCACGCATTTATTCATTAATCGTCACACAAAGCTTGGCTGGGTAGATTAATCCAGAGCAAATGTTCAACGATCTCAGCTGTTTTTTCACCCTGTCAAAACGCCACCTCTGCCAGTGAAGCTCAGTAAGTCTGGGGAGAACATGACCTCTTGTCCACTGCACAATACTTTGCCTTTGGCCCTGCCTGCTCGCATGACTCACACTTTATCTTGGAAGTTTAAAAACTTGGCAATGAGGACTCTCAGTGTTCTTCTTTACTTTCTTCTGCGACATATTATCGCTGGTGAGTCAAAGTGTTTGGTATTTCTGTCTGTGAAGTTGAAGGATGATAAAAAAACAGGAATTAGATTGAATATTCCAGGGGCTCACAAAAAGACGTGCGTCTTATTCAGCACCATAACCATGCCCCCCCCTGTGGGTTTGTTTCAGTATGTGCATGTACATTCAGTACCTTGAATATTGTGTGTATGTGTGTGTGAGGCAGTGGAGACTGATCAAAACAAAACTGATCCAACAGTATCACGAGACCAGAATCTCAGTTCTGCACAACCCTGGGTTGCATTCAGCACATTTTTATGTGTGAAGCAAATGTTTATTAAACTCTCAGTTTTTGCAATATCTTGCTTAAGGTTGGGGAAAAATATGTTAATGTTAATATAAAGAGAAGCACCATCTGCAGGAATGTGACAAAATCTGAACATGAAAGGTGCCACACAGACGTCCACCAAGCCGTGTGAAATGCTTGTCTTTACCAGTTTCAGACCGTTGCAGTTCTTGTTGTGTTGAGGCAGCAGAAAGCTAATAACCAACAATAACCTGGTATGAAGTCAATGAAGCAGTTATTTAATGGCGCATTATGAAGAGAGTAATATGTGCCTACGTGGTGGGGTGCACAGTGTGTGTACACTCTGCCTGTTACACACCAGCAGTATGCTGAAACAGGTCTTTGGTTGGGATAAGTCAGTTGGAACATTACTATACAGCCACAGGTGGTCGGAGCATTCTCTGTCACAATATGTGATCAATTCATCACAAATAGAATCTAATTCTATATGAAACACTGAGCCATTATAACAATAAATGGTGCTCTCCATGGTTTATTGTATGTTCTACCCAAAACACATGGATAATTAAGAGACTAAGTACAACCCTTTTGAACCATGTGCCTGGCAATGCAGAAACAGCCTAGATCATTAGCTTTGAACTGTTAAAATCGTAATATTTTATTCCCTGAATATTGCACATCACCTTATTGATGTTTGGTCACATCAGCTTAATAAACAGGAATAACAATGACTTTAGAGCTTAACATCGAGCAAACACAGAGTGAAATCCTTCTGCAGGCCACATATTTGAGAAGTTTATGTTGTGGTCTAAATGAAACTCTTACTTATCTACTTCAAATGTCTATGATAATTTTTTAAGAGCGGCTGTTGTTTGTCAAATGAAATCACACTTGTGGCCAACTCTTAATACTAGATGACCAAGATAAATTCAGCCAATAGCTTCAGCTGCTCTCTACAGGACAGCATTTTGTATATATCTATTTGTATGTCAGGTTTAAGCAAGCACATGTTGAATATGAATGACTGCATCTGTAATGAATCACTCCTCATTCATGGCTGTCTCACGTTTAATTTTTTTTAATGGGCAAATGTTGTTACTACCCTTTAAGGGGTTCCTCTAACAAGCTGCACTTGGCCTCTCTATTTCCTCCTCTGTCTCTCACACACACACATATGCAAAATCAAGTGCCCCATGCTAATTTCCTCAGGCAGGTAAGAACAAACTGTTTGCTGCTTAGGAGCTGAAATGTAATTAAAAGTCAATGAAGAACAAAATTGCTATTTCACAGGTTGTTGATGTCTGATTAGTGATTTGCAAAGGAAATGAAGAATTGGCCTGTAGACCTGTGTGACACTAATTTTAGTGTCAAAAATTGAAGTTAAATGAAAAGCTCTCTTTGTTATAGATGTTGAAATATTATAGAAATGGCTGCTGCATCAGCAACAGTGTGGGAGGTACACATTCACCCTGACAGATGGTATAGATATGGGAGCTGGTTGCAGGTTTATGATGCAGACAAAGGCTCTTTTAAGGGCTGTAGTGGCTTTTCTGTGTATGTGAGAAAAATGGTAGGTATTTTCTGAGGGAGTGTAATAAGGAGTGTAGCTGAAGAATTTGTTAAAAAGTGGCTGCGGAAAATGGATGGAAGGGATTTGAAGAGGAAGCATCTGCTGCTTCACAACACTGCACCAGAACCAGCCTAAGAGATGCTGAAAAACAATATGATCATTGGAACAATCAGTTGTAATGTTTGGTGAGAATGTGTATGTACATAAGAACAAAGAACACTTAAGCTAATAACCTGCAAAGAATTATAATCTTTAGTGTCTTTATTGAAAACTACCCATTAAACGTTTACAGTGCTGGTGGAAACAATATGTGACAATTAGATTCATTGACTGGTCGGACCTTCTGTGATAGCAGTAACCAAGTGTTTCTGGTGCCTGTGGATCAGACCTGCACAGCATTCAGGAGGGGTTTTGGACCAGGATAGTCCTTACAGAGCTGCTTCAGCTCATTCTCAGGATATTCTCATGGTGCTGTGGTGTGAACTTTTCTCTCACCTCATTCCACAGCATCTCTACTGAATTACGATCTGGGTTCTGACAGGACCACTCTGGAGGGTGGATTTTCTTTGTAGTCATTTTGTAGTAGATTTACTTTGATGTTTAGTGTCATTCTCCTGCTGCATCACTAGCTTCTACTGAGCTTCAGCACCTTGCTATATTTGGGAATTTATTTCCCCCTCGAATTCAGCAGCATTTTCCTCTGTGCAACCAGGCAACCAGGCACCATGATTTGTATATGTTAGGTTCATGAACAGAGATGTTAAATAGCTCCAGTGAGTCCTTTAGCTATTATTTTGGGATTAATTTTTAGCTCTGTGAGCATTCTGGCTTTTGCCTTTGCAGTCATCTTAAAACTCATCTATGTTAGATGCATACACAGATACAGATGGAGCCTTCAGTTTGTAGGGTTTGTCATATTTTTAGTATTTTTGTCGTTTTTTTTCTGGGTTTGACATATTTGTGAACATTTTCTGAAAGCTTATGTACGAAGTGGAGCAGTACCACAGGTACGTGGGGGCAGTGTAGCCAATGGTTCAAGTGAGACACGACCATGCATCTCAGTGAAGACATTTTTTATATCGCAGAACTGTTAGAGAAAGCTATTCGAGTTGGCAAAGTATTTAAAGCCCTCACTGACCACCATCTACTACGGAGCTGCCACTGCTTTTGCCTCATACATTATTATGACCTCCTCCATCACCACCACGTTGGTCATCAGAAATCTTTGTCTCTGAGCTTTCCTCTTGTAGATGTATTGCTTGAAAGAGACATACCTGTATCTATTTTTGAACGTAAAGAGAGCATGAGCCTTTCTGACGATTCTTACTTCTAATTAATAACCCGGCCGCTCATGTGAAAGAGGCAGGAAAGTGGCAGGCAAGAAAGTTAACCCAGGGTTAGCTGAGCCAGTTGATAACCAGCTTCGTAGCACAGGTTATACAGGATGACCAATGTTAGGTTCAGTTAAGTCAGACACGAAAATCAGATATCCTGGGTATGTTGATCTTGCTTCGTAGTACACGCCTCAGGTTTTTTAACTTCTGACTCCAATCAGCATTTTGTTGATGTCATTGGCTGAGGGTTGTAGCCCAGTATCCCTACGTTCATATTGTCTGATTTTTCAGACAACAGCAACATTCTCTACAGATGCAGGAAGTAATGTGAGATGGTGTATGGTAAGGTTTTAGAGATCTGGGTGGTGGACTGACATGTAGCCTATCCAAAAAATCCAAGTTTGTGTCCTGGCACAGACCTGCAGTTCAATTTCTGCTTTCTTTCAGTAATCACAATCTAAGTCTATTAAACACAGTGTTTGAGAGACCTTACCTTACTACCCGAGTGAAAAATAAGTATATTTTTCTTTACTTAAACTATACTTTTAGCATACACAGTGTGTTAAAGGTTTGAACAAGTACATTTGTACTTGTGTTGAAGCATACTAACTACAATGTCTCTAAGTACATAATTAGAAAAAGAGTCAGAGATACAATGAAAGTGTATTCAAAGTAAATTTTTCAAAAGCATATTATGGCTAACGCAACTTAATTTATAAGTTAGTGCATCTGTTAAAAGTGCATATTTTAAATATATTTTTATTACATAAACATATAATTTTCAAAAGTGTATTAATTTCATGTTTTTTAAAAGTTTAACTAAGGTAATATTTTTTAAAAATATATTTTTAACTATTGTATTTAATATACTTCAACAGTATATTTATAGCAAGTTCACTCCAACATATGCTAAGATGTAGTTTATTTACTTTTTAAAGTATTCATTTCAGAATGTATTTTTAAATGTATATTTTTATCTTATCAGTGTATTGCATTTAAGTTGCACTCATAAAAGTACTTTTTTTGTGTATGTTTGTACTTTTAAAGAATGAAGTCTGAAAGTCTGAAAAACTTTACTGAAACTGTCAGTTTACTTAAACTATGCTTGAGCAGTATTATGCCAATGATACCAATTATGCCGATTTATCTTCTTTTTTTTTTTTTACAGAAAAAATTATATTAAATTATATATTATTTACAAAGTATTTTTTCTGTTTCATTAAATTACAGACAAATGTTAATAAAATGACAATAATTATCTGTAATTAATTATGTAGCCTAAAGAAAACAGAGCTAACCAGCTAGCCCAACTTGGAGGTGTTTGTAGCAAGTAAAGAGGGTAAGAACAGAAGGATGACTGTGTTGACTGATGTATATATGTGCAGGTGGGACCTAACATACACCGTCACAGGTCATCTGCTTTAAAGGCGTGAGTAGATGCGTCTTCAGTGAGGCTGTGTGGGGGAGTGATATCCCATACTTAATGTCTTGTACTCATGGACTGTATATAAAAATGGATGTAGAATCCAGGCCTGAAAAGTGAAGCCATTGCCAAAGAACCTTAAACCTTCATTCTATTTAATCACCATCAGAGGGCGACTCCACTGGTTGTAGTCTGATTGTAGTGAACTCTATGTGAAAATGTATCTACTTCTCATTGATTTATTACCTCAGTAAACATTTTCCTAATGAGTTTATGGTCTCAGTCTCTAGTTTCAAGTCTTCTTCAATACAACATGATCTTCAGTTTTTAATTATGGTCCATTTAGAGAAAATTAGACCATAAAGCAGGGTATGCATTGGGGCGTGGCTACAGTGTGATTGACAGATTGTACAACACACAGCGACCTGCCTGACAATCAGGATAGAGGACAGAGAAGGTCAAGATCCACCCCTCACTCCTCTTCAGCTCCACCTTCTCATCCAAATGTTTTTTTCTGGTTTCAAAAAACCAAGATGGTGACGGACAAATTACAAACTCAAGGGTTCAGTATGGCAGTTCATAAACCACTGGGTGACGTCACGATGGATTTCCACTTGGTTGTACCCATTACATCAACTGAAAGGGTTCTATCTAACATCTTGCACTCCTGTCCACACCCAATCAGTGATGTCAGAGTAAGTAAAAGCACAAAGCCCACACACCAATGAATCTGACAAAGTAAACTGAGAAATATATGTACTGTACTGTGTGTGTGTCTGTGTGTGTAAGCCTATAGGTATAATTAAAAATGTATCATACATTATTATTACTCATCTGAAAACAGGATTCGGCTAAAATGAAACAGCCTAAAAATAAAACTAAATGTTGAATATTTCTTTTCTTTCTTTTAAATCAAGTTATCTTTTCCTATAGTCGCTAAAGGAAAACATTGAAACAATTGTTATTGGCTGCCTCACTGTGTTGTTTGTAGCATGACTGACTTTCAACCAGGAAACTGGCCAATGACAACTGTGCACTCATCGGTCAAGTTTGAGAATACATCTGTTTGAGTGGGTGTGCTGCTGTTGGGAATCTGCTCTGCTACTTTGATGGTGCACGAGTGGCTGTTTTGGATTATTACCTTAATTATTTTACATCAGCTGGCCCAATCATTTCGATCAATTTTGAGTTGTGGATGATAATGGAGAACAAAAAACTGGAATATAGTCACAGAAGAAGGGTCTGAAGGATCTGTTCGGTCACCTGAGTAAAGTTAACTTAATTTGTATCCTGCAAAAATGATGGCATCAGGTAAGAAAATTTATGTAGCTTCTCTAAAAATGCTTTATTTTAGACAAATATGTACAAACAAATACTGATGAATAAACCATTTTAAATGTTTAAAAAGTATTACTTTAAAAGCAGATCAATTTATCACTGTGTTAATAAAGTTAATTGAAATTCAAATAGTCTGTTTACTGTGCACATGGCTCGTAGGCATCAGGTTGTCCATCTTGACATTTTGTTAATTTAATTGGTTCTAGTTTGTTAGCCAATCGAAAGTGAGAGGGGCGGGATCAAGGCGAGCACTGAGAGGAGTTATAAACTCTGCAGGAGAGTAATATGCCTGTTAAGAGCTTTATCAACAGGTGCAACCTGTAATGCAACCTGCAGAAGGTAACTACCTCAACGTGTGTTATTTTATACTGCTTCATCAATATGTAGTGTGTTAAAAGTGAGATGCTAATCGTGATTAGCACACTAGCGATATTAGTATGTAGGTCTATTCAAATGTGGTAGCAGCTGATGTTACTGTGTGTTGCTAGTAGGCCTATGTGCCAATGTTGTAAAGCTCAAACTAACTCAGTATGAGAAGTAAAGGAGTTCTGGAATGAGTAAGCAACTCAGGTCTGAGAGGTGAGGGTTTAGTGAGCCCAGACCCAGCACATGCACACAGCGCGCTCTGCACACCCCGACCGAAAGACAGAGAGAGGGTCTAAAAACTTCATGGATATTTTTTACAGTGTACCAGTCCACCTATGTGCTGTGATTTTTCCTGGTGCGCTCGGTGACCTGTGCGACTATGACAGGTGGTTAGTTGAAAATGTGCTGTGTGTGTGTGTGTGTGTGTGTGTGTGTGAGTGTGTGAGAGTGAGAGAGAGAGAGAGGGAGAGAGAGCAGGGCTTAACTTGTAACACGATGGAGTGAGTCTGCAGTAATTTAAATCAGCTGGTCAGTCCCACAGAATTATCCAGGAAGTAGCTCTGCAATCAGATAGCCACTGTAATATGCCATCTGGGTAAAGACCCTTTAACTTTGATGTGATTGTCCTAAAGAGATGTCAGAGAGATTATATTTGGTCCAGACCTGTTACCTTTGTGTATGTGCCTGTTTTCTCCCTGAGTAATTTTTACAATTCCATTTTCATCACTGGTAACTGCTAATGATAAGAAACTTATATTTTGTGGATCAAGCATTGGAACAATGTCTATGGGGGAAAGAACAAGTGCCCAACAGAGAGACAAGTCCATCACTAGTAAGTATCAACTGCAGTTCATAAGACTTATTAGTCAATTTTAACTACCATCTCTATATCTTTTTAAGGATATTTCAGTGAATCTTAGTGTGCCTATTTTTCTTTTTTCCCCACAGATGCACCAAGGATCCAGCTGATTACTGGCAGTTTGGAGGAGGATTGTTCTTTAGGCTATGCGTTAAGTTGCACACAAATCTAGTACAGATTCATTAAACTATTGCTGTATGTTTTAATTTTACTTATCAATACACTGTATAGCTAGGATTCTGAATCCCAGATCAACAGCACAATTTGTTCTTTTCTCCACCTCTTTCAAAGGTGAAATCAGGACCTTATTATTGGTTTGCATACTTTATTTGAAATTAGGTGTCCAACACCACTTTAATTTAAACACTGAAAATCTTGTATCACTTTATTTATTTCTTCAGTATGTTTTCAGTTGAGTACTGTTATATTTCACAGTTGTCTTAAAGCTTATATTTTATTAGAATTTGAAGAAACTTTTCTACTGTTAATCAGTACAGCAATTGTGATATGATACAGTGCATCCAGAAAGTATTCACAGCGCTTCACTTTTTCCACATTTTGTTATGTTACAGCCTTATTCCAAAATGGATTCAATTCATTTTTTACCTCAAAATTCTACATGCAATACCCCATAATGACAAAGTTAAAAAAGTTTGCTTGAAATTTTTGCGAATATATTAAAAATAAAAAAACAAAACATCACATGTACATAAGTATTCACAGTCTTTGCCATGACACTCAAAATGGAGCTCATATGCATCCTGTTTCCACTGATCATCCTTCAGATGTTTCTACAACTTGATTGGAGTCCACCTGTGGTAAATTCAGTTGATTGGACATGATTTGGAAAGGCACACACCTGTCTATATAAGGTCCCATAGTTGACAGTGCATGTCAGAGCACAAACCAAGCCATGAAGTCCAAGGAATTGTCTGTAGACCTCCGTGACAGGATTGTATGGAGGCACAGATCTGGGGAAGGTGACAGAAACATTTCTGCAGCATTGAAGGTCCCAATGAGCACAGTGGCCTCCATCATCCGTAAATGGAAGAAGTTTGGAACCACCAGGACTCTTCCTAGAGCTGGCTGCCCGGCCAATCTGAGCGATCGGAGCAGAAGGGCCTTAGTCAGGAAGGTGACCAAGAACCCAATGGTCACTCTGACAGTGCACCAGCGTTGCTCTGTGTAGAGAGGAGAACCTTCCAGAAGGACAACCATTTCTGCAGCACTCCACCAATCAGGCCTGGATGGTAGAGTGGCCAGACAGAAGCCACTCAGTAAAAGGCACATGACAGCCCACCTGGAGTTTGCCAAAAGGCACCTGAAGGACTCTCAGACCATGAGAAACAAAATTCTCTGGTCTGATGAAACAAAGATTGAACTCTTTGGCCTGAATGCCAAGCGTCATGTCTGGAGGAAACCAGGCACCGCTCATCACCTGGCCAATACCATCCCTACAGTGAAGCATGGTGGGTGCAGCATCATGCTGTGGCGATGCTTTTCAGCAGCAGGAACTGGGAGACTAGTCAGGGTCGAGGGAAAGATGAATGCAGCGATGTACAGAGACATCCTTGATGATAACCTGCTCCAGAGCGCTCTGGACCTCGGACTGAGGTGAAGGTTCATCTTCCAACAGGACAACGACCCTAAGCACACAGCCAAGATAACGACGGAGTGGCTTCAGGACAACTCTGTGAATGTCCTTGAGTGGCCCAGCCAGAGCCCAGACTTGAACCTGATTGAACATCTCTGGAGAGATCTGAAAATGGCTGTGCACCGACGCTCCCCATCCAACCTGATGGAGCTTGAGAATTCTGCAAAGAAGACTGGGAGAAACTGCCCAAAAACATGTGTGCCAAGCTTGTAGCGTCATACTCAAAAAGACTTGAGGCTGTAATTGCTGCCAAAGGTGCTTCAACAAAGTATTGAGCAAAGGCTGTGAATACTTATGTACATGTTATATTTTTGTTTTTTATTTTTAATAAATTAGCAAAAATTTCAAGCAAACTTTTTTAACTTTGTCATTATGGGGTATTGTGTGTAGAATTCTGAGGTAAAAAATTAATTCAATCCATTTTGGAATAAGGCTGGAACATAACAAAATGTGGAAAAAGTGAAGCGCTGTGAATACTTTCCAGATGCACTGTATATGATATGTATTCAGATTGTACTTCTATGGGTTTTTACTTGACAAAATCAAACATTTAATCTAAGCAACTGCTGGAAGTTTAAGTTTGAGATTATTTGAGTTGCCAGTCCTTTCCTTTTGTTTTGTTTTTTTTTCTTTTTTGTTTAGTTTTTGATTGAGATTTGTGATTTCACATTGTTATTTGTAAAAACAACACCTTTTCTCTTAACTCTTTGTTCAAATAAATGCTTCGATGATTGAATACTGTGTTCTGTGTAGATGTTGAAATAGTTTTAAAATCAGTTCATTTTTGAATGTTTTACTAGTAAAGACATGCACATGTGATACCTAAAATACACTTCTAGTACTTATACTGTACTTATAGGATAGTGTGCTATTACTGTAGTCTGAAGTACCTAAAAATATGCACCAAATATAATTTCAGTGTATTAAGGTATATCTAAACTGCAACTTTTAATACAATTAGTCTTAACCTGAGTGATTGCAATTTAACACAATGTGAGTGTACTTATTTTCAGCAGATAATAGCCTACTAGAATGTTTTTAGAAAATATACCTTTATATTTTTTCCATATTTCCAGTACAATTTAATAATACTTGGACTGCACTAAAATTATGTTAAAATGCATTGATAGTATATTTTAAGTAGATTTGTTTTGACTTAAGAATATATTTGTAGTACACTATAAAGTCTATGTCAGTACACTTTTTTAGCATTTGCAAAATTCTACTTCTGATGTATTTAGCATATTTTAACACTAGTGTGCTATTTTGGAGGGTGAAAGTACCCAAAAATACAGGAAGATTATACATTTAATTGATTCAAGCATGTCTTTAGTGCAGCTTTCAGTATATTGAGTACAACTTTAGTGGTTTCATTTCATCAACTTAAAGTATACAAATTTTAAGCATGTAAAAAGTAAACTAAAGTAAATGAAATATACTTAATTTACTTAAAAATACTACTTAAGTATAGATTTTTTCACTTGGGTTTAGTAATGTGTACTTCCACCTCTGCTTAGTTTTTTCATTATGGTTCATGGTCAGTGTCTATGATCTGTATTTTTGTTGGATTCAACAACTGCCTCTGGCTCTTGTGTCTTTAAATAACTTGTTCAAAGTGTATGAGCAAAAATTCGTTTTACCTAGAGCTGACAAAGCTATATGACCACTGCTTCTGAACTTTTGTCTTTGTACCTTGCTAGCCTGGCTCAAAAATCCTAAACCTCCAAAGCAAATTAAGTGGTGGATCTGACTAAAACTCCTCTGCACCCTGGCCTCCACAGAGCAGACCCTGACTCTCCTATATTATTCTTCACCCATAGCTTTTAGCTCAGTGTATCTAATCTTTCTCATTTAAAATGTATCCTCTATCACATCTTTACATAATACAGTCAGTGCGTCAAGCTAAACAGATTGCTGGATGTTGAAACAAAATAATAAGCCTTCAGCTGGACTGATCTCTGATGAGACTCAGTGTTGGCTTCTCACATTCCCTAATCTCAAGATCAATCTAGTGATTCGTAATCACTATTACATTTTTTCTTACTCATTCACCTTTGCCAGCCATCAGCACGCCTGCCATGCACATCAGCCACCTCCAACTGCACTGTTAACAAATGTAGCACTTCCATTTTCCCATTGAGATACATTAGTTTGAAAGTGTCACAAAAAAATGACAAGTAGACAAGTCAATCAATAAATCAATCATTATAATTTTGTGACTATTCATGAACTGCTGTGAGGGTTGACTAGAGGAGGACATGTTGGATCTTTCCCATAGTTGCTGTAGTTCAAGGTTTTAAACAGGGGCAAATTATATGCTCCTCTTATAATGAGTTTATATTTACTCCATAGCCCCCAGTCTTTTCCATATAAACCTCCTCTTCTGTTTTCAGGTAGTCTGCTGTTCCTGTGTAGCTGGAGAAACTGTGTAGCTCACCATGCCCCTTCCTCCTGGCTGTGAGCAGCAGAGTATTTGCTCCAAGTTCCTCCTTTTTACTTAGTGCCAAGAATCTGTGGCACAATCTACCCCTCATAGACTTAATTTTGTTCACCTGGTAAGTGATTGAGAGGCTGCATAAAGTGTTGAATGGGACAATACTTTATGACATATCACGTTACTTTGAGGATGTCAAAAGATGTTATGTGATATGTTGGTTGTGGGCCTTTTGATTTTACATTTTTTATTTCCTCGCTTTACTCCCTGTTTGTAAACAAAAATAGTAATGTTGGATCAGATCTGATGAAAGCAGATTTAGAATTGATCATCATGCCATCATAGGACAAACTACTACACACAGCTCTGGCTGCCAATCACCGGTGAGCTCTTTGTTTATGTTGACATGTAAACGTTTTTCTTGTAACATTAAAATTAGGGTTCGCTCCTTCCATTCTCTCTTTTTTTTTTTTTTTGTTTGTTTTGTGGTGTTAACGCTTCTAGGCTTCCACTGTTAACCATGGTAACCCTTATGTTTGACAACACAACACTATGAACTATGGGAAATTCCCTCAGGCAAAGTCTGCAGAAATGTGGAGTTACAGAAAGCGTGCATAAAGGGCTCAGAATGTCTGCTGCAGAGCCCTCATACACTTGATGGTTACCTGGCTGGTTCTCAGTTTATCTCTGAGCCCAGGCGGGGGAGAAGTCGAGGTCACCCTTATCCTGCTGTAACGACTGAGGACTACCTTTCCAGGTCTTTTGTGCAAAAGAGATTTTTCTTTTTTTCTTTTTTTTTTTATCTCAATGGGACTTCCTGGTAAAATAAAGGAAATAATAAAAAAATAGTTATACTTTGGAAATTTGAACCCCAGGCTGGACTGGATGTAGGTGCTGTGTAGGGTAATTAGGAAGCAGAAAACTAATTATAGTAAGGCTGATAAATATTTAATGGTGTTTTACAATAATCCACAATCAGTTTTTGTGATATGCAGTATGTGTATGTACTGTAAATGTGCTCATGTCTACCTGGCTGCAAAGAGCATGATAAGGCAGATCAGAGCTGTCAGTCACTGGCTTCGCTGTTTTGCTTGCTTCGGCAGCACTGCAGCTAAGGAACTAGAACAGAGCTCTGCATGTTTGTGTGACTGTGTGTGTGTGTGTGTTTGCGTGTATGTAATTGTATAACTGTTCATGTATGTGTCCATGTGTGAATGCTGAGCTCTTTTGGCACCCGTCATCATGGTAATGAGCTCGGTGCTTTCATCAAAACAGCTGGAAGCAGCTCAGAAAGCCATCAGCCTGCTCAGTAACCTGCAAGTGGAAGTCAGTGAAGTATATTGATGCATTATGTGGGAGAAAAATCTTTCAGGGGGTTAAGTGTTCAATTTCCAAAGGAGCAATTCATCAAAAAAAAACTTACATAATCCATAAAAAACACTGTATAAATAGTGCCCTCCAATAGGATATAATTATTGTTTGGAAGTTTTCCAAAGCCACTATTATACACTACAAAACCAATACAGTGTAAACCCAATAAATACACTGGCTGCCAATCCAGAAAGGACCAGCCCTATATGAAAGCCAACAGGTAAATACATGCGTCTTTAACATCTCTCCCTGTAGTTTTAGGTTTTGAGGTATATCATATAGGAGGTCCATGGTAATGTTTCTGTCTTTCTTTCTTTCTGTTGTGTGTCTGTGTGTGTATCTGCCTGTCTGTGTATTGGGACACAAACAATGGAAAGATGGCCAAATCAAAATGGTCGCTGTGACTACATGACCTTAACAAGGCTACCACAAGATGGCAGTAAACAAAGAAAGTACTCAAGGAGGGAGGAAGAGTGTGAGTTTCTTTATTCAAAGCTAGTTCAGGTAGTCAATGGGTACCAGGTTAAAATAGAGGGTGAGCTGCATGTAATTCCTTGTACTGGGAAGTTCGACAAGTATGTGTGAATATACAAGTATCATTTAACAGTGTGGCTGACCAGTAACATAAACAGATATACCAACAACAAAGCTTAGATACATTACCTAGATCTGCACATGTCCATCAACAAAGTTAACAATCTAGTCCTCTAGCTGTGTTGTGTTATACTGTGCTAGTTAAGGCTACACCCAGTCAACTTTACCCAGTCCTTGGAACAAAAAGAGAGAAGGTCCTTTCCAGTGTTGTCTTCACAAAGTCCAGAGAGTTTGTGTGAGGTCCTGGTGGAGTGAAGTCCTGTCCAGCTGTGTGGCTTTGGTGCTGAAGAGGAGGCTGCTGGTAATCACAATCATTCCGGTGTAGATGGGAGATACTATAACCTGACATTTCTTCACTGTTACTCTGATGGTCACACAGCAGAATCCACATCACTGCTTGGAGTCATCGTGAGCTCCTCCAAACAGCAAGCCTTTTCTGAATCTAAATATTACCATTTGCTAAAATATTCACTTCCTTGATGTGTCTCTGACTTAATATCCATCTGTTTTAAGGTTTATCAGATATACAGATATTAAAGTATATTTGTTACGATGATTATGTGATAAGCTGTGCAGAATATTCTATCATTGAATATGCAGCACAATCACAAAAATCAGTGCTGCCTGAAATACCAAATTATGAACACTGCAGCTTAGAAGTCATGTCACAACAGAATGTTTATAGCCCAGACAGCAAAAGTGACAAAGGCAGCCCATTAACTTCAGTTTACCTTTACAATACCACCAAAAACACACAAACGGAACTCACTTTAATAGATCATTCAGTATTATAATATAATCAGGTCAGCCTGGTTATAGTGAAATCAGTTATTTTAAGGATGCGTATGAAAAAGGAAAGATCACCACCATCACCACCATTTTTTTGTTTTGGGACTCTTGCCCTCCAATAACACATTAACATGTCCCCATACATCAAAGAGAATAAGCTTAGACATGAAAAGCATCATAATTAGGAAGGCATAAATTAAGCAATAACCATTTAATTTCATTGTTGTATATACACATATATATGTGTAGACTTTCCATTTGTAACTCAGGTAATGGCAACAAGGCATACATCAAAGAAACACAGAGAATCAACAATCAAAATTGATTACATAACTGAGCAATGGTGAAATTCAGGTTTGGAAAGTCACTCCTAAACTGCAAGGCAAAGACAAGTTGTTAAGTTCCTGTAGTGGAAAGGACCTGTTATAGGTTCTGTGCTGGTATCATCACACTACATTCACCTTTGCCTCTGTCTGACCTACTGACAGTGGTCCAAGGATGAACAAACCAGGAACCAACAAACAGGGTGTTTGGGCATGTGCTGAAACAAGTGTGATCCACAGTGGCTCCACCTCACAAATTAGAAGACCTAAAGGATCTGATCAAGGGGCAACAAAAAAAAACTCTATACAGAAGATAATGCATTACAGGCAGCGCCAATGCTATGAAATGGTATACACTTCCCACTTCCTGTCTCTTAAGTGGGTGTAGTTGTGATATCACAGTACTAGATACAGGCTGCGGTCGTAGTCGAAATAATCTCCCATCCTTACAACTTTTCTTTGGACTTGATGGAAAACGTCATGAGGTCAAGGAAAGATGTGAAGGAAAATTTCTGAATTTCTGACTGAACTTTCACTAGGCTTTTCTTTTTTAAACCAGCTTTATTAAGAACACATGGACAATAAATATTCCTCTCCAAACCACAAAAACAAATAGGACAGAAATGTTGAAATAAGATAACATGAAAGGAACACACAGAGAAAGTTGATTCATTAAAATGATAATTAAATCAATATAAGGAACTGAGACAGAGGTCAGAATAAATTATGATCAGACATATAGTTTCCTGATATGGAGGCTTTGACATTTTTATACATTTGTTGGAGTGGAGAAAATAGATTTTTAGTACTTTACACAATGGGAGGGGATTCAGTAAAAAGACATTTATGCATATAGTATTTTGTGATGATGATATTGTTAACTAGAAATCTGGACAGATTTAAAGAGAATAAATCTATATTTATGGATTTGGAGCTTAGACAAGGATTTCCACAAGTTTTGGATCATTGGATTGGATTGGATTGGATTGGATTGGATTGGATTGGCTTTATTGTCACTGTAACAGTACAAGTACAATTGCAGCGAAATTACAACAATCACCCCGTCAACACATAACATAACAGGATGACTGTAGCAAAAAAAGGGGGGGGGGAGGAAGGGGGAGAAACATGTGGAGAGGAGAGGAGAAAAAAAAAGAAATAAACCCAAACTATACTCTGGGGGGGGGTACAGTGTGGATTTGATAAAAAAAACCTTGGCAACATAAGCATATATAAGCACATTTTACAACATATCGACGCAAACAACTTGCTCCAGGGGAGGGGGGAGGGGGGGGGGGAGGTGGTTCCAGTACAGACAGGCAGCCAGCCTTAGCCGCTGCCATTGAGGCGCCGCCATCGGACCCCGCCCGCTGCACTGGATGGGAAGAAGCGGCGAAGGCGTGGGATGGGGTTGGGGGTTGGGGTGAGTTGCAGATGTACATGTGAGGAGTGCCGTGAATGTGTGTGTGTGCATAGGCCTGGAGAGTCGCTTCGTCTAGTTCACAATCAGTGCCTCAGTTCGCAGGGTGTCATCGCGATAACACAGCAAGTTGCCATGGAGACATCCTTGATCGGGTCCCGGACGGAGTCAACAATCAACAGGTGTCCGTGGAGGAAAGGAGGGAGGGGTAGGAGTAGAAGCGTCTCACTGCAGCGATCTCGTGGGGGAGTTGTTCCAGCACCGGCCTTGGCCAAGGCTGGTGCTGCGGGGGCCGGAACACAGATTAGATTATGATTGTTTGGGTTAGGGCGAGCAGTCGTATTTCAATAGACACGGTTTACTCTGTTAGTCCATTCTGGTCATCTCCATCCATTCTCCTTTGCAAAGCTGAAAGCTTCTCCAAGATGTGACCCATATTGCGATTTAAGACCACAGTCTGAGCATTAACAGCTCTGTCTATTACCACAGACAGGGTGTTGACAGCTCCTTCCAAGGTGGTTCCCAAGTTGCGGTTCACAATCACAGTCTGAGTGCTTACAGCTTTACTCACTCCATCAATTATGTCGGGCAGCGTGGGGATTTGGACTGCTGTCACCGTCTTCCGAATTTTCAGATACACCAGGGCAATGCCTAATCCAATCAGCAGAAAGCCTGATATCACAGTTCTGAATATATAAAGATCTTCGATGTCCTCAACGGAAAGACTCGCCAGGCACACGACCCTCCACTGCTCCCAGGAGTCCCTCATGTAGCCAGCGGCGTACGTTCCGCCAGGGCAGACAGGTTCCCCCGAACCCGGGCTTCTCGTCGAGAAGATCCTGTCAATTGCGTTGAGAGACCAGTTGACCAATTCCATGATTTTAGATTTAGAGAGCAGTGCGGAGAGAGGCTTCCAAGGTTTAGACAAGACAGGGCGAGACGTGAGATGCAAGGCAGGGAAAAAAAGGGAGAGGAGAGAGGGGGAAGATGCGTCCGCCTTCGTTGAGAGCCGGAACAAACATAAAACAGCTGCTCTGTTTCTATATTAATGTGGGTCTGCCAGGGTTAAACTACAGTGACATGTCCAATACATCCATAGGTGCATCGCTTTAAATGTTGCTGCAGCAAGGAGTTGCGGAACAGCATTATCTTCTTTCTTTTCATAAAGAAAGGTTCAGTGTTACCTATGCTAAAGGAGGTAAGATAAGAAGCATTGGAGCTCCTTTCCTTATCAATTAGAGAATTCGAACAGCTCTTATCATGGCTGCTGTGTAGATACTTCTGGGTCATTTCATCCAGTTAGGAACCTTCCAAAAAGACTTTCCAACCACAGCCTCAGTATGAATTTGAGCCTGATTTTGCCACTCGTTTTTATCCGCTAGTTTAATATGTGATCAACTCAGAACAAGATCACTACAGTCTAATAATACTCTGCATTCCCTACAAAAACAGTCAAATGATAATAACAATCATAGTAGTCTTAGGCAAAGAAATACTAAATAGCAAAAAAATACAAAATAAAGTTTAATTTCAGTTTAAACTTTTAATTAATAGTTTCACATATAAGTCCCTCTAAACTTCTGTGGTTGGAAAGCGTTGTCTGCAGCAGTGAAACCAGACCAGAGAGACGAGGTCTGTGTTGCGAGATCTCGCGAGAGTGTGTTGCTGAGACAAAGACAGGTCGCAAATAATGTTCATTTTCTCCTGATCTGTGTGTCTAAAAAAATGCAATTTTGATGTCAGAATGTTCTGAAGATCTGTGGCTTCTGAAAATGGATCCAGTATTTATTTTGGTGATTACAGGGAGAAAGAATCGGTCATCATCTGTGATCATGTTCACTTCTCCCATTGGATGAATAAACTCAGACCTACCGCTGGTCTCCCTAAAGGGGTGGGGAGGTGGAGAAACCCACTTGACACAGTTACAAGAAATTATTGAAAATTAATTGTCTCCTTTTTCCACTGTCTCTGGCGGCAACCTGAGGGCTGAAAAATGAAGCCAACACAGAAGTGATAAAAACTGCAGTTGTTCGAATGGACACTTGAGCCTGGCTCCAAAACCGAGTCAGTCCCCAGAGACTCCCATGTTAAAATGGCCAACTTTACAGCAGGAATAAACATGTTTACAGCCTGGTACAAAAAATGTTTTTTTAGCTCATTTCCTCCTTCATAACAACTGTACCGGGGATGAACTTTTATATAACTCACCTGTTTAAATTTTATTAAAACTTAAAGTTATGCATAGTTGTGGGCGTGGTCACTTTGAGTGACAGGTCAGTGAGTGTATGCTTGCCACAAACCTGGATGCAGAGAGTCTTGGCTCCACACACACTCCACCTCTTTTCTAATTTTTCAATTAGCCAGAAGTTAGGGCTGGAGTCAGGCACTTCCAAGATGGTGATGGTGGAGCAGCTCACTATGAGCTTCAGAACCGCTCTTCAGAAACCTGTGGGGGACGTGGCATGGAGGCTACGCCCATCTTTATTTGCAGTCTATGGATCTGATGCTAATGTCTTGGTAGCAGATACCACTGGGCATTTAGAGCATCTAGCAGGCATTTAGAGGTCTTTTAGGGTCCACACCTTGCCATGTTGGAGGCCACATGGCAGGGCAGGGGTGGTATTAAGTTTTGCTATCGTTATTTGTTATTTGTTATTTGTTATTAAATGTCTCTTGGCCAAGTGTTCAAAACAGAAAAAGTGTAACAGCTAAGAAGGATGATCCAGTTGATTTTCACTTCTCGGTCAACATAAAGTAAACTTCCATCATTTTGATTCAATACAGCATTTATAGGTTATTATTATTTGTCCTGTTGCTAAACATGATGTCATTGACAAGTCCCATGAGAAATCTGGGGAACATGTGCACAGCTCACCATACTGGCAGGCTCAGTAAACATAGCTTTCCTAAGCATGATTAACAGCTGAGTGTTGTGTCTGAAGGCCACAGTGTATCATAGATCAGGGCTGGTACAGGTTTTTACAGCTGTCATGGCATTTTGAGGCCAGGTCTCGTAGTGTGAGGGTTCTGCTGTAATCAGCCAGGGAATGAGCTTAATCGTTTATAATGAGTCCAGAGTCCGACATGCCAGCCTCATGAATAAGACAGTGAGACAGACTTAACAGGTCAAAGGAGTCCAACAGATCCTTGTTTTATATCTAAACTTGAAGGAAAGAAAAAAAAAAGTTCTCCATTCTTGTAACTGTATTTAAACTGTATTCCTTAAAGTTACATTTCACTCTGAAATATTTCTTTTACCTGTAAGTCAGTTCCAGAAGGACTTGAGTCAAATATATGAAGTTGAATTTGAAGACTGACCTTGACAGAAAACAAATGACTCACTTCCCTGACTGTAACATCTTACCATTATCTTAGAACTTGACTTCGAGTTCAATCTGTTCACTTGACAGACTTGATACCCTTGGCAAGCTCAAGAAGGAAGAAGATGAATTAAATTCACAGAAAAGTATTTTGAATCAGCAGGAATGATTTTGAGGAAACAATGAATTTCATTGTTCGTGCCCTCATATTATACTTGATATTCACATTGAACATGTCAGAATTTCTCAGGATTTCTTAGGTGTCTCTGCAATGTTTTGCAATGTTTTAATTGTCTGTGGCCACTTAAGGCTTCAGTATCAAACCAACAGATATGATATCACCACTAAAGTATTTATACCTGTTGCTAATGACCACACTAGAAGGTGGGTTGAAAGGCCAGCTGTCATAGAGAGAGGGGAGATAAGATATCATTTAAAACACATTTCATACGATGTCTCCTGGAAGGGATTTGCTGTGGATGTCTGATGTGAATGTCTGTTGATTTTGGAAAGTTGTAGAAATTGCCAGACCTCCTAATCTGAAATGAGGAAGGTGAAGCTGAGGTTTTGGAAGCTATTCAACCATCCAACAAGCACTTATGAAGAAGCATATTGGCAGTTTAATTTTGCATTGTGATATACCATATTATAGAAGTCAAATTTCAACAATTCATTGAATTTATCTATTTATTAACCAGAAAAAAAGTTTGGTTCAATAGAGTGCTACAGGAATTAACACAATTTAGCACTTCTGGTTCCCTTGTCCCAAAGTCTATGGATTTTTAAAATAGGTTTTTGGTGAGATGACTGTGGTCAACACAAGCTCAACACTCAAGACATTTTCATGTTTTTATTTACGACATACCAACACACCAGTAATTACTGCAGCTGTGATTTCTTGAAGCTTTTACGTCTCCTAAAAAAGGCAGGTTGTTAACACATGCCTAAACAAGACTACAGTGAACATGAAAACCCATCTACTCAGCAGTCCTCCTTTACATCCTTGCTGTTTTTATACTCACAACTGACAAACTATTACAAACTTTGTTTAGTGGTGGTGATTTTGAAGTCATGCAACAGTGATGTAGTTGCTTTATAACCTAACATTAGCTTCTTACTTCTGGTGATTGTATTTAGGCTGCTGGTGTTCGTTTGTGAATATTATCCTGCTGTACAACGTGTGACAGTATCATAAAATTTTGTGTGTCACGGAGATGATTTTCTGCAGTAATCCAAAAGCCAATTTAAAAATCCCATTGGTTTTTTGACAAGGGAACCAGAGTGATGCTAACATCTGGGTAAGCCTAGAAAAACACATCATCCCTGCAGCACTCTATATGGAGAAGATGTTGTGTGATCAAAACAACCATTTCTCAAAGCTTCTCGTTTCCTGTTACAGCAGTTGCCATCCATAAGTGTTGGAATACCACCATCTAGTGGAAAGCGCTTGATCCTCCTGCATTTATGAATTTAGTTTGATACAAAACATCAAGGTAGAACAGTCTCAAAAGGATCCACATGAATAGGTGGAGATTCACAATGTTGATATATGAGCTGTAAATTAGAGACATGGATAAAAAATCTCTTGTGGATCGTGTTTTACAGGACACGAGTCACATGACATTTTACAAGTCTCGTGCTCTCCACATTTGTGGATTTTGTGTGAAACAGTGCACTAGAACAGCCTCAAAAGGATCCACACGAAAAGGTGGAGATTCACAAATATATTTCCATTGTTGTCAAGTTGACAAACAAATGATGATATACTAGCTGAAATTTTGAGATACTGATACAGATTTACAGATACAAATCACTCTGCATTTATTTGTTGATTGTGTTTTATGAGATCAGTAACTTAAAATTTGAACAGTTGTGAGATTGTTATAACACCAAAGTTTGGTCCTTCAAGATTTCAACACTGACTACAAGAATGAGATGGGACTGAAATGGTGTTCAAGGCAAATCCTGGTTGTGCCCTTCCATAACCCTGGCCTCCACTTTCTCAGTTTGCTTTGTACCATATGGACCTCCTCCTGATTTCTTAACTGGAACTTCATGTTGCCAGTGAACACTAATGCGGATTAGCCTCATATAAACTTTGCAGCAGACATAGTTGAATTTAGGATCCCTGCCAAGAGCACTGGGGAAATACTCCTTTGTTGTACTTACTAGCATTTAACAATATGGATCGAAAATCCAGAATGCACACACCTATAGTGAAGTAAGCCACTACATTAAACCGACTTCATGAGTAGTAGTTGTATCCTGTATTCAACAGTCTTATTCATACAGTATAAGGAGTTGGGCGGTTTCTAATTCCATCAGACACAGCCCTATATCAGCGTACAGCATCTTATATGACCCAAATCTATAATGAAATCAGCACCAAACAGGCTGAAGGAGCTTCTTCAAAAGTTTGTTCTATTTTTTTCTAAATAATTTGTTGTTGGACTAAGAGTCAATCAAAGACAAGTTTTTGTAGAGTTGCAAATACACAGCTGATACCTAATGATTTTTAGATTTAATATTAGTGATTAAAAAGAACATTTTTTGAGTCATGAGGTTGTACCTGGATGATTAAAAATGTGCCAGGGGGCAGATAAGGGCCACATGACTGCTGGGTGACAACCGTATCTTTCTTGACAAGACTAGATAGGATATGATTCTGATGAAGCAACATTTTTAACCCAAACCTTCATCTTTCCCAGCCATCACCAAATTGTTTTGTGCCTTAATCTAATTTTAGTGACACTTAAGGGCACGGATCACATTGTCCACCCTTATACAGGCAATCAGAAATGAAACTGTATATTTATCCCATGCTCCCAACTTGTATTGCTTGTGACCCTTTAATATGAAGCACTATCTACTCACAACCATTTGTCACAAGTTTATATGTCTAGTTAAACTCAAGGCCTCTCAGATTATTTCATTAGAATAGTTTGAGAGGTAAAATAACCCAGTCATTAACCATATATTTTATATTACAATTTATGTTAGGATGATAAATTGAGAAATGTATTGTACATGTCGAGGTCACCTGGGTTTTCAGTAGACACAGATTGCTGATACTGAACTATGCAGAGCTCACACAATAGGCCCGGCTGGCCATCCAGGCCAAAAAAGCCATGGCTGGACAGATTCTGCTCATACCGATGTTATTAGTGTTGGAGGTCTGGGATGGCTGTTCGCTGGCTGAGCCCGACAACAAAAGGTAGTTTTATCCTATTAGCAGCGTGCTAACATGTCTAATTCCTCTCTAGCGGATCACTGTGTCTCTTTAGATGCAGCAGGCAGAGAAAAGTGAGAGAATACCAAGTTCCACTGCATTGCAAGAGTCCAAGACTTACAGATCGATCCCATCTATGTGGGCGCAACAGAACAAGGTTGAAGACTGCAAATTGTTTTGCTCTGCCAGCTGCAAGGTCAGCCAGTGATCCGGGCAGGGGAGGCAGGGTGAAATGAAACCCATGGAGGCATGTCAGAAATGTTAATTCTGGTTGATCAGGCATAAATAACATTGTCAGAGGAATTAGAGTTTGTTCCTGTGCTGTGAGTTTCACTGACACGGCAAGAACTGTTTTGGGGAAGGGCTGCCCTCCCCCTTCTCCAGGAAAAAACATTTTCTGAATTGTATAAATATGTGTTTTGATTCTTTGTCCAGTGACACACAGGTTCAAGGGCACAATTTAAAAGCACTTTAAAGGCTTAGTTTTTTGCTTCTTGGACTTATTTTCCCATCAAGACTTCATTGTGCTTCAATTTCCCTCTTACACACACACACACACACACACACACACACCACTCCAGTATGAGGTTCCCTTTTTATCTGGCACCACGAGGTCTGGGGTTACATCACTGACCCAGAGGAAGCCAATTTTCCTATTTTTGGTGACACACAGCCAGGAAAACCCTCTCTCTTTCCATCTCTCCCACTCTGTATCAAAGTCTGTCCCACCCTCACTGCCTCTCCTTTATCCAAGCTTTTAACACAGCAGATAAGAAGGGAGGAAGGTCGGTGGGTGAGATGTGTGGAGGCTGTCGCAATTTGGTGGGGCTACATGTCTAAAACAGATTACTGTATCACAGGACTGTGAGATAATGCTGCAGTTCAGTGGCCACGGGGGGTGAAGTGGTGGCTCTCTTTAGTCTTTCAGCAGGTTGTTATTCAGCAGAGTGAGACCTGCACCTTAACTGCTGGACTCTTACTGCATACTGCAACACAAAGTACCAGATATTACTCCTCTGCCTAAACAATTTTTCTTGCTTTATCTTAATTTGAGTATGGGCTAGATTATGCAAGATTGTTTGATTTAAATTAAAGCCTCGCCTTGCAGTTTTAACTTAGTTTGTTTTATTTTTAGCAAGATACTAAACAAACACTAAACAGAACAAAAAACTATCTTAATAGTCATACAAATAAGAAACTAAGTTCAGTTCAGTCTTTGTAGAAGCAGATCTGATTCATCTGTGTGGTGGGACACTGGAAAGAACAGCAGTAAATTCAACATGAGACATATTTTTTCCTCCTTCACTGGATCTTTCTGTAATTAAATTCAGTAGATCTGAGCTGATCACACAGACTCTGAGGACCTTAATTTGCTAGTTAGCAAAATCCAAAGTCATGCAACATTATCCTGATAAATAAACTCAAACTAGATTCCTGTTGTCTTCTGCCGACTGCTTATTGTGTATAACTGGACTCACTGGGAGCTGTGGTCCTGAACCACTCTGCTGTTCCTCCTGTCTGTCTGCACAGTTACTGCTGCTGGATCAACAACTAGCCTACTGGAAACATCTGGATTTGTATGGATGTGAACTAAATTTGCTCTTAGATTTTCAGCCATTTTTTTACTCTGTTCTTCATGTAAAATGAATCAGACAGTCCACTGCTGCTTCAGTGTTTAAACAATGATAAAGATACAGACCAGTGTAAGGAGTTCAGCGCCGGAACATTTCAGCTCTCCTGCTGAGCGATGGTTTTTAAAACAACACGAGAACACGTGTTTCAGCTCGGCGCTCGGTTCAGTTTGTGATTTGCTGAATACATAAGGGATAAATTATAGGCTATATATCCTGTTGTCCAGGAGGCGTCCCATCTCTGTTCATCCCGAACACATTTTCTATCATCCCTGGGACGACGGGGCGTCCTTAGTCTCAAGCCCTGCTCTGTATGTAACTGTACGACTGTTGTTGCTGAAACAATCTGATGCCACCTGCATTGACATTCTCAGTCACCTGAGGAAAAGCTGCTCTTCTGTTTTTCCTCACGTCACATTAATGCAGGAGCGTCGCAGTCATCAAATGTCCGATCCTGTTTACTGATGTCTGTCCCATAAATCTAAATGAAGCGGTCACTTTGGTCACTGTTCCTATGGAAACACCAGCCAGTTGAGCATCTTTATGACTGAACCTCCTGGCATCTGGGCCCCAACAATGAACGCCCTTCCAAAGTCACTTAGATCCTTTCCTCTTGCCATCTTGATACAAAATCAGAATCACATGGGCCTTATCAACATTTTTATACATGCCCAGAGCATGATGTTGGATGTATGTTTCTCCACTCATTTACTCAGGTATTTCCTTTAATTTGTCACCGATCTGTACATGTAACCCATCCAACAACTGTTGAGATACTTCCTTGAAAATCAAAAATACCAACCTCATGGTGCACTAGGGGAAGTCAGGAGATCATCAAAGAGATGATCTTCGGAGGAATGGGTGTATGTCTCATTTTCACGCACAAGACAAAATCTTGTGCCCCATCACGGAACTGCAGTAAAAGTCCCCCTCTGATGAAAATCAAGTGTTTACCCTTGTTAACATGTCCATATGGTGTTTTTTATATAATACAAGACATATGATAAGTGAAATAATCAGTCAACACCATGACTGAGGTTTTCCAGCTTGGAACTGCAGTCAACCAGTGCTAAATAAACCTGAAACTTTTTCAGTATAAAGAGCCAGACTTAGCATTAGCACAACCAGTAATACTGTGTCAGCCACTGCCAGTTACAAGCTAACAAACAACACAAACAAATATCGACACTTAACATTCTGATATGTCTTTTGTCGCATATTTTGGTCACAACAAACTCCTCACTCCTCAACAAGCTCCTGAGTCTTACTGAGGCTCAAACGTGTGGCTGAGTCTCTCCAATGTTTCCTTCACTTACCATCTTGATAACACACTGGTCAAACTAGCACAGTGGGCGGGGTACAAGGCCTGATCCAGAATTTCTCCATGAGAAAGTAAGAGTAGATGTGCTTCCAGCCCCAGTTTTCCTTTTTTTTTTTTTTTTTTTACTCTTTATGTGGGAAAGCGATGTTAAATTTTTTACAGAATTTAAAACATGTCTGGAGAGGAACTTTGAAACATAGCAACAAGCATTTCCTGACCTTAAAGAAGTTGTTTATTTTTTTATTTATTTATTTTTTGCCATGCCCATAATTTTTCCTTAACCTTGAAGGAGCTATCTGTAAGTTTTGCTATTGCTACATAGCCAACTATAGCATTGTCAGCTGTATTTCTCAGTCTAGAAGGAAGGTTGAGAGTTCAGCATCAAACTTCATTACTTTACTCAGCAAGTGCTGTATGCCAATGTTTACTCTTGTTTTGCTTCTATATTCAAAAAATAGTAAGTAAGAAACATAAATAAAGTACAACAGTTAATTTCAACTCTAATTTGGATTTAAAGTATTTCCCCCATTTTTTCACATCTGTAGTAATTTTACCATATCTGGCTGCTTCCTGTATGGCCCCTTCTTAACTGATACTAGCCAGAATATAATGGATGTTCTTTGTGTAGTGCAGTTGACTGTCTGACTTTTTAGACTTTCACCCAGAAGATTTTGTTTGAGAACTTTGAATCTTTTTTGTAGCATATTTTTTCTTTGTGATCATGATACATCCAACATTTAATGACACAGAGAGCAGGACCTAATGGTAAGTAAGGGTCCAGTGGCAATATTTTTTTCCCCCAGGGCCTCATAAAAGGTAACTGACACTTGCAGGATCAAAATATTTCTGCTTCATCTCTGCCTGAAGAAAATTGTATAGGGTGGGCTTAGAGGGGAAACATACAGTGTTTCTTTTTTAACTGTATTTGAACCCAGAGTTTTTTTGTTGGTTTCTGAGGAGACCTGTAATATTCTCAATAAGTAGTCAAATAATTTTGTGACTTTTTTCAGTGTTGTGCTGTCCTAAAACATAACAGCCAAAAAAGCAAACAAGTCATCATGAAGGTCACTGTCTGACTAACAGAGGGGAAAAACAGAGAGATGTGTGTGGGAGATTGCAGCTTTTTATTCCAAAAGGTAATTGTAATGGGTCACAGATGTGCACACATCAGTTATCTGTACAAAGTAGCATCAAGTGTTTCCGGTATAGATTAAAGTAATTTCAACCCTCTGATCTAATTCCAGGTGAGACAGTGAACACTGTGATTCTCCTTGTCTAAGTAGCAGAGTATTACTGGGATTTGTAACTATAATGTATTATTTGTAAGTCTTGTTGTGTTAGTAACTAAATGTCACTAAATGATGTGTTAAGCCCAACATCACTGGTTTTGAAATTTTGATGAATTGCTAGACACAAGGGATCACTACAGCTCAAACTATAATTGTCAAGTCTATGTCAACCTGCTGGTGGCATTAGAGCAAAGGTCACTGTGGATATAAGGGGTAACTGTGCATATTTCTACCTATGTAGTTATGCAAGTGTTTTAGTTGGTCATTTAAACAAGTGATAAATGGCCAACAAGCTCTGTTGTCTTGCAACCACAAAGCCTCACATTTTGGGGCTTTTTGTATTTTCACTCTTTTCACTGCACTCTCTCGTGTCTTCATCAGTACAGTAATTCTCCTGAAATGTGAAACATGAAAACTGCTATGAAAGCATGTGAATATGTAATTTGCTTGAAGTAAGTGACCTCTGTGTTGGTGTTTGTCCCTGTAGGCATCCAGAATGACCCGTTCAGATGAAGACAGGGGCATCGGCTGGGATGCCTGGGGCCCGTGGAGTGAGTGCTCTCGAACCTGTGGGGGAGGAGCCTCATACTCTTTGCGACGTTGCCTCAATGGAGGGTAAGCCTCATTTAACATCTAATGAGACACAATTTGACAGTATCTTTAAAAATTTGGAAATACTTTGTAGCAGAAATCATTAAAAAGACAACAGAATTAATCATCAAATATGTAATCCTTGCACAGAGCTGCTGCTCGCTGCTGGGTTTGATGAGACTTTTTAAACACTTTAACAACACACTAGTCAAAGCAGCAAACATGTCGCATTTTTCTCACCACAAAACATTCAACCTAGGGATTTCTGCTGATGTGTTTGGATACCTGGTAAGCAGATGTTTCCAGTTCAATCACTTCACCAGTAAAATCAGCCTCTGAAGGCACATCTTATTTAGAGTCTGTGGAGCATGTACTGAGGGATCATTGTGACCATGAATACCCTGTGTATAACCCTAACCCAAACCCAATATACACACTAAAATCAGGGCCAGCCATTGGTAGTGCTGAAAGAAAAGTTTGGGAAACAGTCATTAAGGTTCATCCTGTGGATACCATGAATGTGTCTACAAAGTTTCATGGCAATCTATCCAACAGTTTCTAAGATTTCGGTCTGGACCAAAGTGGTGGGCCCACTTTTCAAAACACCAGTTACAAAGTGCTTCACTATTGGTAATAAAAATAGATTTAAAAAAAAAACAGTATAGTAAACAAAACTAAAAGACAAAACCAAAAGGAATAAACAACAATCTTATAAGAATGCCAGTCTGCAAAAGTGGCTGTTTAAAAATTGTTTAAATAGTGAAGCAGACTTAGCTGACCTGGTAGTAATTGGGCATGCCATAATTTTGACATAAAAGGACAAAAACACAGTCCCCCTTTGTCCACGTGGGACATTTAAGAGCAATTGGTCAGATGATCAGAAGTATCCAGTATCCAGGCAGAAATGTGTTCTTAGGCAATGATGAACTGATGATGATTTAGCAACATTTGAGTAGCAAAAAACAAGATTGAAACAATTTTGTGATGCTCAAAAGTCAAGTTTTGATCAAACACAATGCCAAGATTCCTGACAGATACTTCTATATTCCCTGCTACATGTCTAAGGTATGGACTGATGTTCCTTTAGGTCTGGGCCAATGACCAAGATTTCAGATTTTTAAGACTGTCAGATTTAAAATATGTATAAAGTTGCATAATAATGGAAGGCAACAATTTTAAACTGGCAAATAATACAACCAAGAGTGAGCAAATACAAGCTGAATGAGATGGGACCAAAGATGGAGCCTTGTGGAACCCCACACAACATGTGAGCTGAATACTCTGAAAGATGTCTCTGTAAGATATAAAGAAAACCTTCTGAGGATAGTGCCATCTATCCCAACCCAGTTTATACACCAAGATTGTGTGATTATATGGCATCAAAGGCAGCAGACAAGTCTAAAAATACTAAAATGGAATGCTAGCCAGAATCTGCATTCATAAGAATATCATATCAAAAATGATCATCTAATCTTTCTTTAAGGATGCAAGAGTGAATTGTTGGTTTTGAGGAAGTAGAAGCTACTTACTTTTTCAGCTCACTGAAATGATGATATTGAACTGAACTGAGTGAGGGAAGGAAAGGAGGACAGATGTGGCCTGTGTGGATAGGAGTCAGTCTGGGTTGAATGTGTTCTGTATGTTCCTAACACTTATAAACACATCAAGTGTGTGGATTTCAAATCTCTGCTGTTTTTAAAAGTTGCCATCCGATGGTTTGCTCTCACTGTCAGCCTGTCTATTCTCAGTGATTTGTTGTGCAGTGTTGCTTGACTTGGAAGTCATCACAGCCAGTTTATTTCAGACTGTGCTAAAAGAGAGATAAAAGAGGAGTAAACATACCCTGCAAACTGGTCTTTGGATTTTTCTGGAGGTAGTTTTCTGGTTGTGTTTTGTCATGTTTTGGCCAGTGTTGCTTCATTGGATGTTTCCTGAGCAGTACAGATTTTTTCATGTTAGGTGTAGAATTACCAGTGCTGAGAAACAGATGTTCACGAGTCCTGGAAAACCATGTCAGCTAAGGCCATAACATTCTGCTCATCCCACCCCATTTTACACCATAGATACTGACTGCAATATAACCAGGTCACAATATTGTTTCACTCAGATCATTGTGAGGTTAAACAATAGAGTGAAAATAATATATGATACTTTTTACCTTTTACATTTTCTATGTAACTTAAAAGGGAGGAAGGGCGTTATTCCAGGTGCTCACAACCCAGCAGGCAGTTGGTCACCAACACCGTGACACATTGAATGTAAGTTGTGTAGAAAGTAGAGTAGAATACTGACAACAGCTGATGCTGATATTTTGTTGGTTTTAAGTTGTGTTGTTAAGTTATCAGCATCAAATGTCTTCCAAACTTCTCATGCCAACTTGACATATAAAATACCAACATTCTAGTTATGAGCAAACCCAATGTCTGCTAAATGTCATTTACATGTACATATGGACAATTCAGGTCATTTTCATGCTCATCAAACCATTCAGTGACACCTCGTGCCCTGTGGATTGGGCTTTGTCATCCTCTGACTCTGGGAGCTGTGATCAGGGTCACAGTAATCAAAGCTACACTCTGCCTGTCTCTGCCCAATCCTGCTTCAAACTGTCCAGAAAGACACACAGGTTTATATATATATATATACAGTAGTAGAACAGTTGTATCTGGCTACAATGAGATTATGCAGCTTAATCTACAACATTCAACTGTTGCACACACACTCTCTCGCACACTCACACACACACACACACACACACACACACACACACACAGACTTGCTGGCTTTCTGTCTGGCATGGTGTTTTTTTTGGAGTGCAGTTTGCCCATTGCTTTGCCTCCAGACTGTGTCTCTCTCCCCCTTAAGGGTTCATTAATTCCCACTAACTCCGTCTGCCTGAACACAGTAACACTCAAGAAGCAGAGGAAATACCTGTCTGTGACTAAAAGCACCAACACTTTCCCAATCTTAATTCAAATAAGAGAACCTAGGTTTTACAGTTAAATTGTTGCCAGGCACCATGTTGACTCAAACCAGGCTAATGAATGATGCTTTTCTTATATTATGTTGCTTTGATCTTTTTACAAAGCTCATTCAGGGCAACACTTAGTAATGGTATAACTACACCTCAAACATTCTAGTTATTTAGGTTTTGTGTGTAATATGATTCTCTGTAAATCGCTGGAAGGCTTTGACTTTTTTTTATTATTTTTTAATCTAATAAAAAACTGAACCCAGAGCACCCTTTAACTCGGAGCACCCAACAGTCACAGCCCTTCCTTTCTGATTCAGCTTAAATCATTGAAAGCTCCTAAGAAGCTAAAGTTTTCATGTTTATGTTCAAATTCAAGGTTTTTATTGTGGCATGTTCCAGTGCAGTGAGAGTGTAGCGACAGTGCGGTGACAATGTAATGATGTGACAGTGTTGATAGTGCAGTGACAGTGCAGACGTACACACATGCTGGGACCAGCTGATCACTGCAGTGCTGCTTGTTGTGTGTAGGTGCCACGCTGTGATTAAACAGAGTGGAGGAGATCGACAGATAAAACATATCACTTAGTTCGGTTTCTGTACCTGCTGCTTTTTAAGGTTGTAAAAAGAACTTTTGGACAGTCAACGAGAGAGAGACAGAGAGAGAGAGAGAGAGAGAGAGAGAGAGAGAGAGAGAGAAGCCTGTGTCTATGCGCCTCCCCTTGATGATTTTGAGTAATTGTGAATGCTCTGATTATTAAATGTCAATAATTTATACTTTGATGACAATTTTGTTTAAGCATAGCCATATTTGTCATCTTACTGTTATTACTACGGGTATCCAAGAAGTAGTAGTGCAGTGAGTGTGCAGTGACAGTGTAGAAAGCGGAGTGACAGTGCTGTCAGTACAGTAACAGTGTGGTGAGAATTGTAATGTTTATGTTGAATACAGTCACAATGATACTATACTCTATCCATGTGTACAAAAAATGAGAGCTAACACATGTACTGACAAAAGCCTGAGAGAAAATCAAGCTGCAATGTACCTGTCCATCCATCCATCTGTCCATCCATCCGTCCATCTATCCATCCATCCATCCATCCATCCATCCATCCATCCACTTCCTTCTGCTTATCTGAAGTGGGGGCATGTTAGCAGTAGGCTAGGCAGGGCCTTCCAGACATCCCTCTCTCCAGATGTATCTGTATTTGCATTAAGTGTTTTCATTATGTCTTTTTAAATTGAAGTAAGCTAGCAAGTTATTTGTCTATTTCTTGTTACATAAGCAAGGAAACTAATGCGCCCTCAAATCCCACACAGTTTGGTCCATAACTGGCCTCATGGTCCTTAGTATTGCTCTACAGGTGAGACTGTGGTCATTAGCACCTGAATTACAGCTTGAGTATGTGTATAGAAAAAAAGCAGAGTCTGAATTTATCATTTGATATGTTATTGTCAGTTCATTATTTTCATCTGAGCATTGACAGAAAACTCTTTTATGTGCAATCAAAGGCATAAATCACGTATTCAGGATGCTTTTAAAATCAGTCTGACATGAATTTAAATCAATATTCTTCCTATGCCATTACAGACGTCAAGTTTTGCATGTCTTTTAGGACAGAGAAGAGTTAAGTGGGTGAGTCTGGTACTAAAACTAAAAGCTGTTACTGAAGTATTTTGAAATAAAAAATGAGCACTATAATTGTAGATTCAGGATGTATATCAGGATATCACGTTTGGACGTGGTTCAGCTCACTTTAGATGTGTACCCATACATTACAGCTGCAACAATGGATGAAATGTGTTGTGTTTATTGAAAGATGAGGCTTGTATGTGGTCATGAACCCAAGCTGAGTATTTTAGCACTACGGCTGTGTGGTTCCTCTCATCAGATTCCTCATCTGCCTGCTGGTGCCTGCAACAGTTAAAACGCTCAGATTAACCCCTGTTTCAAATGTAACAAATGTGATATAATATGTGATGCTAAAGGTCACCTCCATGACAAGTGAACTGATTGAAACACTAAGATGCCATGAAAAACTAGCAAAAAGCTGGTAAGTGAACCTATATGACAATGATTCCTAACCAGGGCTGCTTGTACTTCAGCCAGTTCTAAAGTATTTGCCATGTGGAAAGATTATTTGGTATCTCTAAATAAAATTTTAAACGAGACTAGGTAAAAACCTAGTGTATGACTGGGCTGTGTATGGGCGTGTGAAATTGTGGCCAATATCCCTGTAACATTGATATTTGGTTCAGCGTGCAAGATTCGACTTCTTTATTTTTCATATAGACATAAAGTTGGCACCTTGATCAGAGCTCAGTTATGAAACTCTAGTGCACATAGGTAGAAATCCCAGGGGGACCGGGAGGACATTTCCCCCCCTTCCTAAGGGTTGTCCCTCTCATTGAAACCTAGCTACAACCCCGTTTCCAAAACTGGGACACTGTGTAAAATTTGCAAACCATGTAAACCCATATTTAATTGAAAATAGAACAAAGACAATATATCAAATGTTGAAATTGAGAAATTTTATTGTTTCATGAAAAATACAGTATATGCTCAATTTAAATTTGATGCAGCAACACATTTCAGAAAAGTTGGGACAGGGTCATGTTTACCACTGTGTTCATCAGCTCTTCTTTTAACAACACTCTGTAAACCTTTGGAAGCTGAGGAGATCAGCTGCTGGAGTTTTGAAAGTGAAATGTCCCGTTCTTGTCTGATACAGGATTTCAATTGCTCAACACTTCAGGGTCTCCTTTGTCGTATTTTTTCTTCATGATGCTCCAGATGTTTTCAGTGGGTGACAGGTCTGGACTGCAGACAGGTGGACTGCAAGGTGTTCTCTGAAAAAGACGTTGTCTGGATGGCAGCATATGTTGCTCCAAAACCTATATATATATTGTTCAGCATTAATGGAACCTTCCCAAATGTGCAAGCTACCCAAGCCATGGGCACTAATGCCCCCCCATACCATCACAGATGTTGGCTTTTGAACTGTGCACTGATAACAAGCTGGATGGTCCCTCTCCTCTGTAGCCCAGAGGACGCAGCGTCCATGATTTCCAAAAAGAATTTGAAATTTTGATTCATCAGACCAAAGACCAAAGGACAGTTTTCCATTTCACCTCAGACCATCTTTAATGAGCTTGGACCCAGGGAAGTCGGAGATGTTTCTGGATCATGTTTAGATATGGGTTCTTCTTTGCATTGTAGAGTTACAACCTACATTTGTGGATGAAGCAACAAAATGTGTTCACAGACAATGGTTTTCAGAAGTGTTCCTGAGCCCGTGCAGTGATTTCCACTATAGAACTGTATCTGTTTTTAATGCAGTGCTGCTGAGGATCCAAAGATCACGGCCATCCAGTCCTGGTTTTCAGCCTTGTCCCTTGTATGCAGAGATTTATGTGGATTCTCTGAATCTTTTAATGATATTATGAACTGTAGATGCTCTTTGCAGTTTTACATTGAGGAACATTATTCTTAAACTGTTGCACTATGTGCCCACACAGTCTTTCACAGAGTGGTGAACCTCTCCCCATCTTCACTGCACAGAGACTCAGCCTCTTTTTATCCCCAATAATTTTTTTTAGCATTACACAACTTTTCCAGTCTTCTGTTGCCCCCGTCCCAACTTTTTTGAAACATGTTGCTGGCATCAAATTCACACTGAGCAGATATTTTTCACGAAACATGGTTTGACCATTCAACCTCTGTCACTTCAAAGTTAGCCTAAAAATGCTAACTGTGCCTAAACATAGACAGTTCCATCACTATTCGCTTTAATGTAATTAACAGTGCAGTTTGAAATCAATTTGAAATAAGACACCTGGCTCATGATGGCTGGTGAATGTCACTATGTTGTAGCAGTTGTGTAAAGAGAAAAACAAAACCTTTTAAACCTTTTCGGTTTTGCTTGACATTTTGGGCCCTGCCAGCTGGAGCCCGGTGAAGTGCTGAGATGGCTGTTGGCTGGGTAATGTCTGCTGCAGGTTAGTGCGCTTTTATAGGTGTTTGTGTGTGTGTGTGTGTGTGTGTGTGTGTGTGTGTGTGTGTGTGTGTGCATTGTACTTTAGGAATTTACCTGCAGATCCTTTCCAGGGCAAACTGAGCAACAATGTTCAAGGTGAAAAAGTAGGAGAAATGAAATAGAGATGGAGAATGATGTCACAAGACAAGAACAAACAGCATCACAAAAATGTGTCCCAACTAGAGCAGGATTTCACACATAGGCACATGTGTAAATGTAGAAAATATTAAATGATCAGTTTCACACTGTTCACACTATCACTGACTCACCTGTTGTTTGCAACAGTGATGAGATTTTTGTCTGTGTGTTTTGCTTTGCAGAAGCTGTGATGACAAAAACATCCGCTACAGAACCTGCAGCAACACGGTGAGTCATCTCTTTATTATGCATTACTCTGTTAATATTAGTCGCTTCATGAATTTTAGATTATTTTATATGTGTATTTAGATTAGATTATATGTGTTATCTAGAAACACCAATATTTGATTCTCCACTGCAAATTTCATATCCACTTCTTTGAAATGGTGACACCTGTATGTGCTTTAATGAGACTTACCTCGCTGACTGGCTCTTACCACAGGTTGTAGGATTGTGCTCAAGCACTGGAAAACAAAAAACATGATCTCTTTCAATGAGAGATGGGGAGAAATGACCAAAATAGCCAACTATAAATAATTTTTAAATTGAACACCAGGTAGTTAATGTTTTTTAGAATAGGGGGGCCCTATATGAATACAATATTTAATGGGTAACCAGGGAGAAGTTGACAATGCAAATGTATGTATGATGTTACCATCAAGATTTGTGAGGGATGGCCTGTATTGTATGTATGATGTATGATGTATGATGTATGATGTATGATGATGTTGCTCGCCCAATACAGTGTTATCAGTATATAGGAGAGATGGCCATACTTCGGGTCTATGCACATTTTGGGAGAAGCTGATCAACTGAAAAAAAGGGCATCCCTATGATAATTATAAATTAAAGTTAGTTACATATTAATTCATTTCAATTTCATACAGTTGCAGATGTTTAATACTCTACTTCATCGGTACTCAATAGGTGGCCCCCGGGCCGCATCCGGCCCGCCGGCCACCTATTTGTGGCCCCCAAACTGTTATTTCTTCAGTATGTGTTTTGGTCGGGTCAACACGTATACCTATCGGGACTTGTCTCCATGCCAACGATACACAGACAGCCTGTTAATGGGTCGCGCTGCGAGCGCATTTTTAAGTTTCACTTTCGCTTTTGAAGCCGTTGGCATGGTCACTTTGCCAGAGAGCAGGGAGGAGCCTAGATTGCGCACGAAAAAAAAAGGTTGCACAAAAATGGCGTGTTCCAAATTATCTGCCAAAAGGAAGGTGGGCAGTGAAAATCCCCAATTCAAAGAAGAATGGACTGAAAAATTTGCATTCATTCTCCCTCCAACCAGCACAAGACCCATGTGCTTAATATGCCAGGAGACTATCGAACCAGTACTGCAGTGCACTCACAAGTGAACACTTGCAACAGTGTGTTCGCCTGGCCATCACACCATTTGAGCCAAAGTTCCAAAGACTGGCAAAAGACACAAGATGCCATTTCTCTCATTAAGCTGTGTTTCACACTGACACACTTACAATGTAAAATAGTTTTTCATTATATTTGATTCCTGAGCTCTTGATATGTTTATTTGTTACCTGTTATGACTCTGTGGAGGTGCTGATTTATTTTTGTTAAACTTAATGGTAAACTGGCCTGACCGACCTCAATAAATGGACCTTTGAGTCACTGAAAATCATCTTTGTGGCCCTTGAAGATTTGTATTTGAGTACTCCTGCTCTACATTTATCACAAGAACAGGCAACAACAAAGAAAACAATGCCACACTGTGCTTTAGGGCGTTCTCACATGTAGAGTTTGTTTGCTCGTAGTCTATAAAATAATAATTTAATATCAACAAATTTTTGCACAAAACTGAAAAAAGCTGTTCTCTAAAAAAACAAAATGATAAACCAACCAATCCACCCTCCATCTACAATGTAGGCCTGAGTGTATTCTACGTACTGAGGTGAAGGGACCATCATGCTGCTATTTGTAAATGAGCTAAATCAATCTGTGCATGATAGTTAAGGGTTAATCTCCCAAAAACTACTGCTTTTAATTTGAAGCACTTACAGGAAGTGTAGGAAGCCAATTAAAACAAGGCTTCACATTTCACATTTAATTTAGTCAGATGATGTCACAGTTATAAAGTCAGGATTTTACCTGGTCTTGTTGTAAAGTTTAATGGAGGGCTATTGCCTGAGTTTGGCTGTCTGTATTGAGCTGTTTTAATAGTAGTTTTAATTTCAGTGAAAAACAATATTGAGGACAAACACTATATATACATAATGTATGTATATATATATATATATATATATATATATATATATATATATATATACACTATGTATATATGAAGTCACGTCAGTGAGAAGTGCTGCTCCACAGGGCTCTCAGTCTGAGGGGCAGGGGCTCGTGTGCCTCAAAGAAATAAAACTCAAAAGCAGTTGGTCATTTCAACACACTTTGAGATGAGACCTGATGCCATGGGCCAAATTAGAAATTAGAAAAAGAAATTTTTAAAAAGTCCCGCAAAAACAGCACTTATCTAGGCAGAGGCCAGAGGGTCAGGTGCTTAAGCACCACCTGAAGTGAGGTTTAGCAAGGAATGATAGCAATGCAATGTGATGTTTGCCCATATTTGTTATTAGTATTGTAGGTGTGAGTAGCAACCATGTGCTTAGCTGTACTTGCCCTGTTACAGTCATTTTGATATAGGAGTGATAATTACATTTACCTTTTATTCTTTTTATTGTTATTGTCATTTCCTCTTCTGTTTGTCTTTTGTCTGTGTGATGCTGCTCTTTTTTTAAAGCAATGAAAAGTGAATTACAAAAATAAACTTTTCTCACAATAAGAACAATAGAATCCGCTGTTTCAGCTGATGTTTACGTTCTAGCATCCAGAGGAATTATGACTTCAGTCCATTGTAAAAAGGTCGGGCAGGCTGCTGTGAGCAGGTCTGCTGAGAAGAGAGGAGCAGCTCCCACAGTTGGAGAGAGAAAGGACAAAGGGGCACAGCTGGGTTTTGCTGGCTAGGTGACATCCTGGGTCACAGGTCACACAGTGACCAATAGTAGCAGGTTGTTAGGTCCATAGGGGGGTTTCAGTGACTACAACATTATTTAACCACACACGGAACATCGATTCAATTCAATTCAATTCAATTTTATTTGTAAAGCGCCAAATCATAATATACATTATCTCAAGGCTCTTTACAGGGTAAGGTCAAGACCTTACTTTGTTAAAGAGAAAAACCCAACAGTTCCCACAAAGAGCAAGCGCTTGGCGACAGGGGGGAGGAAAAACTCCCTTTTAACAGGAAGAAACCTCCAACAGAACCGGGCTCAGGGTGGGCGGCCGTCTGCCTCGACCGGTTGGGTTTAGGAGGAGATAAAAAAGGGGGGGTGGGGGGAGGAGAGAGGAGAAAAGAGAGAGAGAGAGACCAGGAACAGCTATGTAGGTAATGGTGTTGTCAATAATAATGGCAGATAACAGTGGTTAATAGTAATGATGAGTAGTGGTGGATCTGGATCCTGCTGCTCCAGAGGCAGAGAGACCTGCAGAATGAGGACAGAGAGAGGGAGAGAGAGGAGAAGCACAAACTACGGGAGAGAGAAAAAATACAAAGTTAATGGCATAAAGTAATCGAGAGAGAGAGAGAGAGAGAGAGAGAGAGAGAGAGAGCGCCCAGTGAATCATGGGAATCCCCCAGCAGTCTAGCTCTATAGCAGCATAACTAAGGGATGGGTCAGGACATACCTGAGCCAGCCCTAACTATAAGCTTTACTAAACAAGACAGTTTTAAGCCTGATCTTAAAGGTAGAGAGGGTGTCTGCCTCCTGAACCCACACTGGGAGCTGGTTCCACAGGAGAGGAGCCTGATAGCTGAAGGCTCTGCCCCCCATTCTACTCTTACAAACTCTGGGAACCACAAGTTGACCTGCATTTAGAGAGCGAAGTGTCCTATTGGGAAAATAGGGAAGTATAAGCTCTCCAAGGTACGATGGTGCCCGACCATTAATGGCTTTGTAGGTGAGGAGGAGGATTTTAAATTCTATCCTGGATTTTACAGGGAGCCAATGCAGAGAGGCTAACACAGGAGAGATGTGATCTCGTTTCCTAGTTCCTGTCAGTACTCGTGCTGCCGCATTTTGGAGCAGTTGGAGGCTTTTTACTGAATTTTTGGGACATCCTGACAATAAAGAGTTACAGTAGTCCAGTCTTGAGGTAACAAATGCATGAACTAGTTTTTCAGCATCCTTTAGACACAGAATGGGTCTGATTTTTGCAATATTGCGCAGGTGGAAGAAGGCTGTCCTAGAGACTTGGTTTATATGTGAAGTAAAGGACAAGTCCTGGTCAAAAATGACACCACGGTTTCTGACTGTAGCACTGGAGGCCAAGGTGATGTCATCCAGAGTCAGTATATTATCACATAGTTTATCTCTGAGGCCAATTACAATAACTTCAGTTTTGTCTGAATTTAAGAGTAAGAAATTACTGGTCATCCAGGTTTTTATGTCCTTAAGACAGACCTGAAGCTTGGCTACCTGGTTAGTCTCACCTGGCTTCAAGGATAAGTACAGCTGGGTGTCATCTGCGTAACAATGGAAATTTATCTGGTGCCTCCTTATAATGTTTCCTTGAGGAAGCATATATAGAGTGAAGAGTATTGGTCCTAGCACAGAACCTTGTGGAACTCCATGACTGACTGTAGTGTTGATAGAAGAGTCATTATTAACATGAACAAACCGGAGTCTATCTGACAAATATGACTTAAACCAGCTTAGTGCGGTTCCTTTAATGCTGACCATCAATGTTCCCTCTAAGCTGCGCGCTTGCGCAATCGCGCACTGCTCACACATTCTCAGCGCACAAGAAAATCTATACAGCGCATAAAATAAAATTCAACATAAACTGTAAATTAATTAGAGCAATAACATTTTTTTCTGTAACTTTTTGCAGTGTAACACAGTGAGTGACAGATGTCCAGCCAATGATACGATACGGTTCACTTATGCTACGCAGCCAATCATAGCATTGACATTGCTTGCGTAGGTGCCCTTCCAATATGTGCCGCGGCGCCGTGCAAGTTAGCGAGCTAACAACAGTGCATTTCATTTTAAGTGGGCCAAATCACTTATATTAAAAGTAAACGAATGGAAATTGCTGCTGTAATTTGATTCTTTTAATAAGCCATGTAACTTGCTATGATCCCAGGTGTTAATCAGGTGTGATACTGGTGTGTGGCCACAGCGTGCACATCTGATGTTGCTCACAATGGTCCTCAGTGTGCTCAGGGAGCTTGTGTGTATGCCCAGACATGAAAAATTAGAGGGAACATTGCCGACCATATGCTCTAGTCTCTGTAATAAAATCTTATGATTGATGGTGTCAAATGCAGCACTAAGATCTAGCAGGACAAGTACAGAGACAATTGTCTGAAGCTATGAGGAGATCATTGGTAACCTTAACCAGAGCTGTTTCTGTGCTGTGATGGACTCTAAAACCTGACTGAAAATATTCAAACAAACCATTCCTGTGCAAATAATCACATAACTGGTTTGCAACGACCTTCTCAAGGATTTTGGAAATAAAGGGGAGGTTGGATATAGGTCTATAATTGGCTATAACATCTGGATCAAGAGTAGGCTTTTTAAGTAGAGGTTTAATTACTGCAACTTTAAAAGCCTGCGGTACATAACCATTTGATAAAGATAAGTTAATCAGACTTGATATAAAGGTGTTGATTAAAGGAAAAACTTCTTTGAACAACCTTGTTGGAACGGGGTCTAGAAGACAAGTCGAAGGTTTAGATGAAGAAACTGTTGAAGTGAGCTCAGAGAGATGTACAGGAGTAAAACAGTCAAAATATAAACCAGTTACAGTGGACTCTGAGGCTGCTGAACTGGACAGTACATCTGAGTGAGCTGTGGGGAGGAGATGGTGAATTTTTTTCTCGACCAGAGACAATTCTATTTGTAAAGAAGCTCATAAAGTCATTACAACTGAGGGCTAAAGCTATAGATGGATCAACAGAGCTGTGGCTGTCTGTCAGCCTGGCTACAGTGCTGAACAGAAACCTGGGATTATTCTTGTTTTCTTCTTTCAATGATGCATAATAGGATGTTCTGGCTTTACGGAGACTTTTTTTATACGCCAATAGGCTGTCTTTCCAAGCCATTAGAGATTCTTCCAGGTTAGTAGAACGCCACCTCCTTTCTAGCTTCCTTGAATTTTGCTTTAAAGCTCATGTTTCTGACTTGTACCATGGAGCTAGCCTTCTCTGACTCACTACCTTCTTCCTCAGAGGGGCTACAGTATCTAGTGTTGCACGCAGTGAGGCTACAGTACTGTCAACAAGATCATCAACCTGTGTGGATGTGAAGTTAAGAGAGCCGTCCCCTACTGCATTGATACATGGCAGTGGGCTAAGTACTGATGAGATTCTTTCTTTAAATTTGCTAATGGTATTTTCAGAGAGACTCAAATGTTAACAGAAAATGGTCAGATAAAAGAGGGTTTCTGGGAAATACTGTTAGATATTCAATGTCAATCCCATAAGTCAGAACCAGATCAAGGGTCTGGTTAAAAGAGTGAGTGGGTTCATTAACATGCTGAGAGAAGCCAATTGAGTCTAATAATGAATTAAATGCAATACTCAGGCTGTCACTTTCAACATCTACATGAATGTTAAAATCACCCACCATGATAACTTTATCTGTGCTGAGAACTAGCTCAGATAAAACTCTGAGAACTCAGATAAGAACTCAGAGTCAGGAGCAGGAGGACGATATACAGTAACTAGTAGGACTGGTTTTTGTGTTTTCCAGTTTGGGTGAGACAGACTAAGAATAAGGCTTTCAAATGAATTATGATTAACCTTAGGCTTAGGATTTATTAATAAATTGGAGTTATAAATGGCTGCCACCCCTCCTCCTCGGCCTGTGCTTCGAGGGATATGAACGTTAACATGAGTGGGGGGTGTTGATTCATTCAGACTAACATATTCATCCTGCTGCAGCCAGGTTTCAGTCAGACAGAGCAGATCAATGTGATGATCAGTTATCAGATCATTGACTCGTAGAGATTTAGATGAGAGTGATCTGATATTCAATAAGCCACATTTAATTTTCCTGTTATTTGGTTCTGGAATAGTGGTTGTGTTGATTTTTATTAGGTTTTCATGTCTAACTCCTCCTCTGTTCACTTTTGATTTATTACATTTAAATTTAGGTGGTCGGGAGACAGACACAGTTTTTAGGGGGTGAATGGCAGTGACTGCTCTAAGAGAGGCGCAGAGAAGAGTGTAAGACTGCGACTCTGCCTCCTGGTCTCAACTCTGGATTGTCCTGGCTTTGGCTTTCTAATAAACTCAGTGAGGTTTCTAGATAAGAGAGCAGCTCCATCCAGCGTGGGATGTAAGCTGTCCCGTCTAATCGGACCAGGTCTTCCCCAGAAAGTCTGCCAGTTATCAACAAAGCCACATCTTTAGCGGAACACCACCTCGATAACCAGCAGTTGAACGATGACAAGCGGCTGTACGTGTCATCTTTGGTCAGGTTGGGTAGGGGCCCAGAGAACACTACACAGTCCGACATTGTTTTTGCATAAATACACACCGACTCCACATTAATCTTAGTGATCTCCGATTGGCGTAATTGGGTGTCATTACTACCGACCTGAATTACAATCGTACTGTATTTATGTTTATCCTTAGCCAGCAGTTTCAGGTTTGATTCAGTGTCGCCCGCTCTGGCCCCAGGAATGCATTTGACTATGGCCGCTGGTGTCACTAACACGTTTCTCAGAATAGAATCAGAATCGGTTTTATTGCCAAGTATGTTTCCACATACAAGGAATTTGTGCTGGTGATTGGTGCAATTGGGGATCAGGGGGATTAGTGACAGTGGGGCTCTCTAGCCTTGTTGATAAGGCTGATAGCAGACGGGAAGAAGCTGTTGTTGTTTCTTAAATAGCGATGATGTGAAGATGATGAAGAAAACTCCGCTGACACCGTCTTACTTGTATATAAAGAGGTTTATTACAAAGAAGTCCAGCATCAAATCAAGCACTCGCGATTGCCTGAGAGAGGAGTCGAAGCCAATGTGAATCTCCTCTGAATAACCGCTCTAACTCCCCGTCTATATAGATTGGTTGTTTTTGTGAACCTAAGGTAAAACATATGGTTCCTAAATTACAGAAAAAGGGCTTCAATCAAGTCATCAATCTCTTATCCACACCTAGACCTTTTGACCTAGAAACCCCTAGACACAGCCCCTAACTCTTTTTGCCCTAGAGCCTTCTGGCTAAGGCCATTAACTCTTTTTGACCAGGGGACTCCTAGCTAAACATACCAAACCCATAAATTCACATAACATAACATACAGAACTTCAGATACTACACTGTTTTTGTGGCGAGAGGTTTTGGTCCTGAAGGACCGCAGCCTCCTGCCAGAGGGGAGTGTCTCAAAGAGTTTGTGTCCAGGGTGGGAGGAGTCAGCTACAATGTTCCCTGCACGCCTCAGGGTCCTTGAGGCGTACAGGTCCTGGAGAGATGGTAGACCGCAGCCAATCACCTTCTCAGCAGAGTGGATGATACGCTGCAGTCTGCTTTTGTCCTTCTCCGTGGCAGCAGCGTACCAGATGGTGATGGAGGAGGTGAGGATGGACTCGATGATGGAGGTGTAGAAGTTCACCATCATTGTCGTTGGCAGGTTGAACTTCTTCAGCTGCCTCAAGAGTTACATCCCCTGCTGGGCTTTTTTGATGAGGGAGCTGATGTCCAGCTCCCAATTGAGGTTCTGTATGATGGTGGTTCCCAAGAAGCGGAAATGCTCCACGGTGGCCACGGGGGAGTTGCACAGGGTGATGGGGGTGGGTGGGGCTGGGTTTTTCCTGAAGTCCATTATCATCTCCACTGTCTTCAGAGAGTTAAGCTCTAGGTTGTTCTGCCTGCACCAGGTCACCAGATGGTCAGTCTCCCACCTGTAGGCAGACTCATCGCCATCAGAGATGAGTCCAATGAGAGTGGTGTCGTCTGCAAACTTCAGGAGCTTGACAGACTGATGGCTGGAGGTGCAGGTGTTAGTGTACAGGGAGAAGAGCAGAGGAGAAAGAACGCAGCCTTGCGGGGATCCAGTGCTGATGGTCTGGGAGTCAGACACATGCTTTCCTAGCTTCACGTGCTGCCTCCTGTCAGACAGGAAGTCGGTGATCCACCTGCAGGTGGAGTCAGGCACGCTCAGCTGGGAGAGCTTGTCCTGCAGCAGAGCCGGGATGATGGTGTTGAAGGCAGAGCTGAAGTCCACAAACAGGATCCTGGCATAGGTCCCTGAGGAGTCCAGGTGCTGGAGGATGAAGTGGAGAGCCATGTTGACGGCGTCATCTACAGACCTGTTGGCTCTGTAGGCGAACTGCAGGGGGTCCAGGAGTGGGTCAGTGATGGATTTGAGATGGGACAGGACAAGGCGCTCAAATGATTTCATGACCACAGAGGTCAGGGCAACGGGTCTGTAGTCATTTAGACCTGTGGGCCTTGGTTTTTTGGGGAAGGGGTGATGGTGGAGGATTTGAAGCAGGCTGGCATGTGGCAGGTCTCCAGTGAGGTGTTGAAGATGTCCGTGAACACCGGAGACAGCTGATCAGCACAGTGCTTCAGGGATGATGGAGAGACAGAGTCAGGACTGGCTGCTTTGCGGGGGTTCTGCTTCTTAAAAAGCCTGTTGACATCTCTCTCCAGGATAGAGAGAGACGTTCCTTTGGTAGGGGAGGAGGAGGGGGGGTTCTGAAAAAACGTGAACAGGTTGGTGGTGAGCCGTGAGCTTTTGTTTAGGACTAAGCCTCTTCTTGTTACGAACAGTCACCAGCCGCCCTGACTTCCCGGCTGCTCGGGAGCTACTGGGGGGAGAGAAGGAGCTACAGAAGGAGCTACACTGGGTCGGTCCACACCAGCTGCTGGGGGCTGGCTAACTGGAGAAGCGAAAGATGTGGTTTCCATGGTGTGGAGCCGGGATTCCAAATCATTGAGCCTCGCCTCCATAACTGCAAACAAACTACATTTATTACATGTACCATTTCTGCTGAAGGAGGCAGAGGAGGAACTGAACATGAAGCAGGCTGAGCAAGAGAGAGCAGGAGAGGGAGAGGGAGAGACAGAAGCCATCACTAACTGCTAAGCTAAAGTGGTAAAAAGAGCTAGCATGTAAACAGCTGTGTTTTAATGAGAATCTCACCAAGAGAAGGAGAGAGCTAAGAGTGATCGAACAGAAGTTCGACAGTACAACAGATAATTAGCGGTTGTCTACAAAAATACTAGGATCAGCTGAATTCAGGGAGAGCAGCAACAAACACAACACCACCAACAACCGAAAGTGACACAATACACTTAGCACGCCGCACGTCATCGGGAGTGATCTCTGCAGAATGTAGCGCTTCATTCATTGAAACAAACAAAAAAACCAACATAACACAACAACATAATTGGGAAAACAGTTCAGTAGTATATACATCTAATTTCTGTTGACATTATTTTTAATGCATAAAGATGTAGCTTAACACTGCACTGGATTCAGAAGCGTGTCAACTAGGTGCGTAAAAATTAATAAAAAATAAAATGTCCATTCAGAGTTTTCAGGTTGTCATGTTTGTCAAGGATTTACATATTGTAGTAGCACACCAGGTAAGCAATAATGAGTACCTTCCCACTGTCTCTAATCACTCGGTAAAATAATAATAATAATTACATGGTAACTCATTAACCCTAATCCTATCTACACATGGTACACATTCAAAATTCAAAGCACTTCATTGGTTCAAAGTCAAAAGCATTTCACTGGTTATATGCAACATATATTCAGTGTACATGTAGGTGGATGATAAAAATATTGCTATCACACGCACTGTGCATTTGTTCCAGCATAAGGAAAATCCTGTTTTGCAAACTATTCTGGGGCCTTACTGAGGGCTGGTTGGAAAGTCCCATTCCACTCACCACTGATAACCATCAACAACGACGTTTTCCTTCTCTCCCTGTGTTTTTCTTTCCTCGTTTACTCTCTAGGGGGAGCTTGGGCAGAATGTGCTCCTAACCTGTGGTCTTGCCTGGTGGTAGTAACTATATTAAATTGATGACAGATGATCTCAAGATGATCGCGATCCATGACAAGAAGTGACTTTATTTGCAGGAGATGGTCAGGCCAAACATCCAAGCTTCACCAGTGTCACATCCTTGCAGTACAGATGTGACACTGGTGAATCGCTCTACAAGATCATAACTTGGTCATAAATAACCAAATTTAAGGGATCAAATTTTTTTTCTTTTTTTTTTGTGTTTAGGCGTAAAAAAGAATAGCAGATGATTAACTGTCTTCAAACCATGCAGTCAATATTAGTGAAAAAAGCTATGTAAGTTCAATTTACACTGTGAAACAAGACTCTGATCAGGTTGATAAACAAAATGTCATAGCCAAGACTAGCTGTCACGAACACTCGAGAGATGAGAGAAAGGTTGCATGTTTGAGAAAACAGCTTCTGCTGCTAGAAATAAGGCTGATGAGAGATGATGATGATGATGATGGTGAGAATGTACAGCCAAAACATGACTGTCTGTGGATATGACTGTGATTTGTCACTTGATTTAAAGTTTCATTTGGTTGTAGTTAGCTTCAGGTTAGTTGATGTGGCAAACAGTCGCCTGTTTACAAGTCTAGCAGACACAAAGAAACATCAGCATTTGGAGTTGTTTCTGTGTTCACCTGATGACTCTAAGTCCAATATTCACTCTCCTGTGTTTGGACTCCACCAACTCCTAACAACAAGTCCCCCAACTTTAACAACAATAGGTCACTTGTCCTTACCCTTAGATATGATCCATAGAAGCATACCAGCAAGTATGCTGGACCTTCGTTGTCATGGTAACAATAATAAAACACAGGGTAAAATCTGTGGAACGGTTATGGTTTAGTTAGTTTTAGGAAAAGTAATTTAAAATTACAAAAAGAGAAAGCAGAGTGCTATGTGTTGTGAGATGTTCATATGGTGTTTGTGTTTCTGTGTGTTTGTGTGTGTTACAAGGTAAACAATGTTACAGGCCTAGCTGTTCATCATGATGGGGTGGCTCTTTGACTCTGAAGGATTAGAAACAACTGTAATCCTGATGATAAAGAAATTAATGGGAGAAAATGAGTGAATTGGTGACAACAATCAGGATTCTTTAGCAGCTGGGCGTTTTTAATCGCCAACTATCACCAAGACCAGTATCACTCATGAACTGTTTTGAGAGCAGGAGAGAGAGAGAGAGAGAGAGAGAGAAGTCATTGCTAACTGCTAAAGAAGCTAGCAGATCTTAATAACATGTAAACAACAGAAACACCAGCAACAGGAAATGAGACAATATGCTTACTGCAGCACAGCAATAAAAGCCCTGTGAAAAAATAAAAGGTTTCTGCCCACTGAAATGTTAGAGGACTTTTAATTTGAAATGGTTGCAGGAAGTGTTTAGTTTGTATTAACACGTAATGCAGTAACTTTAAAACGATAAACAGAAGCAACTGAAAATGACGCTTCACACTGAAATACTGTAAAAGCCAATTCTACATATCAAACAGATTTCTGTTTTGATGATGATGTTTCAATGATTTCTATCAGCTGGTTAATTATCACTGGTAGGTCCCTGACAGCTGTTTAATGAGGATCACACCCACATGTGTCTCAGAAACACTAAAGAAGACCAATTTCCATTTCTGTTTGCCGCTGTTTACATTATAAATGATTTATACTTATTTGTGAGTGCTGACAACTTTTTTTATTGAAATAACACAAAAAAATATGTCATACATAGTAGTCTGATGTGCTTCCTATGTGATATAAGGTAATGCAAATAACGTGAGAGGTCTAGACCTCACAAGAGTGTTCATGTTGTTGCTGTTGTGCTGCCTGACAATGGTTTATTAAAACCAGCAGAGGTTCTGCTATGTTCGATTCACCTCGGGATTCGGATGTCAGAGCTGGGAATGATGTCACATCCAAGTTGGCCACTTTTCAGAACAAATCAGAAGCTTGATGTTGTTGCTTTTTGTTGTTATTGTTGGAAATACAAGTTGATTACATACATACAAACATAATTGAAACATGTCTGCAGATAGAAGTTGGATAGGACTGTGTGTAATGTGTTTAAGAGACACAAATTAGACAGATGTGCTTATAAACAGTATGGTAGTATAGGCTTCACTTCTGTTGATTCACAACTTGATGATGTTGATGCATGCCTTTGCGAGTCAAAAATCTGATTACCGGGGGCGTTCCAGTTGAAACTTCTGACTGGGAACTCGGAAATTACAATTTCCAGTTCCAGTGGAATGCAGCAATTAAGCAAGGCCTCCATCGCAGTTACATACAAAATCTTCATTGTTAAATCCATGTTTGTTTGCTGGCAGTTTTCTTCTTGGTGACCCAAACTGAACAGAGTGGACAAAACAGAAAATGTAAAAGTTAAAGTAGGAGTTGAATGAAATGAACCATGAAATTCTAATTTTTAAAAAAAGTTTATAAATCCTTTATAACAATTCTGGAATGAAACTATATTAACTGTCACATTTACCAGTCATTCAAGGTTTTTACATTTAGTTTAATTACTTTAAATGCCAATTTCATGAAGTGACACTGAAAGAAAGATAATGAATTATTGTGGTGTCACTCTCCATGTTGTTCTTCTCCTCAGGACTGCCCTGCAGAGTCAGGTGATTTCCGGGCCCAGCAGTGTTCAGCCCACAACGATATCAAGTACCAGGGTGTCACCTATGAGTGGGTCCCAGCGCCTTATAACCCCGCGGCACCCTGTGCCCTGCAGTGCCAGGCTAAAGGGAGAAGTCTCACTGTTGAACTTGCCCCTAAGGTGCTGGATGGGACACGATGCCGCGCAGATGCCTTTGACATGTGCATCAGTGGAGTGTGTCAGGTATGGGGTCATATATCAGATATTGTCCAGTCACACACCTTGACCATTTGTCTCATTGTTTGATTGAGGTTCATGCATGGCCTGTGCATGGTTGTGAGCAGGGTATATATTAAACATGTCTCTGTACTTGTCTGTCTTCCTCATATTTAATATACTGATCCCTGAATTGTAGGTTGTGGTCCTCTCAAGCTACAGTAAGTTGTGGAGACAAAGACAAAATCCCCAAACACATAATTGAAAGACAAAGATGGAGCTGTATTTACTTATAAAATGATAACTCAGCAGTGTTTCCTCTAGAATCTTTTTTAAGCAGCTGGGGTAGGCCAGTCTGAACCCTCCATCCAACCCCTCCCCCAACCCACGTTGCTTGCTCTGCATGCGTCTGGGAGACTGCTGCGGGTTGATGCTACAGAACATAACATGAGTTAAATTATCCACAGTAATTAACTTAGCACAGGAAGGGGTGCTGGGTTGCAGTGGTACTGTGGCAGAAAGTTTGACAATGATGGAATGAGGCCAGTCCTTCTTCTAGTACATGTATATGGATTAATAATACACCACAAAGCAACATGAACTCCAGTTGTACACAAGAAGAAGAGAAAATAAAAACAATTCCAGGGAGTAAAGTGGAAGACAGCTGCTGTGTGCACTGCTGTGTATCCATGTGTATGTGCCACTTTGTTGTCTCAGCCTGTCACAGTAACTCAGCACGACAAGCCTCGACATATCTACAGTAGGCTGTATGTCTGTATGTGTATGCACAAGAGAAGAAGTAAATTAAATCAAACCCAGGTGATTGGCAAACCAGACTTTTCTCGTGAAATAGAATTTGCTGGTCTCACATCTCAGTCTGTACAACCAAACTTCATATTGCATACTGAGCGGGATTAAACTGATAAAAGGCGTAACGTAATATTTTGGGATGGAAAAGTCTAAATTACCTTTTTTTTTTTTATTTTAAGACAAAGTCCAACACAATATTTATAACATTTTCAATTGATTCAGTATAAAAAGGAGAAATATATGGTTTTAGCCAGTTCCGAGTCGAGCTGGAGCCCTTTAGCTCATAGGGTTCTCCTCTCGGTAAAGCCAGACCAGTACTGGCTTCACAGTTGGACTGGGAAAGAAATTCAACCCTGTACTTATCTGGTGGGACCAGCCACATGAATGATACTGTGGGAGCTGGAGAAAACTTCGAAAATAGTTTACTGCTATATTATTGTTTCTAATCTTATTTACAGAAACTTTGATGAACTTAGTTTCAATCCCAACAAGTCTGGAATGACTGCTGTCTTTCAAATCAAAAATGGAATCGGAGACATCAATGGGAGTTATTGTATGAAAGTGAAAAGAAATTTGACAAGCTGAAGTGGAATTAGAAGTCATGTGCATAGTGTTAGAAATTAAAATAGAACAGACAGAGGAAAAATGCTCATTGAACACATGTGCAATAAGTCAAATTGTCAAACCCTCATCAGATTCATGCCTATTTTGACATGTGTCATATAGTCATTCCCCACAAGGAAGCACCAAGCTCAGCAGGGAGTGGGGAGTGATGATAATACATTCCACCTGAGGGGAACCTAGACTCAGAGCCTACAGACTACAAGGGGATGGGGGCCTCACTAAATGCTAAGTAGACAGCAGCAGAAACAGCAGGGATGAAAACAGTGAGCAGAACACTGACAGTATGAAAAAAAGGCTGTTGAACACATGCTGCAGTCAGAGTTGGTGGTATATGAATCGATACTGAAATATCCATACTTCCCAACAGTTCTGTTATAGTTATTTAATTCTTTATTTCATTGGCATTAATTTATTTTAATCTGAATAACAGCATTCTATATAAAACAGCAAGCTTATGTAAGCTGTCAGTTCCTCTGCTCTTAGTGTTATTTGTACAAAGTATTGGTATGGTATTGATATTGGCGATACCAGCCTGGGTTTTATTTGGTATTGGATCAGGAAGGAAATCAGGGCTATCACACATTACTCGTCAGAGGCCATATGAGCAAAGTGGGGGACTTACATTAACTGCCTTATCTACATTGGCTTCTCTTCAGGTGTTTCCCTCCTGGATTTACCTGTGTTAGACTTTTGTTCATGAACTTTGTTTGGTTTTCCTCCCTTGTTTGGATTTCAGTTTTCCCATGTTCAGTAAATCTTCTTGTTGACATTATTTGATAAATCTGTTTTATTGCACTAACTCTGCCATGGTGACAGAAACATTCATAGCTTGTCGTGAATCAGTTCAAAACTAATCTATTCTAATAGGTTAACTATTCATTGGTTAAAACTATGCAGTTTTTGATACTCAGAAAGTCAAATTTAATGTGCTGCCACATTTGTATCAGTTACATCTAATGGGGATTTTGGAAACAGTACCTGCACAGTAACAATGGGATCACACTTAATTTATTTCTCAAGACTGTGTACAAGGATCCTGTGGCCTGAAAGAGATACTGAGATGAACAGTCAGGTAGGCTGACAATTATGTAGTAATTCTGTGGCAATGTGAAGAAATTGCGAAGAAATAAGTAAGTTGTATAGTATGATTACTGGTAATTACTGTACATTATTGGGTAATTACAGAGTGAAATTGAAGCAGAATAAAGAGGGTTGGTCGGCAATTTATGGGAATTAATTGTCATGATAAGTAGTACAGCCCACACACTGGGTAGGAGAGGAGAGTCCTTTTTCTACAGGTTACCATCAATATCTATAGCATTAATATTCCTTATTGCATTATAAGATATAGGTAAAACCAAGTCTCATATTGTTGCCCAAAGTAAACGCATCAGTCAGTTTCCTCCAAGTTCTCCAAGAGAAGTTATAGCCACTGCATCAATCTTAATCAATCTTCGTGTTCTGTGAGGTTTGACTGTATCATTGCAACATGTAATCCAGCCACTGAATGTGTAAATGCAGTTCTCTTTTCTTTCTGTCCCCATATCTCTTTCTGAGTGTGAATTTGAAATGTGTGTGCAGGAGGTGGGCTGTGATCGGCAGCTAGCCAGCGGTGCCAGGGAGGATAACTGTGGCGTCTGTGGTGGCGACGGCTCCTCATGCAGGCTGGTACGAGGACAGGCCCAACCCCACCTGACACCAGAACAATGTAGGTATCTGACCACCAGTTTTGCTGTGATGAATGGTTGATGGTTTTATGCCCAACGGACATACATGTCTTCATTCAGTCTGGTTACATTTCTAAGCTTCATGTTCCCCAAGCTAAGACTTAATACTTAACACAGGGGACTTAAATTCTGAAATACCTTTACATCTCTTTCTCCACTCCACAACCTTCTGGTCATCCATAAATAGTTCAGCCCATGGGATTTGTAGGTCATCTGGTGAACACCCCCTCAGCTCAGGCCTATATCTCTTTGCTAGTTTCATAACAACTGACAAAACATGTCTATATCCCTGTCCAACCTTCCTCCCAGTCATGCTCTGTGGAAGGTTTATAACAAAGCTGCATATCTGTGCTGAGACTTGGCTGCATATCAGTCCTTGCTGAGTTGGCTAAAGGCATTTAGGAGCCTTATCAGTTTTAGCCTGTCTCCAGCATTTATTTATCAAGGCTGGATTATTAAAGCGTCATCTGGCTACAGCATAATAGGGCAAGCCAAACAGAAAATGTGTGTTTGGAATGGGTTTCAGTCAGTTCCCATTTTAGTTTTAGAAAAGCATTACTTGCTCAGCACTAATCATTCAGTATTTTACAAGAGAAAAATGATAGAAAAATGCTGACAAGGACATCAGTATTCATTGTTTGCTGTAGCTCTCTGGAATTGCAAAAAGATGTTTTATTTAGGAAACTTAAAACAAAGAGACACATTTGTGATTAGCAAGTCTGTATTGCCTTGATCTGAAAGGGTCAAAACTCCAGCATGACTTGTAGTAATGCAGCAACTCCTTTGTGAGACTGATGTGTTGTGAATAGATTACAGTATAAGATGTACAGAAGAAGAAATATAATGTCTTGGAATATTGAAGCATGGAAATCTATTTTAGCAGACACCAGGAATAAAATGATGAACACTAAAAATGCCCAGATCTTCCACCCAGAAAAGGTCATCTGGGTGGAAGATTTAATAATCTGAGACTTGAATCTCGAGTTTTTAGTCACCTGGTCAGGACAACCTCCTACGAGTGAACTACTGCTAGCATAACCCAGCGTGTTTTTAGCATGGAAGCTAGATAGCCAACAGCAAGAGTTTTTATTACCACCACTCTTATACGCCATCACCACCTTCACCACCAACCGGGAGGAAGCCACAGCTACCTAACTTGCTTACTGGAGGCTGATCCATCGCAGCAGTCCCAGTTCACTGATGCCGCACAACTGGACACAGCACCAGTCACTGAAGAGAACTCTCCTTCTCTTCCTTTAATATCCTCCATCCCGCCCACCAGTGCCCACCTGCCAGCATATAAAGCCTTCTCTATCCCCTGCTATTTCACATAGTTCTGATATTCCTGTAATCATAACGCACAGATCTGTAAACTGAAAGGCACACATACCACACAGAAATATTAATAATCTACTTCAAATTCAGGCAAATGCAGAAACTTAAATTCCCAATACAAATACACTAAAAATGGCCATCTTCAATGTCAGATCATTATGCAGTAAGACTTTTATTTTAAATTATTTTATTTTGTCTGCAAACTTAGATTTGATGTTTTTTTACTGAATCTTGGTTGCAAACTAATGATCATAGTCATAGTTGAGCTGTGGCCTCCACAATATGTTTCTGTCAACCAACCCAGAGTCAGTGCTCTGAGTGAGGGCCTTGTGTGTGTTTACGGAAAGAGCTTTAAATATCACCAGGTACTCTGTGAGGGATTTTCTTCCTTTGAAGGTCTCACTTTTAAAGTTGGTGGTCCTCACCCAGCGTTAATTGCTATAATCTATCGCCCCCGCAAAACCAACTGGCAGCTTTTTAGCAGTTCCCTGAATTTTTATCCACTCTTGTTTTAAGTTATGATGGAGTTGTTCTCTCTCGGTGATTTTAATATACATGCTGACAACTCGACTAATGTTCATGCCTCTGATTTTTAAGCATCACTACTTCTTTTGTTCTTCTTCTACAGTATGTTTGTGGTCCAACTCATAACTGTAGACATACATTGGACCTTGTTTTTACTCCTGACATAAAAGTTGGAGCTAGTGGATATGACTATATCCAACCATAAACGTATAGCTTTTAACTGTAAATCAACCATTATTAATTATGTTCCACCACATTCTTCATGCACTCACCTTTAACAGGCAAAGTGTCTCAAAGTTCTATTTGACAGTCAAAGCCTACACCTGTCCAAATGTTCCCATGCTAATGATCTGGCCAACTCCATCTGCTTGTCCTCTCTAAATACACTGCCTGGCCAAAAAAAAAGTCGCCACCAAAAAAAACACACTCTAATATTTCGTTGGACCGCCTTTAGCTTTGATTACGGCAAGCATTCGCTGTGGCATTGTTTCTGCAATGTCACAAGATTTATTTCCAACCAGTGTTGCATTTATTTCTCACCAAGATCTTGTATTGATGATGTTAGAGTCTGACTGCTGCGCAAAGCCTTCTCCAGCACATCCCAAAGATTCTCAATGGGGTTAAGGTCTGGACTCTGCGGTGGCCAATCCATGTGTGAAAATTATGTCTCATGCTCCCTGAACCACTCTTTCACAATTTGAGCTCGATGAATCCTGGCATTGTCATCTTGGAATATGCCCGTGCCATCAGGGAAGAAAAAATCCATTGATGGAATAACCTGGTCATTCAGTATATTCAGGTAGTCAGCTGACCTCATTCTTTGAGCACATACTGTTGCTGAACCTAGACCTGACCAACTGCAGCAACCCCAGATCATAGCACTGCCCCCACAGGCTTGTACAGTAGGCACTAGGCATGATGGGTGCATCACTTCATCTGCCTCTCTTCTTACCCTGATGCGCCCATCACTCTGGAACAGGGTAAATCTGGACTCATCAGACCACATGACCTTCTTCCATTGCTCCAGAGTCCAATCTTTATGCTCCCTAGCAAATTGAAGCCTTTTTTTCCAGTTAGCCTCACTGATTAGTGGTTTTCTTAAGGCTACACAGCCGTTCAGTCCCAATCCTTTGAGTTCCCTTCGCATTGTGCGTGTGGAAATGCTCTTACTTTCACTATTAAACATAGCCCTGAGTTCTGCTGTTGTTTTTCTTCGATTTGATTTCACCAAACGTTTAAGTGATCGCCGATCACGATCAATCAGGATTTTTTTCCGGCCACATTTCTTCCTCGAAGACAATGGGTCCCCACTATCCTTCCAGTTTTTAATAATGCGTTGGACAGTTCTTAACCCAATTTTAGTAGTTTCTGCAATCTCCTTAGATGTTTTCTCTGCTTGATGCATCCCAATGATTTGACCCTTCTCAAACAGACTAACATCTTTTCCATGACCACAGGATGTGTCTTTCGACATGGTTGTTTAAGAAATGAGAAGCAACTCATTGCACCAGTTGGGGTTAAATAACTTGTTGCCAGCTGAAAGATAATTGCCCATGCAGTAATTATCCAATAGGAGGCTCGTACCTATTTGCTTAGTTAAATCCAGGTGGCGACTTTTTTTTTGGCCAGGCAGTGTATTATTGCACCTCTTAAGGTTAGGTCCAAGTCCTCAGTTAAGACAGCAGCCATAGATAAAGCTTTGGATTGCTTGTGTCGCTGATTATTTTAAAACTGCACGTATGACCCTTGCTGCTAAAAACCTGGACTGGATCCCTCTCTCCCTCAAAACTTATTCTTTCCAAATTGCCTTTTATATCAAATATCTTGTTCAAAATTGTGTCCAGGCAACATTTCTCTGCACTGGAAAACGATATCTTTGAAAGTTTCAGTCAGGCTTCAATATAATATGACAGTACTGAGACTGCCCTGCTCAAACTTACTAACGACCTGTTTTTGGCTGCTGATGATGACATGTGCTCAGTACTCGTACTCCTGGACCTCAGCACAGCCTTAGACACAAGTGACCACAGCATCCTGGTAGATAGACTGAGGACCTGGGTGGGCCTATCTTGCACTGTTTTAGCATGGTTGATATCTTACTTGTCAGTTAAATTCAATTCAATTCAATTTTATTTGTATAGCACCAAATCATAATATACATTATCTCAAGGCACTTTACAGGGCAAGGTCAAGACCTTACATTGTTACAGAGAAAAACCCAACAGTTCCCACAAAGAGCAAGCGCTTGGCGACAGGGGGGAGGAAAAACTCCCTTTTAACAGAAAGAAACCTCCAACAGAACCGGGCTCAGGGTGGGCGGCCATCTGCCTCGACCGGTTGAGATAAAAAAAAAGGGGGGGTGGGGGGAGGAGAGAGGAGAAAAGAGAGAGAGAGAGACCAGGAACAGCTGTGTCGGTAATGGTGTTATCAATAATAATGACAGATAACAGTGGTTAATAGTAATGATGAGTAGTGGTGGATCTGGATCCTGCTGCTCCAGAGGCAGAGAGACCTGCAGAATGAGGACAGAGAGAGGGAGAGAGAGGAGAAGCACAAACTATGGGAGAGAAAAAATACAAAGTTAATGGCATAAAGTAATCGAGAGAGAGAGAGAGAGCGCCCAGTGAATCGTGGGAATCCCCCAGCAGTCTAGCTCTATAGCAGCATAACTAAGGGATGGGCCAGGACATACCTGAGCCAGCCCTAACTATAAGCTTTACTAAACAGGACAGTTTTAAGCCTGATCTTAAAGGTAGAGAGGGTGTCTGCCTCCCAAACCCACACTGCTCTCCAAGGTACGATGGTGCCTGACCATTATGGCTTTGTAGGTGAGGAGGAGGATTTTAAATTCTATCCTGGATTTTACAGGGAGCCAATGCAGAGAAGCTAACACAGGAGAGATGTGATCTTGTTTCCTAGTTCCTGTCACTACTTGTGCTGCAGCATTTTGGATCAATTGGAGGCTTTTTACTGAATTTTTGGGACATCCTGACAATAAAGAATTACAGTAGTCCAGTCTTGAGGTAACAAATGCATGAACTAGCTTTTCAGCTTCCTTTAGACACAGAATGGGTCTGATTTTTGCAATATTGCGCAGCTGGAAGAAGGCTGTCCTAGAGACTTGCTTTATATGTGCAGTAAAAGACAAGTCCTGGTCAAAAATGACACCACAGTTTCTGACTGTAGCACTGGAGGCCAAGGTAATGTCATCCAGAGTCAGTATATTATCACATAGTGTATCTCTGAGGTGGTTTGGGCCAATTACAATAACTTCAGTTTTGTCTGAATTTAAGAGTAAGATATTACTGGTCATCCAGGTTTTTATGTCCTTAAGACAGACCTGAAGCTTGGCTACCTGGTTAGTCTCACCTGGCTTCAAGGATAAGTACAGCTGGGTGTCATCTGCGTAACAATGGAAATTTATCTGGTGCCGCCTAATAATGTTTCCTAGAGGAAGCATATATAGAGTGAAAAGTATTGGTCCTAGCACAGAACCTTGTGGAACTCCATGACTGACTGTAGTGTTGATAGAAGAGTCATTAACATGAACAAACTGGAGTCTATCTGACAGATATGACTTAAACCAGCTTAGTGCGGTTCCTTTAATGCCGGCCATATGCTGTAGTCTCTGTAATAAAATCTTGTAATCGATGGTGTCAAATGCAGCACTAAGATCTAGCAGGACAAGTATAGAGACAAGTCCATTGTCTGAAGCTATGAGGAGATCATTGGTAACCTTAACCAGAACTGTTTCTGTGCTGTGATGGACTCTAAAACCTGACTGAAAATCTTCAAACAAACCATTTCTGTGCGGATAATCACATAACTGGTTTGAAACGACCTTCTCAAGGATTTTGGAAATAAAGGGGAGGTTGGATATAGGTCTATAATTGGCTAAAACATCTGGATCAAGGGTAGGCTTTTTAAGTAGAGGTTTAATTACTGCAACTTTAAAAGCCTGCGGTACATAACCATTTGATAAAGATAAGTTAATCAGACTTAATATAGAGTTGTCGATTAAAGGAAAAACTTCTTTGAACAGCCTTGTTGGAACGGGGTCTAGAAGACGAGTTGATGGTTTAGATGACGAAACTGTTGAAGTGAGCTCAGAGAGATGTACAGGAGTAAAACAGTCAAAATATAAACCAGTTACAGTGGACTCTGAGGCTGCTGAACTGGACAGTACATCTGAGCCAGCTGTGGGGAGGAGATGGTGAATTTTTTCTCTAACAGAGACAATTTTATTCGTAAAGAAGCTCATAAAGTCATTACAACTGAGGGCTAAAGGTATAGATGGGTCAACAGAGCTGTGGCTGTCTGTCAGCCTGGCTACAGTGCTGAACAGAAACCTGGGATTATTCTTGTTTTCTTCTATCAATGATGAATAATAGGATGTTCTGGCTTTACGGAGACTTTTTTTATACGCCAACAGGCTGTCTTTCCAAGCCTTTAGAGATTCGTCCAGGTTAGTAGAACGCCACCTTCTTTCTAGCTTCCTTGAATTTTGCTTTAAAGCTTGTGTTTCTGAGTTGTGAGGTTCTGTAATTCTGTGAACAACCACATCTCTTTTAGGACCAATTATATTTTGCTCATTATTATTTTTATTATTATTATTAAACTACTTTCACTGCATATATCATTCTTGGAGGAAGGAGGCAGAGAAATAACTAAAAATGAGACACACCAAGCAGAGAGAGCAGGAGAGAGGGAGGGAGAGAGAGGTCATTGGTAACAAGGCTTTGTACTAACTGCAATGACCAATTCTATGTATCAAACAGAGGTTTAGTCTCTTAGACCTTGCCGTGGTGGCTCAGGTTTGAATCTGGCGTGTGACCCTTCACTGCACGTCATCCTTTCTTTCTTTCTCCCCAATTTTCTCATCTCTCTCTCACTATGACTTTAATAAAGGCAAAAGCCTGAAAAAAAAAACTTAACAATTCTTTTTCACAAAACAATCTCTTACAACGTCTCTGAGTGATCATACTATAAGTAAACATAACTGAAATCACAGCTCAGTCTCTGTCTTTATGTGTTTGGTGATTTTTTTTCAAACAATGTTGTGGTTATGAAATCAGTATCTGATCAAAAGTGGTCTAGCCAGACTAAGATTTTTTTTTTTTTTTTTGGATTCTTCCTTTTTTTATTTTTTTATTTATTTTTTTACAATATCTTCTAAACAAATGCCAGTTAATGTTTTCAGGTTATGTCTATACAACTCAAACCTCTTGGTTAAGGGTTGGGTTAAATATTAATAAAGTGATTCACTAGTTGGAATGTGGTGACTTCTGTTAACATTTAATTGTGGGACTTGGGATGTGAACCTTTGCTCCCCAGAGTCCTGGACTGGACAAAGTCCTGGACTTGACAGTAGAATATGTACAGAGTTTATATTTGGTGACTAGGCTTTGACCATTTCACTCCCCACAGAGAAACACCAAGTACATCGGCAAAGCAGGGACTGGGGAGTGAGAACAATGAGAATAATTTAGTTTCACAAAGAGCTACAGCTTCCAGCAATAAATGTTGTTATTGTTGTATTGGGTGCTGGGTGAAATACCCACTGCATACATCAGGAAAACATCAGCAACATTTTTTTTCATCAGTTAAATTAAGTTGTTTCCAGCCAAATGGACTGTTTTCTTTCCTGTTCAACAAAGAGGTCAGCAACTTCTCTTAACTGTAACAAGCTAATTGGTAGATCTGCCAATCACAATGTTTACTATGCTCATCGTTTTAGTTTAGCATGTTATGATGGCTTTAGATGAAAAGTCAATAAATCAGCAGAGTCATTATTATCAATTCTGTGACCATCCATCCAATATCTGGAAACCAAACATTTCAACCTCATAGTGATGCTTGAGGGAAAGTCAGGTGATCACCAAAATTTGTATGATACATCATGTGGGAACCATGAATATATCTGTGCCCAGTGATTAGTGGATCACCATGGATATCTCTACAAAGTTTCACTAGAGGACATCTCACTGAAAAACAAAAATTTTCTTCCTGTCATTATTAGTGCCATTAGGTATATATGTTGTGTCCTTTAATGTTTTATGGTCATGGTGGAAGATGGGAGTACGTTTTTAGATAGATTCCAGATTAAACAATTCAAAAGTTCTATAGAAAGTTACTCGCTCCTCAAGTTGAAACAAAAGGAGAAAACAGGCAACACCTCTGAAACATGCACCAGCCCCCAGGGGATAAAACTGTTGTGATCATGTCATACAAAGCTTTTTGCCCGGCTTTTAGCCATGCTTTTTACCACATCAGGTTTTGCCATCCATGAAGTTTTGCTTCTGGTTCTTTGCGCTTTATCTTTTTTTGTAACTTTTACATTATGTTCAAAATTCCAATTTTTGAAGATTGTTGACAGTTTTAGAATCGCCTCTTCAACACAGTCTCCTCTAAAGTCAGGCCTAAAGTTAAGTAATTAGAGTGTTATCTCACATCAACCTGCAAGAGACGCCGGCAGTGAATTTATAGATTCATGCATTTTTCTGGTGCCCCATTCAACAAGGATTTCAAATTATGATGATGTGGCCTTGGTACGCCACAACGTCGTTGGGGCACTAGAGGATAAACCAGGAGATCATCGAAGCTATTAGCATTCATTGTGTGGGGACAATAAATGAATTAATGCACAATATTTCATGGCAATTCATCCTGTAATTGCTGAGATACAGTATTTCAGTTTGGACCAAAGTGGGGCTCAAGTGACTGTGTTTCTTGGCAAACTCAAGGGGCCTGAATTGTGACTTGTGGCCAGCACTCATTTCATCAGAGGCTTGATATTTGTTGGCATTGACTCATTTGTATGCTTTGCATTCAGTTTTAAAGTTTCAGTCTCGAATTTCCTCTCTATCTTGTCCTTAAGCTTTAATGTCAAAAAGCAGTGCGCTGATACAGGAAACCAATTACAACCATTTAGGTTTACCTTGGTTAGTGAGTTTATCATTACAGACACACAGACTATCACTTTTGTTCCTCCTCATTCATCACTCATGACTCTACTGTTCATCAGTCATTGCATTTAGAATATGAATTGGCTACAATATTCCCTCAAGCCTCAGTTTATGGTTCCAGCAGACATGTATAATGAGCTCATAACTGTTTATCTGTGTTTCATGTCGCTCATTTATTTTGAAGGTCACTTTTTTTTAAATATGTGGCAGATATTTTAGAGTTCAGACAAAATGCAAATGGCTGCAGCTGAATTTATTTCATTGCTTCCATAAATTCAGGACATTACAGATGCAGTTTCCAGAATAATTATGTTAGGTGGCAAAGTCCCATGGCTGGCTGCCAGAGCACCTTGATTTTTTTGTGCTCATTTCTCATTCGTCACTAAAAGGAAAAATAACTTTCATAAAATGTAGAAAATAGAATTAACACTCTACTTGTCTATAAATGTCCTGCCAAATTACAACTCCTCCTCACTTATATACAGAGGGAGAAACACTTGTTGTGTGAGAAGTCAGGAAGTATTTTGCAAGCTGAAAAACAGAGACACTTCCACTGCAGTAAAGACCTAAATATCATCCACAGCACCCATGGATGCTATTTAGGTCTGCAGAGTTGATAAGTGCTGCCATGCAAGTGTGGAGCAGGCAGGTGGTTAGTGTGGTTGTCTCCAATGTTATACTTTCCACATTGGTGAGTAAGTGAGGGGCCATGAGGGTCAGTTAGGGTTCTGGTGCAGATGTCTGGTACCAACTGTACATGAGCTGGAAAACAAACATTGACACAGATTTGAAGAGAGCAGGATGAAAATCATGCTCACACCCAGAACTTCACTGAACTTCGTAGCTTTTTATGTCTTGAGGACACTCAGTTTGTGTTGAACAGATGGCAACAATGATATTATGGCACAGTAATAAATCCAATCCCTCACAACTCAAAGGATGTCTAAGATAGCTCGAAGGTCTTAGATATGGGCATTTTATACCTTCATTAGACAACAATAGTAGAAAGACAACTTGACAGAGGGGAACCACAGATGTTAACGTTTATGGTTGGCATCTTAACATGCTTTGTTACTGACCAAAATCTGAAGTGTATCGATGTCTGTCTCCAAAACAGCTTTTAAGTAAATGGTTCACTTACATCATCCAAGGTCTGCCAATTGTCAGTGTTTATTTTACACTCGGGCTAAACATTGGTGTGTATGTGTGCAAGTGATGGCCACCAAAGCTAATGTTGCTAAAACAACATCCTAAGTAGCATCACAACTGTATAAACAACATTGTTGAGAAGACAATGATTGTGATAACCTAATTTATATTAACACACAATTATTAACTATCCTGCAGCTTACCTAACTACAAATGAATAATTTATAATTAATTTGTGTGCACAAGTTTAAAAATGGAATCACTCATGCCACCTGCCAGAAGAAAGACAGTTTTTATTTTGCAATTTTTTACAGTAGATGTTCCAGCAGACCCAAAAAATCCTCACTTGGGGGTTTTCTTTCTCATATATACCGTCATTGTGACAACATATAGTCCCCACAGAGATGTATGTGTACATGAGCACAAAGACAGACACTGTCAACAGAACTCATGCTGTAATCCTGTTTTTTTTCAAACATTTCTTTATTGAATTTTAAATTGTATGTTTGAACACAAGAACAGCACAGATACAAAACAAGAAGGCAGATATAGGTACAAAAATACAACATATGAAAAGATAAACAACAATAAATACAACAAATAACAATCACAAATAATAATAGAAAGTTAATAGAAAGAAAGAAAAAAGAGAAAAACTATATACCATCAGTTGAGTTCATCGTTCCATCCTTCAACTACATTATTATTACGTTTCAGGAAATTACAATAGATGTTCCAAATGTCCCAGAACCTCACAAGTTTGTTCTTTGAGATGTAACTTTTCCACTTTTTTCCAAGGCAAAGTAAAAGGTCATTTACTTCAGCCATTGTGAAATTGTACAGGTTGTCTGTTTCTTCCATGCGAAGGCAATGAAATGCTTTGCTTCCAAAAAAACTTATGTTGATTAAGGACCTGATATTTTTAGAAGTCATGAAACCATTTTGGTAAATATTAAATATACACAGTTTAGGATTAAGAGGAACCTCTTTGCCTATGATCTCACTAGACAGGTCCAGCACCCCCTGTCCAAAAACAAATTATCAAAGGGCATTCCCACATACAATGAAACAAAGAACCTTTATGACCATTTTTTTACAGGACCCCCACCCCCACCCCCCCGGCATGTTTGGTGTTGTCTTGTATATTGAAATGAAACCGTTCTACCCTTGTGTCTACCTGCAGCTCTGAAGACAGTTCTGGAGGTGCCGGTGGGAAGCCGCTTTCTCAGACTCAATGCCAAAGGACCTGATGTTATAGGTGAGTGACAATAGTTCAGTCCAGAGTGTGCACTGAGAATCTTGTTCTGTTGTATATTTAATTCCCCCTGCCTACTTACCTGTGCATGCACAAACAGTCATTCTGTCAGCTTAGTATCTGATTCAGTGCATCTGAGACTTTTTGATTAACGGTATCCAGACACTCAGAATAAATATTTAGATACACAGATAAGAAAACCTCACATAAGATAATGCCTCTTAAAAGAGAATTTCAAAGAATGTACTTTTGAGGGGAAATATAGTTTATTTTCTTCTGTCGCTCTTTGCATTGAATGTAGAGAATGATTGTAGCCACCTAATGAATCAGGGCATTTGTATTTGTGATATATGGCTATAGTTTTGTGTTAGATATTACAAGGAGTGTGAACACGAGACAGATTGATAATTATTTTGGAAGATGACAATTACCTCACAGTGGGTGAATGGTTTTAATGTTGGCATTTTAATACTGGATAAGTGGGACTGAGAAATACTGGAATAAATTGCTACTTGTGTGATTACAGCAAAGTAGTGAATACTTGCAAAGCTTGATTTAAAGATGCTTTCACACATGTCCAACCTTGTTGGTGCAGTTAAAGGGAATTTTGGTTTGTTTGCTCATTAAGTTTGGTTAGTTTGAGCTGGTATGAAAGCTGTCCATTAAACTAAAAGATGTCATTGCTGTAATTGCCATGATTATGTATCTGTATGGATTTATTGGCTGGAGAGCTCCCTCTCTAGGAGGTAGTAGAAATATGCCACTGGCAGCGATGAGACCAGTTCATGAGAGATGTGCCCGAGGTGAGTTGCGCAGCACAGTGTGCAAATATTGTGTAATAATGTCCGTATGTACAGCCTACGAGCCTATTATGTTCATGGTTGTATCTTGTATATATTTAGCTTGTCTGTGTTTATGCTTCTGTATGTTGTATTCACTTTGTAAAGTGTCCTTGGGTGTCTTGAAAAGTGCTTATAAAAAAATGTATTATGACAACACTTTGTAAAATGTAAATAAAAACAAAATGTGATGATTAGCAAATCATATAAACTCATATTTAATTGAAAATAGAACAAAGACAATATATAAAATGTTGAAATGCTGAAATTTTATTGTTTTATGAAAAATATTTGCTCAATTTGAAATTGATGCCAGCAACTAATTTCAAAAAAGTTGGGATAGGGTCATGTTTACCACTGTGTTCATCAGCTCTTCTTTTAACAACACTCTGTAAACCTTTGGGAGCTGAGGAGATCAGTTGCTGGAGTTTTGAAAGTGAAATGTCCCATTCTTGTCTGATAACACAGACAAGAAGCAACACTTCAGGGTCTCCTTTGTCGTATTTTTTCTTCATGATGCTCCAGATATTTTCAGTGGGTGACAGGTCTGGACTGCAGACAGGTCAGTTTAGTGTCCGGACTCCTCTACTACGGAGCCATGCTGTTGTAATACACTCAGAATGTGGTTTGACATTGTCTTGCTGAAATAAAGTCTACAGGTCTTCTCTGAAAAAGACGTTGTCTGGATGGCAGCATATTTTGCGCCAAAACCTGTATATACTGTTCAGTATTAATGGAACCTTCCCAAATGTGCAAGCTACCCAAGCCATGGGCACTAATGCCCCCCCATACCATCACAGATGTTGGCTTTTGAACTGTGCACTGATAACAAGCTGGATGGTCCCTCTCCTCTGTAGCCCAGAGGACGCAGCGTCCATGATTTCCAAAAAGAATTTGAAATTTTGATTCATCAGACCACAGGACAGTTTTCCATTTCACCTCAGACCATCTTTAATGAGCTTGGACCCAGAGAAGTCGGAAACATTTCTGGATCATGTTTACAACTTTTTTGAAACATGTTGCTGGCATCAAATACAAACAGACAATAAATGGCAGCACACAAAGATACGGTGGATCTGGAAAGTATTCACAGCGCTTCACTTTCTCCACATTTTGTTATGTTACAGCCTTATTCCAAAATGGATTAAATTCATTTTTTACCTCAAAATTCTACACACAATACCCCATAATGACAAAGTGAAAAAAGTTTGCTTGAAACTTTTGCAAATATATTAAAAATAAAAAACTAAAAACATCACATGTACATAAGTATTCACAGCCTTTGCCATGACACTCAAAATTGAGCTCAGATGTATCCTGTTTCCACTGACCATCCTACAGGTGTTTCAACAACTTGATTGGAGTCCACCTGTGGTAAATTCAGTTGATTGGACATGATTTGGAAAGGCACACACCTGTCTATATAAGGTCCCATAGTTGACAGTGCATGTCAGAGCACAAACCAAGCCATGAAGTCCAAGGAATTGTCTGTAGACCTCCGTGACAGGATTGTATGGAGGCACAGATCTGGGGAAGGTGACAGAAACATTTCTGCAGCATTGAAGGTCCCAATGAGCACAGTGGCCTCCATCATCCGTGAATGGAAGAAGTTTGGAACCACCAGGACTCTTCCTAGAGCTGGCTGCCCGGCCAATCTGAGCGATCGGAGCAGAAGGGCCTTAGTCAGGGAGGTGACCAAGAACCCAATGGTCACTCTGACAGTGCTCCAGAGTTGCTCTGTGGAGAGAGGAGAAGACTTGAGGCTGTAATTGCTGCCAAAGGTGCTTCAACAAAATATTGAGCAAAGGATGTGAATACTTATGTACATGTTATATTTTTGTTTTTTATTTTTAATAAATTTGCAAAAGTTTCAAGCAAACTTTTTTCACTTTGTCATTATGGGGTATTGTGTGTAGAATTTTGAGGTAAAAAATGAATTTAATCCATTTTGGAATAAGGCTGTAATATAACAAAAAAGGTGGAAAAAGTGGATCACTGTGAATACTTTCCAGATACACTGTAACAGGCCTCACACTCCTCATTCTCCACACACAATGCGGACTCGAGGAATTGCCTGAACCTGCTGATTAGAGAGAAGTGCAGTGGAGCATGGTTATACCCCCTTATTCTGTTATGAAATAAATAAAAAGGTCCTACAACGTAAAACCTGTGATTTAAACACTCAGAGCATTTTTAGTATTTCTCATGTTGTCTCTGGTTGTCCTGGCCTGTTATATTGTCAGTTGAAAGGATTACAACAGCCCATGATGAACCCAGCACATGTCCACAAGCAACCCTACTAATATACTCAAGTTCCAACACTGTAATACCCAAAACAGCTGCAGAATTTACTGGATGTGTGGTTTTTCAGGTGTCTCATAATTGAGGAGTGACCTGTGAATTACTTCAATAGATCATTCATAAACTACCTGGAGATCAGTGTGGTGGATGGGGAACACTGTAGAGAGAAAAGCTCAAGGGAGAGAGAAGGAAAGTCTAATCATATTTTCATTATTGGCATCACAGAATGTTTTTATTTTTTATTTTCATTATATGAAAATCCAATGAAAATGAAATGTTCTTTCTGTTAGTTTGCTAATGTCAGGTAACTGTTGCTGCTGTTAGCTAAAGTCAGCAGGTTACAGTTGATATATCTCTGCTAGAGCAAGTTGACAAATTCTGCCATTTTTAAAACAATACAGGAAGGAGACAGTAGCAGACAGTAGTAATAGAAGTTATATGAACAAGTATGAAAGTATGAACAAATATATCTGTTATCAATGGTTTTAACAGTGACACTTATTTCCTGCAAGGACTCTGTAATTGATTGTATTTACAATGAAAGGAAATGGTAACTGTGGTGTACTATATATGTCATCGCTGTTATCTTTACATCTGATCATTGCAGTATAGGAATCATAGCTCTCTGTCTGGTTTTCAGCATGTGAAACACCTACTTAGCTGGATTGATGTCAAGTGGCTGACTTTGTTGTTCAAACACATTCCTCTGCTGGGTCATAAAAAACTCCTCCATTGCTTTTGCTGTTTTGCAGCAAGCTTGCATTGAAGAAAAATAAACCACACCACTACAGGAAATACTGTTTATTTAGCACTGGAATGGAACACAAACTCTTTCTGAAGTTCCTTTCTGAAATGTGTTCCCTTATGCCCACCTCAGGTGCTGGAGCAGCAAGCAAGGTATATACACTATATTGCCAAAAGTATTCACTCACCCATCCAAATATTTGAAATCAGGTGTTCCAATCACCTCCATGGCCACAGGTGTATAAAATCAAGCACCTAGGCATGCAGACTGTTTCTACAAACATTTGTGAAAGAATGGGTCGCTCTCAGGAGCTCAGTGAATTCCAGCATGGTACTGTGATAGGATGCCACCTGTGCAACAAGTCCAGTTGTGAAATTTCCTCGCTCCTAAATATTCCACAGTCAACTGTCAGTGGTGTTATAACAAAGTGGAAGTGATTGGGAACGACAGCAACTCAGCCACGAAGTGGTAGGCCACGTAAACTGACGGAGCGGGGTCAGCGGATGCTGAGGCGCATAGTGCGCAGAGGTCGCCAACTTTCTGCAGAGTCAATCACTCCAAATTTCATGTGGCATGAAAGCAGCTGCATCCAAGCCATACATCACCAAGTGCAATGCAAAGCGTCGGATGCAGTGGTGTAAAGCACGCCGCCACTGGATTCTAGAGCAGTGGAGATGCGTTCTCTGGAGTGACGAATCGCGCTTCTCCATCTGGCAATCTGATGGATGAGTCTGGGTTTGGCGGTTGCCAGGAGAACGGTACTTATCTGACTGCATTGTGCCAAGTGTAACATTTGGTGGAGGGGGGATTATGGTGTGGGGTTGTTTTTCAGGAGCTGGCCTTGGCCCCTTACCTCCAATGAAAGGAACTCTGAATGCTTCAGCATACCAAGAGATTTTGGACAATTCCATGCTCCCAACTTTGTGGGAACAGTTTGGAGATGGCCCCTTCCTCTTCCAACATGACTGTGCACCAGTGCACAAAGCAAGGTCCATAAAGACATGGATGAGAGAGTTTGGTGTGAATGAACTTGACTGGCCTGCACAGAGTCCTGACCTCAACCCGATAGAACACCTTTGGGATGAATTAGAGCGGAGACTGAGAGCCAGGCTTTCTCGTCCAACATCAGCGTGTGTGACCTCACAAATGCGCTTCTGGAAGAATGGTCACAAATTCCCATAAACACACTCCTGAACCTTGTGGACAGCCTTCCCAGAAGAGTCAAAGCTGTTATAGCTGCAAAGGGTGGACCGACGTCATATTAAACCATATGGATTAAGAATGGGATGTCACTTAAGTTCATATGCGAGTCAAGGCAGGTGAGCGAATACTTTTGGCAATATAGTGTAGCTAGTGCATTGCAGAGCCTGAACAGTATGACACGGAACTGCCACAGCCCCTCTCCAATGGTGAAGGTGGTCTTTGGTCTTGCATTTGGTCCAGCTCAACTGGGGTTTGGTCGAAAAGCACCTGCAATGTTTTTCTCTTCATGCCCGGGCCAGCTGTTTAAGTGGCAAATATACTGTGTGCAGAAGTAATTAAATGTAAATACACTAATTACTTATCAAATATCAAATTTGAATCTGAAGAAGTGGTCTTTGTGTCATCAGTGATGTTACATATTGTAGTATCCAGAGTCTTCTGCTTTCCAAAACTGTTAAAAAACACAATTTCCCAAAAAGGAAATTGGAATGTAATGAAAGCTGATGGTCCTTCACATAAACCCATCTTGTAATTCAATTATTAAGGAGATGTTTTTCTGTTGATGAATAGTAGGTATATCATTAAATTACACCCTAATTGGAATTCAAACCATCCAGTATTACTGTGAGTATAATATTTGCCAAATGATCCTTTTTAGGTGGTTCTTACTTAACAATGCATGCTTGTCTTTTGGCTTTACCTGTACTTAATATCTTTTCGTGAAATTAGCAGCTGCCAGTGTAGTTCTCTTAGAGCTATAAAATTCTGAGGAGCAAGGATGTGGCCTTTTCTGTTTTTCATATTATTTTTTCTGTTAAAATAAAACATGAAGTTAATATTGACAGTTACTGCACACTGATAAATGTCCCTCTTGCTCTGTCTCTCCCTCAGCCATTGAAGCCATCTCTCTTCAGGGAAGGAAGGAAGAGACAAGTCTGGTGGCTACAGGCTCCTATGTGATAGGAAACACCTCCTTGGACTTTCAGAGAGGGACAGACAGGCAGACACTAAGGACACATGGCCCACTCAACGCTGATTACATTATCAAGGTGAAGTAAAGGAAAGTGAACAGGGCTAGTATTATAGCATAACAGCCCTCTGACATCTTCCTCCAAATCCTCCATATTATAGTGGTATTGTTCCTTATATGTTGCAGTTGTAACAAAGAGGAACACTTCAGCTTAACAGAGCCTTGACACATGTAGAAATCTTGTGAAGATTAACTGCATTATTGCAATGACCACACTATTGGACATTTTTAAAGAACATGTCTGGTGATTTTCTAGATTTTTTTTCTCGTCAACAAATCCAATGAACAGACCCAAACCAATAATGAATGGATCCTACTGTGTGTGTATGTACAGTGCATCCGGAAAGTATTCACAGCGCTTCACTTTTTCCACATTTTGTTATGTTACAGCCTTATTCCAAAATGGATTGAATTCATTTTTTACCTCAAAATTCTACACACAATACTCAATGACAATGTGTTTTTGTTTTTTTTGTTTTTTGTTCTTTTATCAGTCCCACCTACGCAGTCCTGCTGCCAAAAATGCTCAGTAGAGCAGCAAATCTACAGCTGAAAATAGTCCCCAACAAATTTTTTCTCTTGTTTGAGTTGTGACAACAGTACTCAGCTGTTATAGGGAAATTCTTAGCCTTATATTAAGAAATAGTTCAATATTTTGGAAAGTATAAATAATTATTTTCCTCTGAACTCATTCTTGGTGAACAACACATCCGGAGCAGTGACTGTGTGCAGCTTCTTGGAGGCTTGTGGTCACAGTGAGTGCCAGGTTGCCAGAAAAGTAATTGTAATTGTAATTGTTGAGAGTAAGACTGTCACAGAAACAGCTGCTGATTGTTGTTATTATTATTATTATTATTATCATTATAAATAGTAGCTGTAGTAGCTCCAGAGTTAGATATACCTGCATAATGACGACAGAGGGAGATAGAGACAGACAGAGAGGAGGGGCACATACTATGGGAGAGAGAAAATACAAAGACAATGACACAAACTAGTATGATATAAATGCAGACAGAGAGAAAGTCAGCAACAAAGGAAACAGTGGTTATTGGTCATAATAAGCTGCTTGCATGGGCAACTTATGGGGTTGTTTTTTGCAGGAGGACAGTCTCTAAGACATGTGAAATAACACCAATCTCATCCTTTAACATTATGTAGTAACATTCAGGATTTCGATGGCAGCCTGATTACATGCAGTCACTGCATTTTATTCCTATCTGACAATTTTAGTACTTAAACCACTGTTGTATACTGTATTAGTGTTGATACTGGTGATTACATTTAACAGATACAGTGTGAGGCGTGTCAACCAAATCCTTGATTTCCTGCAGTTTTGTCTAATTTGTAGATGAAAAACCTTTGTCCAGTTTATGTTGGAACCAGAGCACTGACAACCAATATCCAGTGTCTGTCTTTGACAGCTTCACACTGTGGACTGTTTTTTTTAAACTTTTTTTTTATTTGACTCCCACCATTCGCTGCCTTGACCCCTAAAATGTATTTGGTGACGTCATGAAGTACAGTGGAATCATGGAAATTACCGTCAGCTTCTCCTGGTTTGGATTCCCTGAGTGTCACATGTTCAGGAGGTTTTTACCTGGAGCTGAATTATTCAGAGGTCTCCTCCTCACCACAACAAACAGACCAAGGGATTAAAACCTGTAGAAAACTGAAGAATAATAATAAGTTGAAAGTTAGTGTTTCACTGATGCTGCTTGGTGGACACAAGACGTCTTGGAGGGACTGGGAGCACAACTCAACAAAATACATAACTTAAATCTAGTTGTTTTTAGACATTTTAATATGGAAAAGTCCTGAATTCATAACTTAAATGTTTGTAATTACACTTGATTCTCTTAATCCTATCCATAGCTGTAAGGTTGTGATGAATGACTTATAGGATAATTACATCATCAAAGAAAAAGGAGGGGCTACACACATTTGACTAAATGAGGCAGCTCCTTGCCCTTTGAAGGAAGAAGGTAAAACTCTTTCACTTGCTGTAAAACTTAATGAAAGATTGAAAAATTTCAGTTTCACACAGACACACACACACACACACACACACACACACACACACACGTATGTTTGGAGTGTCAGATTTATCCAAACTGTCAGGTGAGCCTCCTTCTCTAACCACTCCAGTGTAGCTGCTGCCTCTTCTAACATGTCTCCACCAACACTAGAGACCATTCTGCAGTTAGATCACACCAGCCAACATCCTGTCAGCAAATTAGTGCTCTGGGGTTAGACCACACCCATTTTCCAACTGGGTCTTCATTTTACTTCACCTGAAACCCCCTATGAACCCAGGAACATCACTGAGGATGTATCCCAGCACATCTGAGAGATGTATCTTGCTAACTAGCTATTGAGACAAGAAGACAACATTAAAACTGCTGAGGTGTGATGAGACTGTTCTTTTAAGTTCTGAATTTATTTATTTATTAAAAAAAGAAAGGATGCCAAATGGCAGATGCTCAAAGCATCATTTGAGCTCCATCTCATGTGCACGTTCTTGAGTCTCCATTTGCCTCAGTTTTCCTGCTCTCTAATCTCCTGTACACTACTTAACATAATGCTGTTACTCAGTACTGTACTGTCATCCTACATGTTGTCCAGATGAAGTATGGAGGCCTCAGGGACACAGTTGTCCAGTTTCTATTCTACCAGCCAGTCAGGTACCAGTGGAGAGAGACTGACTTCTTCCCCTGCTCTGAGACCTGTGGAGGAGGTGAGCTGATCATCAGTCAGCCAGTTGTAACTGCAAACAGGCCTCTGCATGTTTGAGTAATGATTTAATATTGTTTAGATTTTATTGATCCTCAGCTGTTGTATATCTGTAACATACAATGAAACAGCCTATGTCCATTTCCGTTCCCTAGGCTATCAGCTGAACTCTGCAGAGTGCACAGACATCCGATCCAACCAGTCCGTGCCTGAACACCACTGTAACAGCTATCCTGAAAACACCAAACCCACACCAAAGCTCAAGGAGTGCAACATGGACCCCTGCAAAGAGGGGTTAGAGATCATTATAAGTTGTATTTTACATCAGTGATGTCACCACAACCAAAATTTCAGGAACATTTTGATACCATTACCCCCTAACCCTCACATCTACTCTCTAAATTAGTATGTTGGGGAGCTGGAGTTTGTTGTAGCTCGTTCGTCCAGCTCTAAGCAGAGGGTGGGATACCCCCACTGTTGTCAAGTTTTAGCAAGACCATGACTCTTTGTGCAGAGCTACAGTCAGTCAGTTCATCCTGCAATGATTCATACAGATTCACAATACAGGGTGGTTTATAATGTACCCCCACCCCACTTAGTACTTTCTTTTGTTCTGGTTACTTGACTGCTTGTAAATAAACTTTAACAGAACTGCGGTTCCTTTCCAGATGTTATAATAGCTCCAAAATCATATTTAGCAAATACTAAGAGCAAAATGCACCTGCACAAAAAATCCAGAGCACTGTATTGTATTAGCTGTAAGTTAGATGAGTTACATTTAAACAGACATTGCAACAGTTTGAGTGAGCAGAACATACATAAGGAATATATATTAACAAGCCTGCACATAAGCATGACAGTGAGCCTGGCAGTACCAGCAAACATTTAACATTACATAGATTTAGTCTTAAACAAAAAGTTCAACATTTATTGATTTTGTTCCAGTAGAGGTTCAGTCGTTGTCACAGCCTTTTTTGCATTGATGAAGGAACTTAGCTCAGGATCTGATTTGGTAGAGCTCAGATTTTCAGGCCAAGCCAAATAATTAAAATTTTAACATCTGGCAGAGAAAAAAAACGAACAAGTAAAAAATTAATTTGCAGCCCTTTAATGAGGGCTGGATCAGTGGGTTTGGTGACAGAACAGAAATGCTTTTATTGCAACCTTGAAGGCCCACACTGCTGTTTAGAAGCACTTTGAGTGAGCTTACACTTAACATATATGCTTTGCTATCTTGATATCAAATCTCATACAGTAACAGTGTTTTGTGTCTCCTCTAGTGATGGATTCAAAGAGGTGATGCCGTATGATCACTTCCAACCTCTGCCTCGGTAAGTAACAGTGCTTCACTGCTGTCTTTGTTTTGTGGTGTTGGCTGAGATCTCACACAGGAAATGAGTGGGCAGTAAGCATTCAGGTGATCGTGATCAAGGTTGTGATTACTGGTTGGGCTAATCTTATTGATGCATGTTGAAGTGACAAGAAGTAAATGTAACAGTAAGAAGTATGTAAATAAGAGGAGAGTCCTCTCAACACATTACACTTTCCTGTCAGAGAGAGGTGCTGTAAATCCTCCCCACAAGATTCTTGTAGGAATTAATCTACACGAAGAAGTGACATGGCAGTTTTCCAAAGCTGTCAGCCTCAGAGTTTCATATTCACAGAAAATACAGATGAACTTGCAGACAAAAAAGTTGAATTTTATTTTTGTTTTGTTGTTCCTAAATTATATTATTTATATTATAAATTATACAGAGACTTTCAGAGATATAACTCACAGAGGAGTTGGGCTGAAAGTGATGAAAAAACAAGACCAAACCCAGGATCATTAAGATTTTAAGATAGTTTACTGCAGTTCAATCCTCAATATCTGAATGCAGTAACAATTTTCACAACAGCCACTAACATACACATCCAAAGAGAAACAAGAATATGGCAAACATTGGGCCTCCTTCACCAATATCTTCTTAGTTGTTCTTAAGAAAGGTCTTAAGAAAACTCTGTCAGAATCATGAATATGTTCTTAAACAGCAGATCTGTGCGTACCGGTGTTATTAGATAGATGAATACCAATCTCCTCGTAAACTGAAAGTGTGTGTCAGTTGGCCCTAATTAGCATAGGTAAATGCCCGAAAATGCCCTTAAAAGGGCATGAGACTGAAGGGTGGTGTGCAGAAGCAGGCAGAAGTCGAAAAGAGATACTGCAAGGGATTGAGAAAATGCCCAAACGAAAATCTAAAGTCAGACCAACGGAATCAAAACACAAAAGGAATTTTAGTAGTTCTGAAGTGGAGGTACTGCTGCAGTAAGTGAGCTGCAAAGGAGTGGTAATATTTGGTAGCATTTATTCTGGTTATAAAATCACACACAAAGAAGATGCATGGGATGCAATCACACATTCAATGAATGCAGTACCTGGAGAAGGGCGCACTACAGATGAGGTTAAAAAGAAGTGGTTTGATTTGAAATCTGACACAAAAAAAAAAACAGCGCAAAATTCGGATGAGAGATGCAGAGCACTGGAGGGTGGACAGCAGGCACTATCAGGTGTGCCATGAGCTGAACGTCTGGACACAGACCTGGGTCCTGCGTCAGCACCTGCATCTCCTCCTAGTCCATCTCCTATCCCAGAGGAATCAGAGGGTAATTTAGAGGAATAGAGGCCTATTTAACACTCACAAATAAAGGTCATTACGAAGGTTTAATTTATCATTTATTCACAGATGAACAGCTGCAGAGTCAACCGCCTTCTGAGAAGCAACCTGGAACCTCGCAGCCGGTACCTTCCCTCCGTAGGGAACACAATATCTTGTGTTGTGCCCTTAAATAGTGAGGGGAGATGAGTAAAGAAAACCAGCACGCTGCTCTCGCCTTCACTCGTGTGTATTGAGTTTCAATTTTATACAGTTTTAAAATAATGTCTCAAGTACTGTACAGAAACTCCTGAATGAAAAACTCAAATGCAAACAATGGCGGAACAAATGTCTGGCGGTATTGTGAGACAATAGCAGCAGCTAGCTTACATAGCGATGGAGTTCGCCTAAAACTCTAACAATACAAAAGTTCAAAACTCAGCTCTTTCTCTCACAATGAACTGTTATTACAAAGCAACAACCAAGAACAACCTATGTCGCTAAGTTTATAGTGCCTTATGTATGGAAATTACCTTAAATAAGGGAAATAGTGAGGGGAGCTGAATAAAGAAAACCAGCGCGTTGCTCTCGCCTTCACTCGTGTGTATTGAGTGAGGGAAAAGGATCGCGGTTCCCCCTACTGGAACTCTAAGGCATTACTAATACATCACCGCACAATCAACCTAGGCAAAACCCTGTACTACTTTTTTCTACTCCTTACATTCTCAGTGCATATTCTCTATTGTTTCAAATTTCTTATCCACTACATACTCCCCCTCAGAATAGATGTTGTCCCCAACATCCTAACATTTGACTATTAAGGCAAGTGAGGGGTTACTACATAGCATCAATAAACAAACAGTAAGATATTACATACTATCACTGTTGCTATACCCTGCTCTACAAGTACAGTTTTACAGGCTGGAACTCTTTTCATACATTCTTTAATACAGGTTGATACCCAGAGTCTTTCAGTGTTCTCTTGTGATCTATGTGAATTAAAGTGTCCACTTAACCACACACAGTTAACACAGTCCACTACTGACTTATAGCACAGTCCAATTAGTGCAGCATGTCCAAAGCAAATACATCTCCTTTGATAAAGGCCCATGAGAGTGATATGATTGACTGCAATCATGTGATGTGCTTTAGGGGTGAGTATTAAACTGCAAGTGCATGTATGTATAATGTATGTATAAATGTACTTGATGTTCAACAGTCCATTTGAATGTGAATTCTGTGTTGAACAGTCCATTTGCTTTATCTTGAGTGTAGTACATCTATTCAGTTCAATAATGTGTGGTGTGTATAATCACAGTGCCTCTACCACCCATGTCCACAGAATTCCTATTCTTCTTAGTATGGCTGCACGGTGTGTGTCCATCGCACCATTAAGTCTGTATTATGTGGTAGTGTTCTCAGATTATAGCAAACTGGTGATCCAAGCCAATCATATGTGAAGATCTTAGGTTGCCTGTGCTGTCTCCTGGGTCGCTGAGGCTCCTGCTCACTGGTTCTGCTGTGCTTGCTTGGAACAGGTGAAGGGACAGCTTCCTCTGCAGGTAGGTCCTCAACATAACTGTCCTCTTGGTCAGGTAAGTGCTCAAGTTGGTTTATCACTCTATGTTCTCACTCTGCCTCAAGTGACATGTTCTCCTCCATCTTTAGGTGTTCAGCAGGTTCATCAGCACTCACAGAATTCGATGCCTGTGGTTGGCATAGCTGAAGTGGCTGCTGAGGTGACACTGGATAATATTCACCGTCGTCATCCTCTTCCTCTGGCTGTTCCACTTCCTCACTTGTCTCCACAGTTCTTTTCTTTGCTTGTGACTGCACCTGTATTTCGAGTGGCAGATGGTCACATGGTAGGAGAAGATTGCGATGTAATATCCTTGATCTCCCTTTTGCCTTCTCAGGTCTGAGTTCATAAACTGGAATATCTTTACTGACTTGACGGACAACTGTGTGGATTGTATCCTCCCAATGATTCCTCAGCTTGCCTGGACCTCCTCGAGGTGTCATGTTCCTAATTAATACACAATCACCTGGTTGAAATACTGAGCTTTTCACCTTACTGCCATAGTATCTTTTACTTCTCATAGCCGCTTTGTGAACGTTTTCTCTGGTAATCTCGTATGCCTCTGCCATGCCCTGTTTCCACTTTTCCATGTAGTCATGACGATTTCTGTCTCTTTGTTCTGTGGTCAAGCTGAACAACATGTCAATTGGAAACCGTGGGGAACATCCATACAACAAGTAAAAGGGGGAAAACCTAGTTACCTCACTGTGGGTGCAATTGTACGCATAGATCAGTTTGTTTAGTGAGTCCTTCCAGTTAGTCTTTTGTCTCTCTGGGAGCGTCTTTAACATCTGGAGCAGTGTTCTGTTAAACCGCTCTACCTGACCATTCCCTTGAGGGTGGTAAGGAGTAGTTCTCGACCCAGCAACCCCACAGTAGTTTCTCAATTGTGCAAACAGCTGGTTTTCAAATTCACCACCCTGATCATGGGGTATTCTCATTGGGAAGCCAAATCTTAGAGCATAGTCATTAAAGATTTTATCTGCAACTGTTTTACCTGATTTAGAAGTCGTAGCATACACCTGGGCAAAGCGTGTAAAGTGGTCAATGATTACAAGGATATATTCATAACCACCCGTGCATTTGTCAAGGTGTAAGAAATCAACAGAGACAAGCTCAAATGGTTGAGTAGTGACAATGTTAGTCAGTGGTGCTCTGCTCTCATGGCATGGCTTCTTCTGTTTCATACAAACACACCTACTTGTGACATAATCCTCTACTTCTCATTGCATATAGGGCCAGTAGAACCGGTCTTGTATTAGTGACATTGTCCTTTCTACGCCTTGCTGGCCCATTTCATCATGTAGCTCCTTTAGCACTGTACTTTTATGCTTTTCTGGTAGCACCAACTGTTTTCTGTTTGCTGTTTTTCTGTACAAGACTCCACTTTCATCCATCTCCAATTTGTCCTATTCTCTCAGGAGACAAATGACCTGTGAGCTAAGTTGTTTCAGTGCTGGACCCGATGGTTTTTGCTCTGCTAGTTTACACTGGATCACGGGCTCAATAGTCAAATTACTCCTCTGGTCCTGTTTGATCTGTTCTTTTGTCAGTGGAATGATGGAGACATCTGTGGCTATGGCTGCGCACTTAACTTAGACACCCATGGACCATGACACACTGGATTCATCCTGGTTTTCCACTGCCTGTGTGGCTGCTCCAATCACATCATAGGATATTTCCTCAGTGCACTCTTTCATGAACATCTCCACATCTATAGGCATCCTGGACAGACTATCAGCGTCAATATTTTCCTTACCAGGTCGATATTTAATCTTGAAATGGAAATTGGCCAGTTCTGCTACCCACCGGCACCCTGTTGCATTCAGTTTGGCAGTAGATAGTACATAGGTAAGGGGATTATTGTCACTATAGACCGTGAAGAAGGGCGCATAATAGAGGTAGTCACAGAATTTTTCTGTGATTGCCCATTTGAGGGCTAGAAACTCCAACTTGCCTGAATGCAGATGGTAGTTTTTCTCAGCTACAGTTAAAGTACGAGAACCGTAAGCAATCACTCAAAGCTTTCCATTCTGCTTCTGGTATAATACTGCACCTAATCCCTGGTTTGACGCATCAGTATGGAGAATGAAGGGCTGCGAGAATTCTGGGAAACCTAGAACAGGAGGCTCAGTAATCAACTGCTCTAGTACAGACTGATGCATGTCAGTCCACTCAATAGGCGTACTTGAGGGAACACCTCTGCTGTTTTGTTTTGTTTGCCACTTTACCCTTTTGTTTTGCAGAGTTTCAGTTTCCCCAAGTCCCTTGAGCAGGTCATACAGAGGTCTGGCAATCCATGCAAAATCCTTGATATATTGTCTGTAATAACTCAACAGTCCCAACACTGCTCTTAACTCACCAACAGTACGTGGCTGTTTGTTTTTCAAAGCTGTCACTGCAGCGGTATCAGTGGGATCTATCCTACTTCCCTCTGCTGACACAATCCTGCCGAGGTACCGTACTTCTGCTCTAAATAAGTCACACTTCCTTGGTTTCAGTTTGATTCCATGCTCCCTCAGCCGTCGCAGTACTGTCCTGACATCCTTGACATGATCCTCAAATGTTCTGCTAAACACCAGGACATCATCAAGATAAGGCACACATATTTTGTCCCTTAATCCCTCTAAATAGTCCTCCATGCAGCGCTGAAATCAAATCAGTCCGAATGGGATTCTAACCCACTCATATAGGCCCCAGGGGGTCACAAAAGCTGTTAGGTGTTTACTGTCTTTGCCCATGAACCCTTGGTGGTATGCCTTACCCTGGTCCAGCAGTGAAAAGAGGGTGTTTCTGGTCAGATTGTCCACAATGTCCTGTACTCTGGGGATGGGGTGGTGATCTGGGTGAGTTTTCCTGTTAAGCTCCCTGTAGTCAATACATAAGCGCAGAGTACCATCTTTTTTTCTCACACAGACTACTGGAGAGGAGTAAGATGAAGTGGATTTTTCCACCCACCCTTGCACTATCAAATCCTGCAGGGAGTCTTTCATCTCCTGGTCAAAGGCTTTGGAACAGACAGATATCTCCTTGTCACTGGCTCATTATCCTTCAGTGAAATGTTCAGTTGTAGATTTTCCACACAGCCTATGTCGTCATCAGATCTAGAGAACGACAGTGATTCTTCTCTTAACATCTGACTAACAACTTGTTTTTGATGTTCATTCAGGTGAGTCAGGTCAACAGGAGGATCCCATTGCTCATTGGTGGGCGTGTTCTCACTGGAGCTTTTATCTTGGACGTGGTGGACTGATGCAGGTAGGCGGTCTGATTTGAATATGTTGACAGGATATATTGATCTAACAGACTGTACAGTTCCAATAGCAGTCCTTCCTGACAATGTGATATCATGGCTGGTGGGATTTTGCACACTGACAACAATTTTTGGAGTCATGCCTGCCTTCACTGATACAAGAGTGTCCTTCCAGCCACTGTGGGTTCTCATGAGGCCCGAAGGTCAGGGTCTTATCTTCCTTGAAAAGTGGGGCCTGCACTCAACATACGACTTGGATGGAGCTGTGTTTAGGCACATCGACTCTTTCATTTGTTGTTCTCACACTGTGCTCACATGGCTGTCCTACCCTCACTGCATTAATAAAGGCTTTTGCTCTATTCTTCCTAAGGTGAGGGAAAGCTACTTTTACTGTTTTCAAGAGCTTCTCTTTGTCCCTCTGTTTCGCCTGACACTGTTCACAACTAGGTACCAGATTATATTGAAGCCAATTATGGGACACGGCTGTTGGTTGCCTTTTAGTACTAGCATATGTATTAACAACTCGTCATCATTAGCAGTAAGTTTAAAGCTCACCTCAAGCCTACCAGTGTAGGGCATTTCTGTTCCATTGGCTGCTTCAATTTGCAATGGTTCAAGTGGGTCGACTAGTTCTGCTACATCCCTTAGCTTAACATCAGGTAAGTGGCTTTCTTTCCATGCCTCATCTATCATCAATCATCATCAATTTGTGAGCCTGCGTCCCAAAGTGCCTGAGTTCTCTGGTTGTGCAGAAAACACTTGATGAGACATCTCTCTCCTACTAACTCCCTTACAGTAGGTGTTTTCACTGGATCACTTTTTGTTTTCACATCACACTTTGGTTTCCCACATGACTGTGTTTCCTGTTTCTTAATGCCTGAACATGTGTATGGCTTACAATGTCTTTTGTGTGCAGACCAATGTATCTCTTGGCATTCTTTTGAACAGTACAGTGTTATTTTACAAACAGAACAGTGTTTTAATTTTGTCCTTTCTTTATTTTCTTCACAGCTAGCACAATACTGGGACTTATCTATGCTATTGGTTACCCCATATCCCACAGGAGCAACCCCTCTTTGTTTAAAAGGCTTTTCCTATCTGGTTTTGTCAGTCTTGGTGCTTTACAGTCTGCACGAAAATGCTCACTACTCCCGCACCTAAGGCAGTATTGACAGTATTCCTCACCTGCTAGCATGCAAGCAAAACACCTGGGGTGGGAGTGTGGTGCTGGATAATATCGCTGGGATGCAAACCTTTGTTGGAACTGTGCCGTTTCCCTCACATATCTAGGTCCAAGTGCTGGGTGGTACTCCTGTACCATTGCTGGTGGTTGCTAATGGTAGAACTGCATGTAATTTTGTTCAGCCTTAAAGGGGGAAGACTGTGGGGGTGCAAACACTGAGAAAGGGACAGACAAATTTTCGGGCTCTTTGCTTGGTGGAGGATACGGTGAGGGTGCAGGTGTTGACTTTTGAATAGTCTCTCTGATTTGGGAGACCGAGACCTCAGTTCTCAAATCTTTCAGCAGCACCATGTCAGAACGTATTTCTTTAATTTCTGAGAGGAAATTAGGAATGTCACTGTTTTGAATGACTGGACCATAAGAACCTTTACCATGGTACAGTTGTGTTTACTGCTAAACATATTTATCAGAGCAAATTAGTAGTGCAGTAAGTATGTTCTGTAGGAGATAGGGCTGCACCCAGAACCATGCAAGAGTCTCATGCAGTAATTAATTGTTATTCCTGTTAATATTAGACTAATGAAAGATGCATCATGCACATGGCTGCTGGCAGCATAGTTTCAAACAAAGGGAGGGCAGAAAGCATCTGCAGTGACTTTGTTACAGTTCCTCATGAAGCTGTAATAGCTCATAAAAACATGAGGTATTTCTCCAGAGAATTGTAATGGTTACGGCACTGAAAGCCTGGCACCTCTTTCTTTGCCGTCCCTCCTGCCTGTAAACAGGCTGTTGAATTGCAAATGACTGTTTCACGTATTTACTTTGTCAGTCAGTTGGGTTAATCAGTTCTCCTGTATCATTCAGCTTCAGTAGGAGAGACCAAGACAGATTATGCCCTGCTGCAACAGTTTTTAAATGAATCACTACTATTATCTGATTACATATTAATGCGACAGAGTCGTACTGTGAAGAATAGACTTGTTATAATACTGCTCATTGATCATCCACACCCGCCTTTATGTTTGAGGGAGTATTATGAGGGTCAGGTTGTAATTACTGACAGCTGATTCTAAAGTTGTGAAGTGGACTGAACATAAGATGTGGGAAGATGTGAGAGAAGCTCATATTTTGGGTAAAATTAAAGTAGCTCTTTATAGGAATGGTCCTGATGTAAGTGTTGCGAATTCTCTCATGCTGTCTAAATGGCAGCCCCTGGTGGACCACATAATCAGAGCAGTTGTACTTAGCCATTCCCCTGCTTGATGGCTAATTCCAGACAGGTGTGCTTCAAGACATTATATAAGGCCTGCACTCACAATCACATCTCTTAAATCCATCCAATCCCCCTGCCATGTGTCCCTGAGAATGTACGCATGTTATGTTTTGTATTTAAGTGTTTTTTTTTTCTTTAAATTTGATGCCGTCATCAATTGAATTCAGGCCAGCTGGTGATTGTATGATTAGTTGATTAGTAATTAGTTTGCTAGAATTTAGTTTGTATTATTAATTCTGATTATGTATGGTTTGTTCTGCAGAAACTATGGTTGTGGATGGACAATAAAACCTCAGAACCTGCGATCCTTGTCATATGTCTCTTTAATTTGAGAATCTCAGGCAGTTGGCTGAGTTTCTGAACCTGCAAAGAGTATTTTTAACTTACTACCCCTTGACCACACCTCAAACACACACCTGACCCTTTCCGTTCATGCAGTGTTTTTGTTTCATATCTCTCCTCTCAAACAGCCTCAGTTCTTCATGTTATGGATCCACCAGATGTTGGAAACTTTCCTCTGAGCCTGCTCCATGTTGACATGACTGCACCACATGATTTCTGCAGATGGACCCTGTACCTACTGTAATCAAACAATGTTATGTGCATCATTCAATGACCTGAGAAAATATTAAGTGAGATTTGTCCCTGCTCTGTGTGTGCAGCTGGGAGCAGGGCCCCTGGACCCAGTGCTCAGTGTCCTGTGGTGGTGGCTGGCAGGATCGCAGCGTGCTGTGTGTGGAGGATGACACCCAGGGACAGTTCTCCCAGGTGGAAGAGTGGAAGTGCACCCACTCCCCTCGACCTGTCACACGACAGATTTGCAACGCCTTCGCCTGCCCCCAGTGGGTGGCAATGGAATGGTCTCAGGTAAGTAAGGGGGGGGGGGGGCTCAGTCTACCCAGCACCTGTATCATCTATTGAGAAAAACTCTGAGTCAATTAATAATTTACCTGACAGACAGATTTGAGAATGTATTAGTCATTTACCAGTCAGTTATCAAACAGGAATGCCATCTGGTTTCAGATTCTCAGATGTGAGGATTTGCTGCTCTTCTCTGTTTTATAATATTCTAATTTAAGGGAAACTGTGATAATTACTTTCACTATTTTTTGGCATTTTGTAGACTCAACATCATTAAATCATTTAACTGAAAAAAATAATAAGCAGTTTAACCTAGTGGTTCACACCCTGGGGGTTGGGACCCCCAAACAGCCACAATATGATTAACGGGAGAGGAAAGCAGAAAATGCATATTTCTGATACAGACTTTTTGCCTTTACAGCCTTTCTTGTTGAACTAGTTTCAAATGGTGGACTTACAACTAAATAGAAAGGTTCCCGCAACACTTTAACTCCTGGTCACATGATGAAAAGTTTGGGAACCACTGATTCATCAACAATGAAAATAATTTAGTTGCAACCCTAATTGATCACACTTGTAAAGTGGACAATATGTGAACTATGTGTGTTTCCATCTCATTGCAGTGCACAGTGACATGTGGGCGTGGCCTGCGTTACCGTGTGGTTCTATGCATCGATCATCGTGGGCAGCACATTGGAGGCTGTGAAGCATCAGTCAAACCTCATGTTAAAGAAGATTGTCTGGTCCCCGTTGCCTGCCACAAGCCCAGAGGTAGGACACTGACAATTGATGGAGAGCTGTGTGTGTATTTTAAGGAAGCTGAGACCATAATGGATGTTTAAAGCTGACATATTTATTAAGTTTATTTTTGTGATATTCTATTGTAACATTCTCCTATTGAGTAGGAATTTATTTATTAGACCAGAGGGCTTATACAGTACATGCACATAAGGCATAAATGTACACTCAATCCGGAGAAAGTAATCTCATATATTTTGACCTTACTATTTCACCATACAAATGCATTCTTATCAGTGTGTCTTTTCTTCTATTGAAGTTAGTGTGCCAATCGGCTAGTCCCGGCCCGTCTCATTACTTTGATAATCACTCATAAAAGGACCAATATATTACATTTGAGAAAGATAAAAAAGTCAAGGAACACACGCATAAAGGGGAGCTATTATATAAAGTTCAGAAACACATGCTGCCAACTTCTAATGAAGTGAAAAGAAACACATTGGCTGTAATCATCATCATCATCATCATTATCATCATCATGTAATCATGATTCATGGAACATACAGATGTGAAGAGTATTATCCCACTTGTACTGTGACCACTTAACAAAATGCCATGTGTAATCAGATTAAAAGTTTTGGTCCAGTTCAGACCTATTTCTTACTTTAAGATGCTTGTATCCATGTCCTAATTGCTGGTGGGGTCAAGGCCTGAATTGGCAATACTGAATTCTGACCCCTGCAATGAGTGGGGCGAAACTCATTTTCTGTCTCACTGTCAGAATCCCTGCCAGTGGAGGCCAAGGTGCCCTGGTTAAAACAAGCCCATAAACTGGAGGAACACCATACTGCTACAGAGGACCCCACGTGAGTACATGCACATACATTTAAACACATACACAGTGCAGTGCTCCCTCAAAATTTAAGTTATTGCCATTTTTTTTGTGCTACATTTCTTTTGAGAAAAATATTGGTTAATAAAAGTGAGAATTTTTATTTGTTTCTATGCATATACAACCAAGATTCATTTTCTAAAAGTCTACACTGCAAAAATGCCCTACCTAGTTCAAGTGAAAACATTTGAGGTAAAAGCTTTCTCTTGCTTAAAACAAACAAATTTAGCTGCCAGTGCACACGTGATTTTAACTTGATAACATTGGTTTGAGTGAAATGTTTTACCACCTATAGGACTGCCATGAAATTTTGCAATTTCCCTTTTTTTTTTTGTTTTTTTGTTTTTGCCACCAGCTGAATAAGTTTCCAGTTATCTCAACATCTAAAGGATGGACTGGGATAAAACTTGGTTTGGCTATACCTATAGCATCCTGGGTCCACTAGCATGGCTCTAGACTCTTGTTGGCTTGTTGAAGAATGAGAGACATTGTGAAAATATACCCTCTGGTTCTGAACCCAGAGGGATGTGATTCATTCAGCACCTTAAGCCCTGGGTTATCAGCTCTACTGGTGAGCTTGCTCTTTTGATTTCACAACTTTACAGTGTAATACACTGTATGTTTGAGAATCAATTCAACTGAAGTTAAAATAATATTTACCTAAACTACACTTTAAAAAAGACATGCAATTATTATCCAGTTTCTTAAATAATTTTTATTGTCAAATCAAGATGAAATATATTATTATTGTTATTATCATTGTTATTCTGCTTAGTCAGTAATGAATGCAGTGTGTGGAATAATCAGAATCAGAATCAGAATCAGAATCAGAATCAGTTTTATTGCCAAGTATGTTTTCACATACAAGGAATTTTTTCTGGTGATTGGTGCAATTGATCAGCAACAGTGGGGCTCTCTAGCCTTGTTGATGAGGCTAATAGCAGATGGGAAGAAGCTATTTTTGTGGCGAGAGGTTTTGGTCCTGAAGGACCGCAGCCTCCTGCCAGAGGGGAGTGACTCAAAGAGTTTGTGTCCAGGGTGGGAGGAGTCAGCTACAATCTTCCCTGCACGCCTCAGAGTCCTTGAGGCGTACAGGTCCTGGAGGGACGGAAGATTGCAGCCAATCACCTTCTCAGCAGAGTGGATGATACGCTGCAGTCTGTTATTGTCCCTCTCCGTGGCAGCAGCGTACCAGATGGTGATGGAGGAGGTGAGGATGGACTCAATGATAGAGGTGTAGAAGTTCACCATCATAGTCCTTGGCAGGTTGAACTTCTTCAACTGCCTCAGGAAATACATCCTCTGCTGAGCTTTTTTGATGAGGGAGCTGATGTTTAGCTCCCATTTGAGATCCTGTGTGATGGTGGTTCCCAAGAAGCGAAAATGCTCCACGGTAGCCACGGGGGAGTCACACAGGGAGATGGGGGTGGGTGGGGCTGGGCTCTTCCTGAAGTCCACTATCATTTCCACTGTCTTCAGAGCGTTTAGCTCTAGGTTGTTCTGCCTGCACCAGGTCACCAGACGCTCAGTCTCCCACCTGTAGGCAGACTCATCGCCATCAGAGATGAGTCCAATGAGAGTGGTGTCGTCTGCAAACTTCAGGAGCTTGACAGACTGATGGCTGGAGGTGCAGGTGTTGGTGTACAGGGAGAAGAGCAGAGGAGAAAGAATGCAGCCTTGCGGGGATCCAGTGCTGATGGTCTGGGAGTCAGACACATGCTTTCCTAGCTTCACGTGCTGCCTCCTGTCAGACAGGAAGTCGGTGATCCACCTGCAGGTGGAGTCAGGCACGCTCAGCTGGGAGAGCTTGTCCTGCAGCAGAGCCGGGATGATGGTGTTGAAGGCAGAGCTGAAGTCCACAAACAGGATCCTGGCATAGGTCCCTGAGGAGTCCAGGTGCTGGAGGATGAAGTGGAGAGCCATGTTGACGGCGTCGTCTACAGACCTGTTGGCTCTGTAGGCGAACTGCAGGGGGTCCAGGAGTGGGTCAGTGATGGATTTGAGGTGGGACAGGACAAGGCGCTCAAATGATTTCATGACCACAGAGGTCAGGGCAATGGGTCTATAGTCATTTAGTCCTGTGGGCCTTGGTTTTTTGGGGACAGGGATGATGGTGGAGGATTTGAAGCAGGCTGGCACGTGGCAGGTCTCCAGTGAGGTGTTGAAGATGTCTGTGAACACTGGAGACAGCTGATCAGCACAGTGCTTCAGGGATGATGGAGAGACAGAGTCAGGACCGGCTGCTTTGCGGGGGTTCTGCTTCTTAAAAAGCCTGCTGACATCTCTCTCCAGGATAGAGAGAGACGTTCCTTTGGTAGGGGAGGAGGGGGTTCTGATGTGGCTCTGATGTGGAGGTTAGTGTCAGGCTTGTCCCACTGTCTTTCAAAGCGGCAGTAGAACTCATTCAGATCGTTGGCCAGACGGAAGTCATTAATGGAGTGGGGGGGTTTAGGTTTGTAGTTAGTGATCTGTCTGAGCCCTTTCCAGACAGAAGCAGAGTCATTGGCTGAGAACTGGAGCTGAAGTTTCTCAGAGTACAGTCGTTTAGCTTCTCTCACCGCTTTGCTAAACCTGTACTTGGACTCTTTAAACTTGTCCCTGTCCCCACTCCTGAAAGCTTCCTCCTTTTGCCTCCTGAGCTGACTGAGCTTAGCTGTGAACCAGGGTTTGTCATTGTTATAACTCACCCTGGTGCGTGATGGGATACAGCAGTCCTCACAGAAGCTGATGTATGACGTCACAGCCTCTGTGAACTCATCCAGACTGTTGGAAGCAGTCCTGAACACCTCCCAGTCAGTGCAGTCCAAACATGCCCGCAGATCCTCTATGGCTTCACTGCTCCACTGCTTTGATGTCTTCGCAACAGGTTTACACAGTTTTAGTTTCTGCCTGTATGTGGGAATCAGGTGGACCATGACATGGTCAGAGTGGCCCAGTGCAGCCCGGGGGACGGCGTGATAAGCACCACTGATTGTGGGGTAACAGTGGTCCAGAGTGTTCCCCTCTCTGGTCGGGCAATTAACAAACTATCTGTATTTGGGCAGTTCATGACTGAGGTTCCCTTTGTTAAAGTCACCAAGGACAATAACTACGGAGTCCGGGTTGGTCTGCTCCACACACAGTATCTGGTCTGCGAGCGCCCGCTGTGCCTCCTGCACGTTGGCCTGTGGTGGGATGTAAACACCGACCAGGATGAATGAGGTGAACTCACGGGGGGAGTAGAAGTGTAATGAAGTGTGATGCAAGCAAAAAAACACAAAGCCCTTAAGTGCATAAGTGCGTTTACACTGACAATTATGGTAACGTGCAGTGCATTATAAGTACCCGCAAGGTGGACTCTAAATGGCCAAAAAGTTGAGTGTAAAACAATCGACACTTCTCACCCTGAACAGTTTCCATCTTGGCTACATAGTGGAAGGAGAGGGACCACCAAAGAATTTTCAAACTCTTGACAATAGCAGCAGCAGTGTTTGATTTTAGACAACACTACCCTGTTGAGTGAGGGGCTGACAGCTAAGGTCTGCCTTCTTCAGCGACCTGAGGAAATAAAGCACTGCTGTGTTTCCTTAAAACTGGCTGAGGAGTTGACTGACCAGCTCAAACTGTTAGTGATGTGAAGGCCCTGGAGTTTGAAGCTGTCAGCCTGCTCCACCTTAGTGGCTTTAATGTCCAGGGGCTGTAGAGGGGATCCTGAAGTACAGGACATGTGATTTATTGTATGCAAATTTTAAAGAGATTTACACTGCTTCAGCTCTTCCACCACTTGGCAGATCAGATCATAATCTGGTTTTTCTTCAGCCTTCCTACACACCCTGTGTGCTGAGGCAGGCTGCAACTGCCTGCTCATTCAGGAACTGGACCCCAGAGGCCAGCAAGTCTCTAAGGGACTGTTTTGATTGCACAGATTGGAATGTACTGTTGGAGTCACAGGAAAATGATAACAGCAAAGACACTGTAATGCCAACAAGAACTGCATGCTGCTCTCCAAACAACAAGCATGAGCACCAGGAGCAGAAGAGGAAATTAAAGCAGGTGAAGTAAGACCACAAAAGGAAAGAAGAGAGGAAACTGCAGGATGTAAACACTGGAGAGGTGTGGAAGAGGATGAGGACCATCACTGGCTATAAAGAGAAGAACAGCCAGGTACCATCAGGTGACGTGGTCAAAGCCAATGAGTTCAACAGGTGTGACACAGCCTCACCTGTTCTCTCTCACTGCTTCAGCTGCAGCTTCTCCTACAATATCTCCTTTACACTGCTGCAACCCTGACACTGCATACCCGGCCTGGCATCAGCCAGAAGCCATTAAAAGCAGTTCATGGTGAGGACATGCGAAGTTATGGAAGAGAAATTGACACTTTCTTACTCTCCCCACCATCAAACTATCAAATTCATAGGAAACAGAGACAAAATGATAAAAAGAAGAATTTGGTTATTACTGATATAGGCAAAGTAACACCAAAAAGGACAGTGATTAACTCTAAGGTGTGAAACCTGGACTCTGACAGACAGACAGACAGACAGACAGACAGGTTTTTATGTATTAGAGGGACATTTTCTCGAAACACGCCCGGTGGTGTTTAGATGGACTACCCTTTCCTGAGGTCCTAGAGCCTTGAGAGTTAGATTAAAACACTGCAAAAAATCTGATAAAAATTTAGCTCACTTCAGAGTTCAGATACAAGCTACACAACTTCATACACACCACCCTAATAGGATTGTGGTTTAAGCAGACATGTCTCTTTTTGACAGATGTGTGACTTACAAGGTCAAAACAAACACTGTTGGGTCTTTAAAGGGACAATGTTGTCACTTTTTAAATCACTCCTCATTAACATAAATACACAAACCTGACAGATTACAGCATTAATGGAACAGGTATTTTATTATCATCAATGTGCATTTAAGCTTTAAATACTGCACATAATACTATTATGTGCAGTAATACTAATCCCCAAAAAATTATACGTATAAATAATATGTTGTTAAATACAAGTGTGTGTGTGTGTGTGTGTAAAAAGAAAAGCATAAAAATAAGTATAATGTCCTACATAACCACTATGTAGACAAAATAAAATAAAAACAATAAAAAAATAAAACAAAATAACAAAACAAACAAACAAAAAAAAACCAAAAAAAACATTGTTGCCTATGGTTTGTTTTTTGCAAACCTCAGTGAACTGTAACTTACAAAGCACATTTTAGCCATGCTTATAAAAGGCTCAAGCATAACTGCAACAAAATGAACTCAACTGTAGATTTACAGTTTTTGTTCCTGTGACTGCCTCTTTGCTACTCCTCGGTTTCTAACAAAGTCCCTTATATTTTGCACAGTTCTTTGTGCTAACATGGGGCCTTCTACCAGTTTGCAATGACTACATTCATTTTTGGTTGCCAATTTTCCTTTACATATGTGATCTCTGAAATGCCGCATTACTGCAGCAACCTCAGCCTTGGACCACCCTTTCTTCTGTACTCTTCTGGACTCTTGAACAGCAGCTTGTCCTGGAAGATATGCAAAGAACAAAAAAATATGTTAGAAAGCAAAATGTGTTAGGCAGTTGGAGCTATCAAAACCCAAGTTCAACTAATGCCCTTGGCCTGAACCACACTGCCTGCATGGTGGCTTAGGAACATTTTGGTTGTCCTTCATCACCCATGTTAACAGGTTATAGTGGACACAATGCTTGGATAAGACATGGCTGTGTCACGTGATCTAGCCATCTCACTTATTTTTCACATGTGCAATGCAGTTCCAGCAAAAACAGACTGGAAAAACGTGTTGATAGTCATACTGACATCATACCAACAACATCACATAAAATTGCCACCTCTCAATGTAGCTTCTATGTCTACACTGAATCTAAATTTGACACAGACATGACACAGTATGTATGAAATGTAGTTTAAAACTGTATTGTCATTTTAGCAGGTAAAGGGCATAATTTCACAGGTAAGCACTCCCTCTCTCTGTGGTTGTGTGTGCCTTGCTCTGAACAAGGGTAAACACAAATCAAGGCAAACTCTTATGTAGAAAGACAAATCTGACAGTTGCAATGATGCAGTAGACACGCACACGTGGCCGGCAGTGTGTTCCGAGCATACGGAATGGAATTACTGCATATAAAACACTGTGCAAAAGTTTTAGGCACTGAAATTACAGTTCAGATGCTTTAAAAACAGTGCATCAATACTTTTTAATCTATCAATTAGCAATGTACAAGATGCAGTACAGAGAAAAAAACCTAAATCTGACGATTGATCCCTATGCCTTTGACACCACCACCAACATCACCACCTCCTCTTGGTACACCTGCACACAGTTTTGCAGGTTAGGTTGAAGAACTTGCCACAGTTGCTCTCTGGATTTAGGCTTCCTCAATGTCTTTGGTTTCTTCATGTGATCTCACACTGACTGGATGATGCTTTGACTTATTTGACAGTTTAATTTTTCAATCTTTTTTTTCTTACAGATGTGTTGCATGCCTTTATGTGTCATTTGCTTTACAATCAAACTTGGCTTACCTTCAGGGACAGAGAGAGGGACAGTCTCATGTACTGTGGATGTCACTGATGACGCTGCTCCTGCAAAACATAGTTCAACAGATGTTTTTTTGTCATTTTATATGGGGTGGAATGAATGAACACAAACAATTATAAAGTGGGCTAACTTACCAATATCTCCAGTGTCATGGACCTGCTCTGTGACTGTTGAATCGGCATCCACAGGCTCATTAGTACCACACTCAACGGACACTGTGCCACCATCATCGGATTCACTTTCACTGTCTTTGGCCTCAGCATCACTTAACACAATTTCGTCTGGGAAATGGTATTATAAAAGGCACATAAATAGCTGACAATAAAAAAGACATACCCAAAAAATATTAACCAAATATTAATATTGGTTAATATTGGAAACAACAACTCAATATAGCCATTGGCAAGAAAAAGTTAAGCCTCTGTTCTAAAATATGGTCAGATCTTCATCCAAGTTACAATTACAAACAAACACAATTTTAACCAATGACACACAAATGACAGTGTTGTTCTCGTTCATATTGAAAACATAATTCAAACATTCACAGTGTAGCTGGAAACAGTGTGTGAAGCCCTCGACTAATGACATAAATACAACCTAACCGGACTCAGAAGTAATCAGACCAGAGGCCTGTACTACGAAGCAAGTTCAACATCCTCAGGATATCGTCTTGACTTAACCTAACACCTACCCTCCTGATAACCTGCACTACGAAGCTGGTTATCAACCAGTTCTGTTAACTCTGGGTTTACCTGTCCAGGTACAAGCTAGTTCATGTGAAAGAGGTGGAGTTTTTAATTATAAGCAACATCACCAGAACCATGAATGAAGTATTAATATGATATGAGAAGAAACTGTGAGACCTACGGGTAACTTCGTTTACAGCAACATCCAAATGTGACATTCAACCAGGTGAGATCTGTACCATATGATCACATGACCAGAATAAAAAAGACACATTAGACATAATTTCCAATTGTTTAAGTCAGACTGAGGAGCCTGAATTATTGTGAAGTTTGTTACTGACGTAGTTGATTCAATTCAATTCAATTCAATTTTATTTGTATAGCGCCAAATCATAATATACATTATCTCAAGGCACTTTACAGGGTAAGGTCAAGACCTTACTTTGTTACAGAATAAACCCAACAGTTCCCACAAAGAGCAAGCGCATAGTTGATATGTGATGAGGTCAGTGAGACTGAAATGTTCTTTTTTAATGATGAAATATTCAGTGTGTATCAGTGTGTGGATCATTGATCTGATCAAAGACATCAGAGGTTTAGTTTTTATTTCCAGTTCTGCTCACAGTCTCCTCATGTTATTCTGAGCTGCAATGGTGAAGTGGAGAGTCACAGCTTCATCACTGTCAGGATCCTGTGGATTAAAGAATCTGTGTTCAGTTCAGATGAAGCTATAATAGTTCTGATGGAGTTATTTTGTGATAAACTCTCCTCTGTTAGAAGCTCTGTGGACACATGGAAAGATTCCAACAGCAGAACATCCACTGATCTATACAAACATCTACTGGTCTTTATTATTAGACTTTATTCTGAACTCTTGTCCATGTCAGGATCCTGTAGAAATGATGACTAAGGTTTTCCAGGTATCTGATTGGCCAGTAGTTTGGCTGTTGATCCTCTGAACTTAAGTTAAACCTGAGTTAAACCTGAGGTTACCCTGATAACCATAAATCCTGCTTCATAGAGACCTCTGGAGTCAGTCAGTGAAACCAGACTGGAGGTTGTGTGTTAGAGACACTGTATAAAGACATAAAAATACATATAAAGATTATAAAGAGAAACATGAGGTGATGTGAACCAGGCCTCACAACAAAGATCTCAGAGACTGAGGATGACACAAAAAACACAAACAAAAAAACTGAGCACACTGTGTTTATCTACACTTATGACTTTTCATTGAATTCTTAAACTCAAACTTTTAAGCTAAAATAAGGGATATAAATCTTTGTGAAGAAGTCAATTTGTTAAGTGCACAAGATAGATTTAATAACTTGTGCACACAGATTACAAACATAATTATGAGGAATTCATAGGCTCTGTATTTTAAAATTAATTTTGACAAAATTGTGTAAAATAATTACACAATGTGATAATAGTATCACAATATGACTGGGGGTTGATAAACCATTATGTTTTGAATTATTGCTTCTGTATTTCTGAACTGAAGACCTTGTCTTATATTTGGACCTGAAAAGTCATATTTGCTTGGAAAAGGGTAGTCTGAAGTGTCTAGATGCACCTGACTTAACATTCAGAAAAAGAAACACTCAGAAAATATCTGTCAGTGCTAATGTACAAACCTTCAATTTCAATGTCATCCAGTGATTTTCCCTGCATGTTGGAAAGATGTCCTTTCTCCATTGACAAAAGCAGTTTGGAAATCTTGGCCAGCTGTGTTGTGGGAACTGGTAATCTGTAGAAATCGCGATGAACATGGATGTCGTGACCCAGGAAATCTGCAACCTGGTCAAGTTAATTGTTTTTTAAATTTAGGACTTATGAGAGTGTGGCAACATGTTTCCTAAGAAGTGTCGACCTGAGGTGCTCAGGGTGCTTTGCCCCACACTGGTTTGCATGAACTCGCAAACAGTCCTGTCCTCTGTAATGGCTCATTGCTTTTGGTCTTGCAAAAAGGAAGACATTTGTGGCACAAACACCGCATTCAGTCCTTTTACTTGTCAGTAGTGAGAGTGCATCCACCATTCTTGGTGTTAGCAGAACAGCAACCTTTCGGCCCCTTTTTCCCATGATTTCTATTCGGCTGAAATAGTTGCAGAGTCTCTGTTCAATCTTTGACAACCCCATGGCGACATCTTCATGGAGCTTTGTTGTCTCTTTCTTGAAAACTTTTGAGGCGTGTTTTTGAAACCTCCCCAGCACGTCTTCGATTGAACACAATGATTTGTGCGAGTGTTACTTTTGCAAGTTCTGCATAATTCTGAGCAGTGGCCTCCCCCTTCAAGTTGCAAAAGGCATTTTCTGCAGATTTCTCAAGGTATCGGTGAAGAATCTGAACATCTTCAGTGAAGGGTAATGTTGATGGCTTGTTGTACTTTGGATCAGTCAGTGTGTTCAAGGCACTGTGAGACACCAACTCAGACCACTTGAAAGTGTACAGCTTCTTGAATATGTCAGTGGACTTGATCAGTTCCTCATCTTCTGTCATAAGTGCCCTAGAATGGATAATGTCACAGATTTTGTGTAGTGTATGTCCCAATTCAAGTGCAAGGCTTGGTGTTCCGTATGAATGTTTGTCTTCATCAAAACCTGAAACTGTCTTTACAGCTTGCACAACTCTCTGAAAGTTAGAGGGTTTAACCGCCTCCTCCAGGTTATGTACTGAGAACTTTGTGCGCAGGCATAACAACAAACGCCCCAATTCACGGAGCTTCTGTCTAATGTATTCATACTTTGTGGGGTCTTGTCCGTGTCTGTTGTACAGTGACTGGGCAAACTGAATAATAGACAAGTCATTTTGCATAGCTGAAGCAACCTCATCCTGTTTCATGGCACGAAGGAGCTTCCACACTCCACTTGAGATCTGATGACAGGATGCAGACTCTTGAGCAAAACTGCAGTGTTATGTCTAAAGTTTCCCTTATTCCTCATTTTCTCTAATAATATTTTACGCTCTTTTGAGTGCTCAGGAAGGGAAAAAAACATGTACAATTTCAGCATGTGTAATGTGTGTTTTTTTTAAGTGACGCGAAAATTTGTGGCTTACCACAAATGTAACAATAATTTTTATTACTCATTATCAAGTGTGTTGATTCTGGGTTGTGAACCTGTGCTTCATCCTTTGGCTGTTCCTTTGATGAGTTTTTGATAGAATTTCTTGAGTCTGATGTTTCAGCGGTATTGGCCACCATGTGACTGTCAAGAGGTGACCAAACTTTTGATGTGCTGGGCACAACTGGGATGCTTGTGTCAGATCCACAAGATGTTCCAGCATTGGGTGTTACTAGTTTTACTTGAATCTGTCCAGCTTTTGACTGACGAGGCACAAAGGGTATGCTTGTATCTGAATCATCATCATCATGTGACTCAGAGTCTGGTATGTATTCCTCATCGGATATGTTCTGATCATCATCTGATATTTCTTCTTTTTCTGAATGTGGTGTGCTATCCTGATCTGGCAGCAGTTCACCTCCAGAACATTGAGAAAACTGTTTTTCCTGTAATGATGAGAAAACAAATTTTAGCCAGTGATCTACATTTTATAGACAGGTTAAAAATGTAAGAAGCCTTACCGCTGGGGCCACTGCTTACCTCACCTGTACGCTAAGCTTCTTAGTGCAAACATTTTTAAGTAATGTTGCTGGTAAGATGTCAATAATACATTTATTTATTATTTATTTTTCTCTGTCTATTTTTGCTTGGAACTGCACATCTCTTGCAAAAAATAAGCTCAAGCAGCATCTCACAAATGTGCCTCACGCAGTGAGCGTGTGGCTGCTCTAAATTGTTACCATGGTTCCTGAATTAACCAACCAAGAGATTCCACAACTGACACAGATAGGTGAGGTAAACAGCTGTGGCCCAGGCCTAAGTGGATACTCACCTGAGATGGGTGGTGGAAGTCATCATTTGTAATTTTTCTGAGGCAGGATTTATGCCAGACACCGGAACAAACTGTAACACATTTTCAGTATATTAATCTCAACTTTGTGGGTCCATTTCAGTTGTTCTGTCATAGCAGTGATTTGGAATACACAAAAACAGCTAGGACATTTCACAATTTAAAAGCTACATAACTGAATGTTATGTTTAAGGTTGTCTTGAATTCACCTTTGAATTGATTGTTTGCACATTCAAATCAAAGATCTAAGCAGTACCACTGAGGCAAATATGAAACATTAACCTGAATGATATGAGATAAACTACAAACAATCTCTCATGCCCAACAATGTCGCAGTGGTCAGCTTCATCATGACACCTCATTGTAACAAATATTTAGTATAATGGCCTTTGGTGTGTAGCAAGGATAATTTTTCATAGGTGTCACTTTGTAGAGTGGTTAATTATACATTAGAATATAACACACACACACACACTCAGTTGACCATTTATTAAATACACCTAGATAAAACCAAAGTGCTCATATACAACATTCAATGCAATAAATCCTCCTTCCTAAAGGTTCTAATGTTCAGTTTTTGTTTAATGGTTTCAAAAACTTGTTAATTCAACTGTATGATCATTTTAGGGACTGTAGGTTTTGTGGCTGTTGAACTTTGATGTGGGTGTTTGTATTATTTAGCCTACCTTCATTGACATAAATGTGAGTAGACAAAAAAATAGATACATCCGTCAGTATAACACAACAAAGCACCGTATGCAACAGGTTTCAAAATGATTGTTCGTTTGAATCAACACCTTCCTTTCTGAAACAGTATCACAGGGCTTCAAGTAAAGAAAGCCTCTTTGCTTGAAACTAAAGATACTTGGTAGAATAAGATACTAAAAACTATAAAAGCTGTAGGCTACAAGCCAGATGGAGAATGGCTGTGGCACATGTCAATCCATCTCAGAAAAGACAAGAACATTGTTTCCAAATGTGAATCCTCACATTTGAAAGACTCAAATAGAAAAAAAAATACATACACCTATCCAGCAGAATTAACCTGCATTTTGTTATAAATTTGTCCTAAAATATGGTCAGATCTTCATCCAAGTTACAATTACAAACAAACACAAGTTTAACCAATGACACACAAATGACAGTGTTGTTCTTGTTTATATTGAAAACATCATTCAAACATTCACAGTGTAGCTGGAAACAGTGTGTGAAGCCCTCAACTAATGACTAATAAACAGAACCTAACTGAAGTCAGGAGTTATCAGACCAGAGGCCTGTACTACGAATTAAGTACAACACTTTTGAACCATGTGCAGAAACCATTTTTTCCACCGTTAAAACAGTAAAAGTGGATTTGGACATGCCCTAAACACACTTCTGCCATGTGTTTCAACCATGTGCTTTGGACTGTTAAAATAGTGCCCACTGTCTATCTTTAACTGCCTTTGTCTTTCTGTTTAATTTCTACCATTATATTTGTTGAAATCATCCAAGCCAACCAACCCTGCGATGTAACTGGTGATATTACTGCAGGATGGCTGCGCCACTGCTACAAAAGGTGTAATGGTCTTTTTTCCTTTATACATTCGTTATGTTATATTAGACTGCTTTAATCTTAGCTAGGAGTTCCTTATAAACTGAGTGTATACCCAGTGAGTGAGTGTATACTACTGCACATTGTAACAAATCAATAAATGTCTCACCTTTGCATTTATAGCCAAGCCACTTGAAGGAGGATCCAGGTCCCACACAGTGAATGCACTTGTCCAAGGAGGATATTGTTGTGCACACAAGGCGATAATTTTGACACTGTTGGTGAAATTTTATTGGAACATTTATTTGTGTCCATTTGAACACCAAGATGTGTCACAGTCACAAAGTCTACAAAGTTCTTTAAAAAAGCAAATTTATTTCAATCAAATATCAATATGATGTACAATTTACCTTTTCATTGTTGACTGGATCCATTTTACTGGTGAGCGGAGCCTGGATCATTTTCATCTAAAATACAACAAGAGCAGACATGGTAACAATTACTGAAGTGTTTAATCACTATTTGTCTTATTTTTTTTAACTAACTAAATTTTTAAGTTATTTGAAGACTGTGCTCCAGGATACTGGAGATTTAGACATGACAATAACAATAAAGCAGTTGCTTCTTCAGACTCTGCCTAAAGTTAGGTCTAAGCTTTTCGCTGAGTAACTCTTTGAGTAACTGACTTTTATAGTTCTTAGATTTGCTGTAGTTAATTTTGAAGATCTTTTATAGAATTACATTTATCACAAGTGACTGGGTTCCCATCCATCAGATGGAACTGGTGTTGTTCATAATTAAGCACAGCTACTGTTAACTGACAATAGGAATTTTGACAATTAAAAAAGTATCACTTAAACATTTAAATATCCAGGGACATCAGGTATCAGGTATTCTCCTCCACGACTCTCAAAGTTAATGGACTGCACACCAGACTAACCCCACAGCATAACAATTTGCTTGTTCTGAATGAAACCAGTAGACAAAACTGACCACTGTGCTTAGGACTGGGTCAGGCCTGTCAGGCGTAGTACAGTTTAATCTGGTTAGTTACCAGATAATGTTTGATTAACAAGTGTTGGTTATCAGTTAGTGACAGAACAAGAACCACTGACGCTAGCTGCAGCCCAAGTTACAGTCTGCATGTAGGACGAGAGACCTGCCTGCAGAAGTGACAACCTGAGGTGAACCAGTGACCAAACTTTCATATCAAAACACTTACATATAGGGTTAGGGTAAAACAAACACTTTCCAAGTATTCTTAAAGACCCAAGCAATGCCTCACCTGAATCACCTTGAACTGCAGGATGGGCCCTTTAAACTCTTAAGATATTTGGGTGGGTCACTGCTTAATACACACGCTCAGATCTGAAACTGACTTACACTGTAAAAAGCGCTTTATAAGAAAGGTCCTTAGATCCCACTGTCCTTATACATCATATCACACTCAGGTAACTACACACACACTGATATCTGAAACTGACTTAAACTGTGAAAAGCATTTTATACAAAAGGTCCTTATATCCCACTGTCCATAAAAATCACATCACGTTCAGGTCACACACACTGACAATGAAACATGTTGGTGGATGTCACTAATTTTGTCACAAGTACTGTCATTAAGCAGCACACTGGTTTCATTTTCATTTCATTTCATTTAGTCATTTAGCAGACGCTTTTATCCAAAGCGACTTACAGAAAGGGGAACAATCAAGGTTAAGTGCGATAAGAAGTGTTAGCGCAGCAATAAGTGCTAGTGATGATTCTTTAAGTGTAGATTTGTAGATTTGTCATGTAGTGCTAGGAGAGAAGGTGCTCTCTGAAGAGCTGGGTCTTCAGGAGTCTTTTAAAGGTAGAGAGGGACGCCCCTGCTCTGGTAGGAAGTGGTAGTGCGTTCCACCAACGGGGGACAACGTGAGAGAAGAGTTTGGATTGCCTTGAACGAATGGGTGGCAGAGCCAGGCGTCGTTCGTTAGAGGAGCGCAGCGGTCGTGAGGAAGCATATGCCTGTACCAGGGCATTCAAGTAGGTAGGTGCAGTACCAGAGACAACTTTGTAGGCAAGCATTAGAGATTTGAACTTAATGCGGGCTGCAACAGGTAGCCAGTGGAGCTCGATGAGCAGCAGGGTGACATGTGACCTTTTGGGTTGGTTGTAGACCAGGCGCGCCGCCGCGTTCTGGATCATCCGAAGTGGTTGCACTGAGCGGGCTGGGAGACCCGTCAGGAGGGCATTACAGTAGTCTAGTTTTGAGATGACCACAGCTTGTGTCAGGAGTTGAGTAGTATGTTGAGTTAGGTAAGGTCTGATTTTTCTGATGTTGTAAAGTGCATAGCGGCATGACCGGGCAACTGAGGCGACATGATTGGAAAAGGTTAGTTGGTCATCAATCATAACCCCTAAGTTTCTCACCACCTTGGTGGGGGCGAGCCATATGGAATCAGTTTTGATGTTGATGTCATGGTGTATTGTAGGTTTAGCTGGGAGAACCAGCAGTTCAGTTTTTGAAAGATTCAGCTGGAGGTGATGTGCCTTCATCCATGTGGCGATGTCTGAGAGGCAATCAGAGACCCGTGCAGAGATCAAGGGGTCATCAGGAGGAAATGACAGATACAGCTGAGTGTCATCTGCGTAGCAGTGATAGGAAAAGCCATGTGAGCGAATGATCAGACCCAGGGAGGTGGTGTAGCTAGCAAATAGTAGGGGCCCCAGCACTGAGCCCTGGGGGACCCCTGTGGTGAGGTGATGCGAGGTGGACGACTGTCCAAGCCAGGATACGCTGAATGAAGGCCCTGTCAGGTAGGATTCAAACCAGGAAAGAGCCAAGCCAGAGATGCCCATGTTAGAGAGAGTAGAGAGGAGGATGCGATGGTTAACTGTGTCAAAGGCAGCTGATAAGTCAAGTAGAATGAGGACAGAGGACTTTGCAGCTGCTCTTGCTTCTTTTAAAGCTTCCGTCACAGACAACAGGGCAGTTTCAGTTGAATGACCGCTCTTGAAACCAGATTGATTTGGATCAAGAAGATTGTTCTGTAGGAGGAATTCTGGGAGTTGTTTAGCCGCTGCCCGTTCAATAGTTTTGGATAGGAATGGAAGAAGCGAGACAGGGCGATAATTCTCGACCTCAGCAGGGTTGAGAGAGGGTTTCTTGGGCTAATGGTTTGGAGGAGGTTTGTTGGTATAGGGTCCAACGAGCATGTAGTAGGACGGCTACATGTCAACAGTTTGGATACCATACTCTCAGAGAGGGGTGTAAAGCCAGAAAAAGAGGTGCTAGCAACTGAGCTTGGTTGCGAAAGTGCAGTAGCTGATTCAGTGCCACCCAGCTGAGGTACAGAGAGACATGTGGTAGGACTGCTACATGTTACAGTGCTAGGAGTTGGGTGGAGAGCAGGCTGGACTGAGAATTGGCTGCTGATTGCTGCCACTTTGCCTGTAAAGAATGATGCAAATGTATTGGCGGTAAGGCAGGTAGGGGGAGGAGGAGGCGGAGGGTTGAGTAGTGATTTGAAGGTGGAGAAAAGTTTCCGGTTGTCAGTGACACTGTTGACTTTGTCGTTGTAAAAAGCAGTCTTTGCAGCAGAAACGCTGGTTGAGAAGGAGGATAAGAGTGTCTGGTAGCTTTTGAGATCATCGGCTAGTTTGGATTTGAGCCATTTTCTTTCAGCAGCTCTGAGTTTGGAGCGCTGTGAACGGAGGGTGTCATTCAACCATGGGTGGGATTGGTTTAACTTACCTCTCCAACCCTGCTGAGTGGTCCAGGAACTGTCTCAGTCTGGGTAGTCTGGGGCCCTGCAGCCATGTCAGTGTAGTGGGGCCCTGCAGCCTTCTCTCTCTGGCTGCTTTCAGTCATCTGTAGCAGATAAAGCAAACAGGAAAAGGGGGAAAATACACTACTGCTTGCTTTGAACCTGACTGGATAAAGATATGAATGAAAAGCTATCTCTTAGAGATATAAATTGTAGTAGTCTATCTTTAAAATCTTCAGTTCTGGAAGGGGAACTAGTGGTCTTAGTACCTTTCTGAGGCATTTCCTCATTAAGATCCTGCAAAAAGAAAAAAAAAAGATATTATCATTAATACTCTGAATACAGGATGTTCCCAGTATAACACCATGAGAAAGGTGTCATGGCTGTGCTTTTGTGAGGTATTGTCAGGGGAAAAAAACATGATCTCTGACCTGTCAAGTGACAAACAAATGACTACAGTCTGTAGACAGTGATGGTGATTAATGTTTGACTGATTAAACCAGTATTTATGAGAAATATATATTCTACAAAAGAAAATGCATCTCCATGGCCAGTCTGAGTCACCATAATTATAGGTGATCTCCTCTCCTGGACTTATGTCTCATGTTGCAAACAAACACAGATGGGGCTTCCCTTGCACTGTCAAGTACTTCATCTTGGAATTAGGGTTCACATGGTCATCATTTACAAGTCTTCCAAGGGACCCATCCTCTTTTGCAGCCTCAACACTACAAATGGCACAAGTAACAATTAGAAATTACTTATAGTTAGGCAATATAAATTAGTCTGACTTACAAGCTTTCTATCAACAATATTCATATGTGCAATAAACTAAAAGCAACATGCAATTTAATTCTGATTAGACAGTGACAATATAATACGCACCACCAGAGTTTTCCATTAAAATGGAACTCAAACATGAACAACTTAATGCTGTCATGGTAAAGTCTCTGTCTCGTCTCACATTCTTGCTTGCTTATGAGTTCACCTCGATATTCCAGTAAAAAGTCTCCTTTTCAAATGGGACAGACGTGAAGATGCCACGACCTAATAAATACACACATAACAGATAAGTAAAAAAGGTAAGACGCCACATTTAAAGTTTAAACAAGATCAAACAGTCAGAGGATTCCTTTCACTAACCTTTGAAGGCACTGATGTATTTGATGTCAAGTCCCACTTTGTCCCTTCCAGTGCTAACATAAAAGTTTGCATCCTCCTTTGAATTAATGCGTCTTCGCCTCTGCATGTTTTCTTGGCACACCCAACAAAAGCCTATATTATAAAAGAAAATGACTGTCAGGATTATTCATTTCATTTGTAGAACAAGAATGATAATTTTCTAGGATCATCTGGACAGAAGCCAGTTGCTGTAAATAACCACTACAACTACAAATAGTTAACACACTAAAATAATGTTGTTGTGCAAGTTTCCCTCCTCTAAAGTGTAGCAACAGCTTTCATCCACAGAAATATGATTGCAGGAGTCTGCATATGTACTACATATTAACAGCATCAGGATGACATTCGCTGAGCTGAACTAAACCACATTGTGAATGAATTTCATCCTATCTCTCAGTGCCTTTATGATACAAGTTGTTTTGACTGTGTATAAAATCACCTACAACATAAGATTTTCTCTAACTAATCCAGCTACAATGAACCTCCTATACTCGCCATTTCCTTATTTAACTTTAACTTACTTCAATAATAATTTTATACCAACATCTATTTAAGCAGCTTTATCTGATTGTCTTTGTGTGATATGACAGCATTATGTTCAGTGTCCTTTAAAACTGGATTCGATGATCTATTTTACAGAATAAAATTATAACATTCTCACTGCAGTGCTTCTGATATCAGAGGGTTTCTTATTGGTTTGTTATAATTCAAATAATGAAAACAGCTAACTAGTCAGAAATCTCAGCCAGACCCACAACTCAAAAAACCATGTGTGCAGTCAACTCTACTCCAATTTGTTCATTCTAAAAAAAATAAAATCAACCAGCCACGTAGTGACTTGACACACTTTAGTTTGCAGACACCAGCTAACAGGTTGCTATAGAAACCATGCTCCACAATTCATACCTGCTCCTCCACTCAGGTAGTGATGTTTAAAGATTCCCATTAAACTCAGAATTAAACCGAAATAACATTAACACTCTGCACTGCACCATATACCATTCCTTTTATTTATCCTACTTTTGTAATTAATTAATGCGAGCCAAATAACCTCTGAGGAAAACACGGCTATCTTACACTTATAATTACTGAGTCAGTCGTGCATCAATACAACGAGATCTAGACCGACGAGTAGTGCAGCGCGACTTTATCGTTTCATTACCGCCATCCCAAAACTTCATATCCATGGGGCATTTAATATGATATGACTAGGTTACCAAAATCATCGTGGCTACAGCGGTGCACACAAACATGCGAGAGGGGGTTAGTTACGTTCGAGAAAAAACAATGTGGTTAAATATCCGCTACGTACAGTAAAATCTCTGGCTATTTTTCACAAAAGACAAACCTGAGCTGCTGACAAGCTGCTTTATCCGTCCTCCTCTCATCCACCTGATCTCTCTGTCGGCATGGGTAGTGCCGAGGCTTAACTTAACGAGGAGATCTGAGCCACAGGTTGAATTAGCCTATCTAGCTCAACACAAGCAAGGAAAACCAACAACTGTGCTAATATTATACACTTCCTTCCTTATTTATTTCGTTCTATTCAGACAGCCAAATCTGACCTGCCTGTCGGCTCTCCTCCACCTGCGGTCCTCCTCACTAGCAGTGGCTGAATGACCCACGCCTAACGAAGGCTTAACGAGGAGGGTGTGTAGCCTCCTCAAAATGTAGCTCTGCAGTGCAGACAACTGCTGCTCAACACTGAATACTAAAGGCATACCACTATACCCCATAGTATGTGCCTTTTCTGAAAAACAAACGTAATTCTATTTAGCTGTCTCAGACTGTCTCAACTCCGCCAGCCGCGGCTAGTTTTCTCTCCCAATGCTAGCTATCACGTAACACAAACACCAGCTGGGCATAATCTAAACTAGTTTAACACGGCCAGTTTAAATATCCAGACTATGTTAACTTGACTTTATTTTCATTAAACTAAGCATATGGGGAAAAAACAACCTGATATTAACAATTATATATGCTTACCTGTAGGTTTTGAATCGTCCAGGGCGGCCATGTTGCAGCTTCCACCACAGAGCACATGTCAGTGTTAAAGCCCAGAGGTGAGGGCGGACCTTGGGACCGAGGGTTTTGTAGGTACTGCCCCAAATTCGTAAACCAGCCAATCACAAAGAAGCCCGCCGAAATTGCACCGTGTGTATTGAAAATGTGTATGAAACTGCTATACAGCCACCACCTCTGGGCTTCGCTGTTCTATACACTGGGACACACTGAAAATCAGGTCAACTGGTAAAAAAGGACTTTCAAAGAAAATGAGAAAATATGTTATTTAGACACTAACAAATACAGATACACAATTATGCGGACATCAGCATAGTCCCTGTATAACCCTCATGTCTGTGTAATGTCGGTGTGTAGTCAGGTCAATTGTCTGTCTATACCATGAAAACCAACATACACACACACACACACACACACACACACACACACTCATACTTATACTTCCATCTTTGTGAGGACACTCATTGACATAATGCATTCCCTAGCCCCTTACCCTAACCTTAACCATCACAACTGAGTGTCTAACCCTAACCCTGACCCTGACCTTAACCTAAACCTAATTCTAACCATAACTCTAAAACCAAGTCTTAACCCTCAAAATGTGATTTGAAGGTGTCTCAAAAAGTGAGGACCGGCCAAAATGTCCTCACTCTGTTAGTAAAATACTTTTTTTGGTCCTTACTATGTAGCAAGTACACACACACACACACACACACACACAGGCTTTTTGCCACTGGCTCTTAGCTATGCTTTTGCCACAGGCCAAACACATGTGTTATGTGTCATATGTTTTACTGTATCATCTTTCTTGTTCATTTTCACTCATGTAAAGTGTCTTTGACGGCTGCCCCTGTGACTCCAGGACAGAGTGAAAATAGACTACAATGTGAGTGATCATGATGATGAAATGTGGCGGCGCGAGCACGAGGGGGAGGAGAATACACACAAACACACACCCCTAGGTTTTATACATTACAAATATGGTAATCCGACAACGCCACCCTGGGAATTTCACCCAAGGAATTGTGAACCCCCAATTGATACCAGATATTTTATGTATGTAAGGCATACAGATTCGTTTTACTCAGGAGGCCGGAGACATGGTTCCATCCATCAATAATATTTATTAACAATTTAGTAACATAAGGATGATCATTAAAATACAATTCACTCAGTAGCAGGGTAACTGAAAGTAACTGGAGCTTAGGGGGCTTACTAGTGGTAGGGTAGGCCCATAAAAGGGGGATCCCAGGAGAAGTCACCCGAAAGCACACGTACATACAAACCCACACAAGTGGAGTCAACACTGGGAGACTCAAGACACTGCACACAAAAAGAGGGCTCCACCACCAAAGAAGGACACCAGCCCCACCACCACCGCAGGTACCCAGCTCCTAAAACAAACAAAACATAATTAGGACATTACAACTTCCAACATAAGATATAAACCATGCAGTGGCCAAATGCTGAAACCTTGACACTGGTTATCAGCAGCTCTCAAAATGGCCTCCTGCCAGTGGTGTAACCAAAGAAAAAAAAAGGAAAGTAAACTAATAGAAAATAGACTAAAGAAAAGAAACTAATTAGTGCTAAATGATCAATTCAATTAATAAATCAGCACATATATAACGATACATAAATTAACATGAAAATGAAGAGTAATATCATCTTACAAATCCTATGTATAACAAAATAATCTACAAGACTATTTGTGGATGAACAGCTGTGTGACTGCACTCACACAACGTAAACCATACCTGATTAAGGCTGCTTGGATGGCAGCTGTATTACTGAAACAAGTAATAAATCACAAATAATACAAACAATAAGAAAAATAACCAACCATACGGAAAAGTAGATACAAAATTACAAATAAATCAGAACATCGCAAAATACAATCCTGCACGATCACATTTCTTCCCATTCACACTTAAAAAAACGGGCCCAAGTTAAAATAAACACAGACACATTAAACGATTACAGGCCGAACAACAGCCAGAGGCAAAGCAGCAGCGTCCCTGCTGTGTGCGCCGCGGCAGCAGCCATCGCTCCAACAAGGCTGCGCACGCCAACAGCAGGCCAATTCCAATCGGGCCGCGTGAGCTCTCACCCGCAGGAAGACAGGGGAATCTGCAGGCGCTAGTCTGATACAGCAGTCATTACCAGCGGCGATCAGCAGGAAGTTCACTGCTCAGAACACGGGAAGCAACAGCCAGGAGATCTATAAAGTCATAAGCAACCGCTCTCAGCAGAAACGAAAGAGCACCCGAGAGTCACCTGCTTTTATAGTGCGTCCCCTTATGGTGATTGGCCAATAATTACCGAGTGATCTAACAGAAAGATCCTCTTAAGCCAAAAGCCACTACAACAAATCTTTATTCTGCTACAGAAACATGTCAGTGGAACAGTGCCATAACCATAATTTGACACCAAGAGAAATAAGTGTCTTCTTAGAAGGATCGATTCAAGCGTGTAATCACCACGGGGGATTGTTTCATATACTGGGGATGCCAATATATTAAAAATAACCTGTCATCAAATCCCTCAAAGTATGGAGAAAAATTATTTTCTCTCCTCAATAAAGTATGTTAAACTGACTCCTACATTTAGTGAATGTTCAGCTTATTCCTTCTTCGTGTTGGTGCTCATGGCAAGATGCTCTTTAATTTAATAGTTTTATCATATCATTAATATCATCACCATATAACATGTTTTTCCCCACTCCTTCCCCTTTTCAAAATGTAATGCTGTGACACGTTTACTCAGAGTACATTTGAACTGACATACTTTGTCAGTCACTTTTATCTGAGCCCATTTTTACTCAGTAATTTTACTTCTACTCAAGTAAAATGTCTCTTCAGTAACAGCAGTGAATGACCCTTCATTTGCTGATGTCAGTGTAGTGTCTCATCTCCAGTTGCTGAAGTTTCTACCTGCTGTACATTTCAACTTGCATTAGTTCTGCTCAGTCTCACAGGTCTCTGCTCCTTTTAGCAACTTTCATTAATTCAGCAGTTGTTTATATCCTATTCAGATCAGCTAGTGTCTTGGATCAACAAATGAAGTTGTTTGTAAGAGTGAGGTGTTTTTTAACTTCAGCGTAGAGGATTTTGATATTGACTTGTTTATTTCAACTCCATTGATGTTTGCTGTCTTACTTTTGACACACAGCTCCGCTCCATACCCAGAGCTGCTCTAGACTTTTTTTAGACCTGCTCTGTACACAGTAGCCTTCAGCATTGATTGGTTACATGTCACCAGTAATAGCCTATCAGATGGTGCTGTGGGTGGGACATTGCTCCAGACCACAGAGTGGTGACCACAGGCAGAGACAGGCAGTATTCTGTCCCAGTTTTTAAGAAGAAACTTTTCGGGGGCCCAATTTTCAAACAGTAAAATCTATAAAATATTTTGAAATTCACATCTCTTCAAATTTAAATGATTTATTCAAACTTGACTTAAAGCCCATATACTGCAAGAAATAAGACAGCTTGGAAAGATGGAACTTGTGAACATCCTTCCAAAAATAAACTACCTCTTCTCCATGACCCATGTCATCCCATCCTCGGGCTGGTTCTCCTCTCTCAATAGTGCAGTCACCAGTGTATTTTTCCATCTCTTATCTTTGATAATTGTAAATAATTTAACCAACTGATTGTTTGGCTACCAAATGCAAAACAACTGTTGAACAAAAATGTACTGGTTTGAATTCTAACACACTCTGTTCCCTACCACTGGGCTCAGATTTGTACCTGGGCCCTGGTCACCCTGCAGCACCACCTGTGGGCTTGGCAGGCAAACCCGTGAGGTTAACTGCCGGGTGATGCTTTCATTCACCAAGACGGAGGTGGACCTTCCAAAGGAGGAGTGTGGCAAGGAGAGACCCCACCTGGAGAGGCCCTGCAACCAGGGGCCATGTACCCAAGTTCCGGGCACTTCTTCAAGCCTCCAGGATCATGGAGCCTCTTACATCCAGATGGATGAACTGTACAGCTGGGACTACAGGAGCTTCACTGCCTGCTCAGCTACATGTGCTGCTGGTGAGGTTTCTGAAATGGGTGTTTGCAGTTGAAATGCTCTGGACTCTATTGTCTTTTCATGTCCAACTGGTTCTTGTCTATGTCCTCTACCCAGGGAAGCAGACAGCAGTTGTGAGGTGTGTTAACAGGAAGCAAGGTGATGAGGTTGAAGACTCTCTGTGTGATTCATCCAGCAGGCCACCAGTAATGTTACGCATCTGTAACCCTGAACCATGCCCCCCAAGGTGAGAGGGTCACTGACACCACTTCAAAAAACTCAGAGGCTGAATTCACTGTCCAGCTTAAATTTGAGCTGTTTACCACATTTGAATGTTACTGCTTGGTTATAAAAATGAATTGTGCAAAATTTACCAAGTGAATGAGACTTCATTTCATTGCAGTTGCACAGTGCACTCATGAGCTATGGCAGTTTATGTCAAGAGGTTGACAAAATGTCATGGCAAATTAATAAAGTACAAGTGAAAATTCTGGATCTGATGAAACAAAAAAATTGCAAAAAAATGTAAATACTGGAGCAAGAAAGTTGATTCCGGTATATGTGAAATAATTATCTATAAGCAAGTGTCCACATTTCTGACCTATCAACCACATCTCAGTCTTCATTAGTGAAAGGAAATGATTCAGTGTAATATTGCGTACATGAAGGCTGTAAGAGACAGTTTACAGCTCTAAAAATGCAAGTGGAGCTTGACAGAAATGGTCAGGGCCTATACTGATACACAAGTGATTTTTTTACTGATAGATGGTCTTCACCAAGGACTAAAAAACCACAGCCTTGGCTGGTTCTAGGGTTTGGCATGTTTACCATTACATTTTCCTTACTTGTTATTTGTATACTTCTTTCTTACCAGGTAGGCAGTGTCTCTTTGATTCAGTAGTGTTTCTAATGCATGCTCGCATCAACAACTTAACTGAATTTCACATTTAAAGTCAGTGTTTCGCCAACACTGTACGCAGGACATCAGGGAAGGGATGGGAGCTTAGACTGCTAATCTAACTGCTAAAATATGGGCTTATAGGAAATACATTGTTTAAAATACCAGAGTATTGTAATTCATTTGACACTACAGTGTACTATAATGACTCAGTATGGTAGAGTGTCACCACTTCTACAGCCCACCTCTTAAAATGGAGCCTGTGGCCTAATATTTAGCAGTATTTTGTGTCTAACTTACTATACTCTCTCTCTCTGTAGGTGGGAGGTGACAGCATGGACTAGCTGCTCTGCATCCTGTGGCGTTGGAATACAGACCAGGAGTGTGTTTTGCATGCGTCTGTTGTCTGTTGACCAGCTGGATATTCTGACTGTTTCAGAGGAAGAGTGCAGGGAATTCAAACCTGCTATCCTGCAACCCTGCAATCAGGTTGACTGTCCTCCAGTCTGGGAGACTGAACCTTGGCAGTTGGTATGGACTTCCTGTGTGTGTGTGTGTGTGTGTGTGTTTGTGTGTGTGTGTGTGTGTGTGTGTGTGTGTGTGTGTGTGTGTGTGTGTGTGTGTGTACTTGTACTTGCTACATAGTAAGGACCAAAAAAAGTATTTTACTAACAGAGTGAGGACATTTTGGGAAAGTGAGGACATTTTGGCCGGTCCTCACTTTTTGAGACACCTTCAAATCACATGTTGAGGGTTAAGACTTGGTTTTAGAGTTATGGTTAGAATTAGGTTTAGGTTAAGGTTAGGGCCAGGGTTAGGGTTAGGCACTCAGTTGTGATGGTTAAGGTTAGGGTAAGGGGCTAGGGAATGCATTATGTCAATGAGTGTCCTCACAAAGATGGAAGTACAAGTGTGTGTGTGTGTGTGTGTGTGTGTGTGTGTGTGTGTGTGTGTGTGTGTGTGTGTGTGTGTGTGTATTTATGTATGTGATTAAAAAATGATTGAACTCCTCCTTTTGTACAAAAATCTTCTGTTTCCTCCATGCAGTGCTCCCAGTCCTGTGGTGGGGGTGTCCAGGTGCGGAAGGTCTACTGTAAGCAGATCTTGTCCACAGGGGCCTATAGGAGGCTGGGAGACAGAGCTTGCTGGGGGGCCAAACCTGCCACTAACAGAGGCTGCAGTAACATTGACTGTCTGCCCTACATGACAGGAGGAGAATGGGGAAAGGTGAGTACTTGCATACAGAGAAATGAAAGAGATGACGAAGGACAGCTGGAGGCTACAAACTGGCATGAAAGCCACTGTTTCAATATTGGTACATTTCCAAAAGAATCAGTCTAATATAAACTAAGATCTGATCAATTCTACATTTATAAGAGCAACATATTTGAACAAAATTTTTCATGAACTTTATTGAACTTGTTCAAATTTGTGCCATTGACAACAGAAATTTGTCTTGACTTTATTTTGAAATACTTACCTGTCTTATCATTTCAGTTCCTGCCCTCATGTGCCTCCCACCCCATATCATCTACACCTGCCTACATTACTCATCTGCCCCTGATGTTCCTGTCCATCAGCCCCGTGCTTATAAACTCACCTGTTTCCCCTTCCCCTTTGCCAGATTGTCTTTGTGACCTTGTGTGTTTGACTGTTTGTTCTCTCAGTTTTGGCTCCCTGTCTATTCCTCTTCTCTGCTTGCTCCTGTTTGACCTGTCTGGACTGCCTGTGTATGATTTGCTTTGACAGTAAAGACTTTGCCTTTTGATACCAGCAGCAGTCTGCTGTGTGTCTCTATGCATTTGAGTCAGAATTTACTAGTTTTGTCACAGTACAATCTGGCCATGGCAGACTCAACAGAGAATGACACCATTTGTTATGTTTTACAAAGCCAGGGAAAGCAGTTGCATGACCATGAACTGCTGCTGACTAAAGCTGGTCAAAGGAGTACAGGATCTCCATATGCAACATAACACTTTGCAAGTTACCATGATGGAGCAGCTCAAGACCCTCAGTTGTGGCTGTTCTGGCTACTCCGAGATTCAGTCTACAGCTGGATCCATGCCATGAACTACGTGCCCCACCTATGGAAAGGTGTGCTGGAAACCCTGAAATCTGTCGCTCTTTCCTGTCTCTGTGCTTAATGACTTTCAGCCTCTAGCCGTTCTTCTACTCCATTGAGCTCTGGCATTCATGATTACCAGCCTCATGAGAAGAGCACAGGAGTGGGTTGCAGCAGAATGGCACTGGCAATCAACCATCTGCTTCGTCAGTGGAGACTTTATCAGAGGCAATAAAGAGAGTTTTTGTACAGTGGACTCCTGGTCAAGAAGCTGCCCGGGGTTTACTGGACCAATGACAAGGTAACAGCTGGGTAGCAGACTATCCCATCCTTTTCCAGACTCTAGCAGCTGACAGTGAATGAAACACACATTCCTTCACAGCCTGTCTGATGACATGAAGGACCAGCTAGCACCTCTTGATCTACCTACAGGTTTTGAGTCCTATGTTACTTTTTCCATAAGGACTGACAACTGTTTGTTTGAAAGAAGACAAAACAAGATCAACCACCTGGCCACCAGTAGAAGACCACTCCTTTGCTACATTCCAGTTACCACTCCAGCCTTGGGCCAACCACCAGAGAATAAACAAGAGCTCACTCTGGGGGCAGAGAAGAACTAATGCAAGTAAGTTGCACTCTCTCCCAATGAGCAATAGCCTCCGCTAAAGGAGCGGATGTTCATCTGATGCAGCCATCTGGGGCACTTTCTGGCTGCATGTAGGGCTGAAACAATTCCTCAAGAAACTCAATTAACTCGATTCAGAAAAGTCATCGAGGCAAATTCCTTGCATTGAAACTTTGTTTAATCCTTATGACAGCTCAGTAGTCATGAAACAGTTTCTGGTTTCATACTAAATCACAGTAAAAATGCCAGATGGTCAGTATTACCATTTTCAATTTTGATTATCACTGTAGTCGTTTATTAGCATGGTTAATTACTGTGGATAATTTAACTCGCAGTAGGTTCTGTAGCATCAACCAGCAACAGTCTCCCAGACACCTGCACAGCAAGCAACATGGGTTTGTTATGGCAGTCAAAATATGGTGTAAGGCAGTGGCAGAGCTCCAGGGATTTTTCAGCCTTCTAATACCTATTTATACCAAAGTTAGCAGTTTTAAATGGGCCTTTTAAACACAAGTAAACCTGCTAAAAAAAGGCGATTGTCTTCTTTAACCCAGCCTGACAAGTTTACCTTTCTGTTGAGAGAGATGTCATCACATGCACACATAGCATACAGAGTGGAGAGAGTAAACTAATTTTGACAGATAATATAGTAGCAATTTAAGCAATAAAACTTGATTTTTCTTAAACGGAAACCTTCTCCTTTTTATTTTATATATATATATATATATATATATATATATATATATATATATATATATAATATGTTACTGTTTTCTTATGTGTTCTTTTTTAATAGTAGTAGTAGTTAACAAAAGTTAGTTTATCAGATTACTCGATTAATTGATGGGATAATCAGGAGACTACTCGATTACTAAAATAATTGATAGCTGCGTGTCCAGCAAAGGCAGGGCTCACAAGTAAAATTACGTTTACTGGTGAGTTGAACTTCCTCTGCGTCGTCTTCACCCTCCATCTGACTGTCTGACTTGTACTCACCTAGTTTCTCCTGCTGGTTCCCTGCAGCTGGCAGTTTTTGTAGACTCAGCTAAAATTAGAACCTCCACTCCTTCCCCTTCAAATGTCAGGTAACCATTGAGATGTTATTAGTTTTCAATTTATTGACGCTCCACAATTTCCCCTCACTCTGTTTTCCAAGGTTAACTAAGCATAACCCACAGATTGACTGGTATTCTGGGGTGGAGTCACCAGTGTCAATCATTCCATCTGCTCTCCCCAAGCCTGTTGATTTCTCCTCAGAGTTTCCTAAGCTGTCTACATAGACTTGAAAGAGGTGTTTAACAAAGCCCGGACCACATCCCTACCTCCTCACAGACCATATGACTGCACCATTAATGTCCTTCTCTGGTTCCTCCTAAGGGCTACCTGAGTCAGACCATGAGCCTCCTAAGTGGTTTTGGTGGCTTTCACTAACTGAGGTCATGGTGGGTCTCATCTCTGAATGTCATGTTTGCATCCAGAATGAGATCTCCCAGAAGCCCAACAGGGATAGATAACATTACAACCAGGAGCTTGAGACTCAGGAGTTTGGTGTCCCAGCATCCATCCCTCTGGAGTCAACAACTGATATGGATCAAGTACACTCTGGTGTGTTTCTGTCACCTCACCTGGAAAAGGGCCCAGGCTGCTACATTCCTCCAAGTGTTATTGGGTGGGACAGAAGCTTTAGATGTTGGCCCAGGACCTCCCCCTCCAAGTGGAAAGTCAGAAGCTGGAACCCAGGTTTGTCAGTCTCTGTCCTATATCCAATAAGTTATTAATCCTGTGGCTGTTCAGTTGCGTCTTCCCAGGACAATAAGAGTTCACCCCACGTACATCATTTCCAACCCTGTCAAGACAAGGCCATCAGTTCCCCTCTCCAGGCCCCCTCCAACCCAAGTCATTAAGGGCGGTCCCACCTGAACTGTGAAGCGCTCGTTGGCAGTCAGCGATATTGAGGGCTGAAGTAAAAGTTGTGGGTTCCCTTCATAAACATTCTGGACATTCTGAACATTCTCTTATTCATTGTCATCCTGACCAACCTGGAACATCTGGAGCTATCCGTTAAAGGGGAGGGGGTCTGGGGTACTCTCACGTCTCATCTGTTCAGTTATTTATTTATTTTTTTCTTGTTTTTGTTCTGAAATACTTAACTGTCTTGTCGTTTCAGTTGCCATCCTCATGTGTCTCCCACCCCTCATCATCCACACCTGCCTCAATCACCCCCCTTTCCCTGATGTTCCTGTCCATCAGCAGCACGTTGTTTACCCTTCCTCTTTGCCAGATTATCTCTGTCAACTTGTGTGTGCACATTTTCTCCTAGTGTTTGATTCTGTGGTTTTTGAGTTAGTTTGTTCTCTCAGTTTATGGATTTTTGCTTGCTCCCCGTCTGCTCCTGTTTGCTCTGTCTGGACTTTTTAAATTCAACAATAAATGTTGGCTTTTTTTTTTTTTTTTTCTTTTACTGACCAAAATCTTTCATTCATAGTTAAGAGATCTTTACTGTCCGTCAATGGGAAATTTGATTTACAGTAGAGGGCGCACAAACACAACATACAAGAGGACATTGGCATTAGTCACAGCAAACAACTATATAATAAACATGAATCTGTTTGTTACCTTAACTATACATAGCATGTGCAAAAGTTGGCAATGAATGTTAATGCTGTTGTCAACTAAACATAACCCACTCTGGTGTTGAGTTACAGAATTGTTGAGTATCATTGTTCTATCTGACAATATGTATGTTGAATTCAGTTTGCCATAAACATTCCCATTATGTTCTGTTCTCTTTTACTCTGTAGTGCTCAGTGTCCTGTGGTTTGGGGATCCAGCGTAGGGAGCCACTGTGTTTCCAGCTGACGGGCATGGGCCACCAGGTGATGCTGGCCAGGGACCCGTGCTCAGGGTTACCCCCCCCCCCACTTGTTCGAACCTGCCGCATGATGGCCTGTCCCCGTAAGAACTCATATAAACACTCGAATATGTTCAAATACCTGTATGCACCTTAAATTAATAACTTTATTTGTATAGCACCTTTAAAAACTGGGTTTACAAAGTGCTTTGACAGACGATTAAAAGGCAATGGTAGTCATACACACACACACACACACACACACACACACACACACACACACTTGTACTTCTATCTTTGTGAGGACACTCATTGACATAATGCATTCCCTAGCCCCTTACCCTACCCTTAACCATCACAACTGAGTGCCTAACCCTAACCCTAACCTAAACCTAAACCTAATTCTAACCATAACTCTAAAACCAAGTCTTAACCCTCAAAATGTGATTTGAAGGTGTCTCAAAAAGTGAGGACCGGCCAAAATGTCCTCACTTTCCCAAAATGTCCTCACTCTGTTAGTAAAAAATTTTTTTGGTCCTTACTATGTAGCAAGTACAAGTCCACACACACACACACACACACACAAGTGATTTAAAAGAGGTTGCTGATTCTGCTAGCCTTATTTCCTCAGGCAGGCCATTCCAAAGTTGAGAGGCCCTGATGGCAGAAGCACAGTCATCTTTAGATTTAAGCCTTGACTTTGGAACGGCCAGAAGGGCCCCGCCAGAAGGGAGTGTATGTTTTTATTATATGTTGATGCCAGAGAGGGGGAGTTACAGAAAATTGTAGAAGATTTTGTGCCATCCAACAGTTAACAACATTGACACAGTATAAAACAGCAGGTAGGCTTTCTGGGTCTTCAGGTCTTACTGGAAGTGCAGTATCCCTGATGCCAACCCAGATTTTCAGACAGTCAATTAAATTGGCATGATCTACAGTGTCAAAGGCTGCACTTAGGTCTACAAGAATTAAAATTGCACTCTCTCCCCTGTCAGCCGGTAAAAGGAGGTCATTGGTTACCTTTTAGGAGGGCAGTTACTGAGCTGTGTAAGGCTCTGAAACCAGACTGAAATTACTCAAAGATGTCACGTTGACACATAGAAGCTAAAAGTTGGACTGAAACCACATTTTCTAAATCTTTAGAAAAGTTAATAAATTTGCCTAAAATTGTTCAGAATTAAGGGATCAAGGTAGGGTTTCCTTAAAAGAGGTTGGATCACAGCATGTTTAAAATTGGATGGAAAGATCCTTCTGCTAAAGATGCATTAATAATCAATAAAATACTGTGCCCAACTGTATCGATGACATCTTTGAGAAATTTAGTGTATAGTGAATAAGGTCAAGGCTGCATGTAGTTGATTTCATTTCAGTAATGGTTTTGGATTAAAAAAAGACAAGGATACAAATTCAAAATGGCTAAAATAACTATATAAACTACTGCTTTCTAAAACACAGTCAGGTGGGGTAATTTGTTACCTTATGTTGTTAACTGTGTTTCTTATAATCTAATCTTATAAAGTAGAAAATAGAACAGTAATTATTATTCTGTAACAGCACAGTGGACAGGTTTATGTAGTTTGTGTTCATTAAACCTGAATTTGAACTTCATCACTACTGACCTGAATCTGTTTCTCTACAGTGGCCCAGAGATCTCCACACACTACAACTTAAGAAAATACAAGGAAATAGACAACACAAACAAATTCAGAGAACGTCTTCATCAAGTTGACAACACGTGCTGCAAATGTGCACAATGCAACTAAATAGACAAATGAGCTGCAAGTAGTACAGATGACATGGGAAGCGTTTCCAGGGGACACAAAAAAGCTAGTCTTGCAGTGCAGAGAGATAAGACATTGGCTGCTGCTGTAGCTACTTCTCTGGCCTGCAATGATGTTGTTGAGAGGATGGTTTATATTGTCCAAGATGGCCTGCATCTTACAGTGCATGCATCTCTCCATAACAGTCTTAAGTGAGTCCAGACTCTTTCCAAGCATAAACTCAGCCTTTTTAACTAGCTTGTCCACTCTATTTGAGTTTTTATGTGAAAAAAGCATAAAGAAGAGCACTTGCAACCACTGACTGATAAAACATATGTAGCATTTCACTGCAAAAGTCAAAGGACCTGAGCTCCCTGAGGAAGAAGAGAAGGCTCTGCCCCTTCCTGTAGATGGCATCCGTGTTAAAGGACCCATCCAGTTTATTGACCAGGTGCACACCGAGTTATTTATAAGTGTGCACCATTTCAATGTCCTTCCCTCGAACATTGACTGGCTGAGGGGTGGGCCTAGACCTGTGAAAGTCAATGACGGTCTTGGAGGTGTTCAGAAGGAGGCAGTTCTTGTCGCTCCATTCACTGAAGGCCATTGTCAGATCTCTGAACTCTCCTTCCTGCCCATTTGTGATATATGCCACAATAGCTGTGTTATCCGAGTATTTCTGGATGTGGCAAGACTCAGAGTTGTATTTAGAGTCTGCTGTGTATACTGGATGAACAGGAATGGAGCCAGAACAGTCCCTTGTGGAGTCCCAGCGCTGCACACCACTGTCCCTGAGACACAGGGACAGCACAGCCTGACATACTGTGCTCATCTTGTGAGGTAATCCACAATCCAGGACGTGAAAGAGGGATCCACACACATCCCTTCTAGCATGACTTTGAGAATGGTGGGTTTGATGGTGTTAAATGTACTTGAAAAATCAAAGAACATAATCCTTACATAACTGCCTGGCTCATCCAAGTAAGAATGGGCCTGTTCGAGCATGTGGAGGACGGCATCATCCACTCCAATATGTTCCTTGTAAGCAAACTGTAGGGGGTCTAGTGCGTGTTCAACCTGTGGCCTCAGAAGGTGGAGTGGTAGCTACTCCAGGGTCTTCATGACGTGTGATGTGTGGGCCACTGGTCTATAGTCATTTATCTCGGCTGTGCTTCCTACTTTTACCAAAACAAGACATATTTTTCACAGGACCGGGACACTCCCTGTTTGCAGACTTAGGTTGAAGATCTTCTAGAGAGGTTCAGCCAGCTGAGCTGCACAGTCCTTGAGCCTTACCCTCACCTCATCCACTGTAAGGGACAGGGGGCATGACCCCAATGTGGAAGTTGTAGCTGCAGTGTCAGGGTTGCATCAGTGTGAAGGAGATGCCGTGGGAGAAACTGCAGCTGAAGTGGTGGGAGGGAGAACAGGTGAGGCTGTGTCAAAACTGTTGTAAAACTGGTTGAACTCATTGGCCATGTCCACATCACCTGATGTTACCTGGCTGTTCTTTTCTTTATAGTCAGTGAGGGTGCTCATCCCCGTCCACACCTCTTTAGTGTTGTTGTGCTGTGTTGGGGCACAGGTAGGAGCAATTTGGTTATTGGCTTATAATATTAATGATTATCAGTGATAATCACCAATATATATATAGATGTTTACTACAAGTAGTAACCTCGGGGCACCACCCTGTCACCAGGGACCAATGATCAAATTGATGGCTCAAAATACAGTCTCGGAAGGTTGGTTGAAGGGTAAATTTGAGCACTGACTGTTGTGAATCCAGCTGTTATCACAAATATAGCCACAATAATCACAGACAACGATGAGTTAAGTTATAACAGGATTTATTAATATGAGTAATGATTATTCAAAATAACATTACTTGATATTAAACCAAATAACAAACATTGGTTACTAACTAGATAAATACAGGCAAAACACATATGTAACAACCGTGTGTGTGTGTGTGTGTGTGTGTATGTGTGTGTGTGAGAGAGAGAGAGAGAGAGAGGGAGAGGATGGTGACGAGTGACGTGTCAGTAGGAACCAAGATGGCGGCAGCGTGAGGTACTCGCTAGAGCCAAGATGGCGGCTGGCCGCAGAGCGTGAATGGCGTGAACACGAGAACAAAGGGAGGGGCCTTGAGCTTTACGTGTCTGACGCGATCACCCTCTAGGGCCTGAATGTGAGTGAGATGTGGATGAGGTGCGTGATTGGGAGAAGAGAGGGAGAATAGAGGTGAAGAGAGGAAAGAGATCACAAGAGATTGTCACCACAGTTAATAATCACCACAATATCACTACACAATAACGGAGCCAGAGAACCGGAGTTTGTCTGGTCAGATATTGGTCCTTTAACTAGTGAGATTTGGCTTATTAAGCTGATCACAGTGAACGATCTAAAACAACAGGATATGCAGTACTTATAAGTCAGATAGCAAAATACAACACGCTACACTAACTATGTCTCTGCCCAGACATCAGCCTCTTCCTGTGAGTTGCTCCGATCCTTCAGAGTTAAACAAGAAAGTCCACTCTGGTTCTCCAGAGCTCGGTCCTTGGCTGGAAGCTCGGCGGGTCATGTCTTGCTCTCCTTGCGATGACAGTGTGATGAGTTCCTCGGCGGCAGCGGGAAGATCACAGATGAGAGACGGTGGACTTTGTTTTGTCCTTAACAAAGTCGGCGCTCGTCCTCACAGAACGTAAAAACAGCTGATTGCACAGCAATCTACGTCGGATCCGAAAAGAAATGAAAAACAAACAACAGCAGTCTGTTGTTGCCTGCGAGTTGCAGACTGTGACATGGGCTTTAAGAAGTTGTGGAAAAAGGTCAAATGTTGCAGATTGCTCCCTTTCAGCAGCCGAGTCGCGGAGAGAGCTGGAGTAGCTCTCTACTGTAACTGGTGCACGGGAATTAAGCGCAGGAGGAGGGTCACAGTGCCACTTTTATTACCTGAGTGACATCACCGGGGATTCCTGCTGGGAATGCCTGGCCTCGGCCAATGCCGGTGCTGAGTTTTCTTTCAAACTCCAATTTACACATAGGTGTGAATTGTGGGGGTGGTTTTCCCTCCTTAGCCTGGAGGGAAATGTAGTTCTCTCCTTTGTTCTTTCCATGAGGCGTGGTTTGAGACTCAGGCTTCTGGAGAGGCATGTAGGCCTCTCTTTTGTTCTCTTCAGGATGCATGGCTTGAGACTCAGGCTTTTGAGGGACATGTAGGCCTCTCCATTGTTCTTCTCAGAACTCATGGCTTGAGATCCCAACAGCTGCAACTTCCTCTCTACTTTCCTTTTGTAGTCCTCCTTCACCTGCTTTAACGTCCTCTTCAGCTCATGTTGCACACACCTTGGCTTCTCCCTGTCTCCAACCCTGAACCACCTTTTTCTGGTTTAGAAGGGTCTTTATGTTACTGGTGATCCAGGGTTTGTTGTTAGGGAAGCAGTGCACAGTTCTTGTTGGTATTACAGTGTCCATACAGAAATTAATATAATCTGTGGTGCAGTCAAGCATTCTATCAAGATCAGTGTCCTCGCCGTTACAATTTTCCTGTGACTCCAACAGTACATTCCAATCTGTGCACTCAAAACAGTCCCTTAGAGACTTGCTGGCCTCTGGGGTCCAGTTCCTGAATGAGCAGGCAGTTGTAGCCTGCCTCAGTACACAGGGTTTGTAACAAGGCTGAAGAAAAATCAGATTATGGTCTGATCTGCCAAGTGGTGGCAGAGTAGAAGCAGTATACGCCTCCTTGACATTTGCATACAACAGATCAAGTGTCTTATTTTCTCTTGTGGGACAGTCAACAAAGTGAGAGGTGAGGGTCACATGATTAAAATCACCTGATATTGCAATGAACACATCAGGGTGCTGGGTCTGTACTGTCACAACAGTCTCCTGAAAGATTTAACAGGCGACTGCAGGCTCTGCCCGTGTTTGTACGTAAATAATAGTGGCGACGATGTGAGAGAACTCCCTCAGTACATAGTAAGGTCTACGACCAACTGCCAACAGTTCAATATCCTTCTTTTTTTCAGGATTTATAATGATGAGTTTGGTTCTTGTAACTAAACTTGTTCAACTCAACTGACTGCTGACTGGAGTAGTTTTACATAAGCTAGGTTTATGTGGGGGAGGTGGCTAGCCTTGCTCTGTCCAAAGTGAGGAAGAGGAAAAAAAAAAACCACCATCTAAAATTCACTCGTCAACATTTTAAGCATGTTATTGCCCCAAAAAACTAAAAGTTTACTCCCAAATTGTCTTTAAGTTTATTTAACTTTTTGATTAATTAATTTACTCACTCTTATTCATTCAAGTTGCATCACCATTTTTTACTTTACAACAATGAATGAACAAATTTAACAGGTTGCAAGTACTAGTTCAGGTAACTTATAATTTCAAGGAAGCCTGTCTTCCAGCTTTCTTCTGTCTCAATAAAAATACAGACCAATGCATAAATATTAGAAATTATTGTTGGTATTTAAAAAAAACTACCCTCTCACTTTCCTTCTTTATAACAGGACACAATAAAGAGATAAGACCCAAAGATACCCAGAAGGCTCCGGTGAAGAACCAAGTCAAGCACAGTATGAGACATCCAGCAAAGGCCCGGGGCTTTGAGAAGGGGGTTAAACGGTGTCCACAGCTAATGAGTATACACCGCATCTACATCCAGACCCGTAAGGAGAAACGCCTTCACTTGACCATTGGTGGCCACGCCTACCTCCTACCAAACACCTCCCTCATCATCAAATGCCCCGTCAGAAGGTTCCCTAAAGCCCACATCCACTGGCTCAAAGACGGACACCTCATACCCAGCTCCAAACGCCATGGCATCACCAAATCCGGCTCCCTAAAGATCCAGTTTGTGGCAGTAGAGGACAGTGGGGTGTACAAGTGTGTTGCTGGAGCCACCTCAGATATCTTCACCCTTCAGCTGATAGGTAGTGACAGCAGGTCAACTGATAGACCATCTGCTACTAGTCCTGGTCCCATTTGGAAGGAGATGCTGCCTAGTTGCCAAAGTCACTACTCAGGCCAGAAGTTGATCTGGCCTAGAGTTAGTGTGTCTCTGTTGCCCCCTGGTGTCCAGGAGGCCTCACTGCAGCCACAGTTGAAGGAGAGGATGATTAATATCACCCTGCAGGCTGACAGAGGAGAGATCAAGCAGGAGCAAGCCTCAGAGCTCATCTCTTCACTGCTGACCCACATGTATGGTGCCCAGCTCTGGACCCCAACTACAGATGAAGGAGTAAATGCTGAAGGTAATTATAAACCCAGCTTTCTGTACTGTGCAATGTGTGGCTTTCCTTGATTTTTGTTTGTAGTCTAACTGCCAGATTATGTATTTTCCAGATATATACAACAGAGAATTTAGACATTTTTAGTTTATTTTTAGTCAGCTGAAGCTTTGTTCAGCCACACTGTCCCACCTGCAATGGGACAAACATGCATGTGCAGCCAATAACTGTTTAAATCCAAAGAATTGAATTTAAATTCTAGTGGAATTTATAAAGATACCAAATCTGCTAAATCTATTTACTTGTAAAAAGATCACTTTTAATAAAAGGACAATATGTGTCCATGATATTGGCAGACAAGTATACCAGTCTTGTTTCAATCCTATTGTAGTGTTGTTTGCACACAAACTTGACACTTTCTTACTCTTCTTCCCATCAAACTATCCAATTGATAGCAAACAGAGATGAAGGACCCTTCCTTCATAAAGGGACCGGCTTTCAGCAGGTCACAGAGACATGTACACCTAGATCATGGGTCTCCAGAGGATCAACAAATGCACACAAGATTGTAGTAAAGTAAATGACCCAATCCTCCATTTTGTAACAATAAGACTCTGGTATTTGATTGTTACATTTATAGGAAAAGTAACACCACCAACTCTTCCTCTATCCCTCTTTAGATAACAGAATCATAAATTAGGCTGCAAGCTACACTCCCGACTAGAAACCGGCAGTTTATTCTTCACAGACACAGATCTGAGTAAAATTATAAAATCAACTATCTAACTATTCTGGAACCTTATGAGATGTGCTGGTTTAGGAAGTCAATCCCTAAATTTCTAACCCATAGATCTGAGATGTAACATATAGATTTCATATGAGCACACTCACCATTCTTCACACAAGGTAACAGACACTAGTGACATCCACAATGTCTTTACTGTTATTACTATTATAATCAAAGGACTACTGTGTAACCCACACTTATTTACTATTAGCTTTAGGAAATACTGATAATGTTGTTTGATCAGTTGAATGAATGAAAACTTTATTGCCCTAAAGGGAATTTGTCCTGCACACAGAAGAGCAACGTTGAACAATAAGCGCAGACCACAATAAATAACAAAAAACTATAAAAACAACACCAACATCAACTTTAAGACATCAATAGCAAGGGGTCAAAACATTTTATAAACTAACTGTTCAAATGATGGTAGAGAAACATGGACATAAAATCATCAGTCCAGTTAACCCCTTGTATTCTTACTATAAGGTCTTGAAGGATGTAGGCAATATGAAATCCGTGTTTGTAATGTTTTCTTCCTGTCATTATTAGTGCCATTAGGTTTATATGTTATATGTCCTTTAATGTTTTATGATCATGGTGGAAGATGGGCGTGTGAGTTTTATAGATAAACTCCAGTTTAAACTATTCAAAAGTTCTATAGAAAGTTAATTGCTCCTCGAGTTGAAACAAAAGGAGAGGATGGGTAACGCCCCTGAAACTTGTGCCAGCCCCCAGGGGATAAAACTGTTGTGATCATGTCACACATTGCTTTTTGTCTCTGTGCCATCTTTAGCACTGCTTTTTGCTAACCGTGAAGCTTTGCTTCTGTCACTTTGCACTTTATCGTTTTGTCCATGTGTTCTTTGTCCTTCTTCTGCCACGTGCTCCAAGTAACTTTTTCTTTGTCTGCACGTGCAATCTTTTATTTATATAAGCCAAGTCAAAAACAACCGAAATAAGCAGCATAAAGTGCCTCGAACTTTTTAATAATTACCACAATTCTAATTGTTGACTAATTGTTATTTTTGAGTCAGCTGGCTAAGGCCAGTCTCCTCTAAAGTTAAGCATATCATAAGTTAAGTAAGTGAGCGTTATCTCACATCAACCCACAAGAGATGCAGGCAAATAACACGTTCTGCCCAAAACCGCCTGCAGAGACGCCCACAAAGAAATCACGAGTGCCCCAGAAAGAGAGGCTGCTGGCAGACTACATCTTAAGGTGAAACCACTGAGAGATGCAGAAGAACCATTACTTTGTTAACGGAGGATGCCTCTGGGAAGATCCACTCAGAGTCCAATTGCTTACTGCTGCTTTGTGTTCCACCCAAGAGTCTCCAGCTACAGTGCAACAGTAGGCAAGATCTTAACATTCTGGTCATGACTGGGTTGATGTTGAGATAAAATGATATTCAATCATCAGATACCATTCTTAGACATAGTAGTAGCTCATCATGTAGTTGTATTCCCATATTTGTGAATAGCCACTGTTGTTTCTTAAATAGCGATGATGTGATGATGATGAAGAAAACTCAGCTGACACCGTCTTGCTTGTATATAAAGAGGTTTATTACAAAGAAGTCCAGCATCAAATCAAGCACCATGGATTGCCTGAGAGAGGAGTCGGAGCCAATATGAATCTCCCCTGAATAACAGCTCCAACTCCCCACTTATATAGGTTGGTTGTTCTCGTGAACCTAAGGTAAACATATGATTTCCTATAAAAACAGGAAAAGGGCTTCATCACATAAGATGAGAAAGTCATCCATCTCCCAATGACACCTAGACCCTTTGACCTAGAACCTCTTAGCTAAGGCCCTTAAATCTTTTTGCCTTCTGGCTAAACATACCAAACCCATAAATTCAACATATAGAACTTCAGATACTACACCACCACATATTCTCTCCCACCATTGCTTAAACCTGGTCTGCTCCATTTTTCATCCTTATAATTATTGCATATACCCTGTAAATAGTAGTGTAGTTAATAAATCTTTTAAACTCAGTTGTTGTGCTGTTGTGTTTCTTGAATCAAGAAGTCATGGCTTCTGATATTAGACTGATCAAATGAATTCATGGATTCATACATTTTTGTCTCTTCAGAGAGTGGTGCCCCATTTAACGAGGATTTCAAATTATAAGATTGTGGCCTTGGTACCCTACACTATTACTCTTGTTCCTTATGTTGTTTTTGTATGTGATTTGTCCCACAGACAAATTACCCAACTGGTCAGAGCACTCTTCATTGGACATAGCTGTGAACAGAGCAGTGATCATCAGACAGCAGCAGACCCTTCCACCAGCTTTTCATAGGAACATCAATGTCAGCATCGGACACAGCACCCTCATAACCAATGCCACCCAATCGCTGACCATCCTCTGTCCTGCAGATGGCTTCCCACCTCCCAAAATCAGCTGGACCAAAGATGGAGCTCTGGTGCAGCACAGTGACAGGTAACATACTGGAGCTAGTGCTGACCAGTTAAAGAAGTGTTTCACAAATTTCTAAGACCTTGCAAACTTCATTGCAGTACTTTGAACATGATATCATATATCAAACAGTGTAGGTCTAGGCAGCAAAAATACATAGTAAAGTCTGTTTTCCAGAAGAAACTCAAACTCAGAACAATATATAGTATATGGATGAATAAAAACATGGTTGAATGAACTTGGGCACCTATATTTGTGTGATAGACGTAAGATGAAACAGCCCTTTCATCACTGACATGATATTGTGAATTTTGCTCTACAATGTCAAAAGGAAAAATGACATTATCACCCCCATCATGCAATTTCAACATTTTCAGCACCCCCTGTCATGTTTCAGTATATATTTACAGGGTCCCCATTTATCCTGGAAAACAGTTAACCAGTTTTTCAGTCGTGGAAAACACATGGAAAGTGAGAGAAAAAAGTAAAATATCCTGGAAAATTAATTCAGCATTCTCTATTTTCCGGCAAAGTTATGTTCAGGATCATGTTAACGTTCAAATTGTAGGCTAGTTTAATAAGCTGCTATTGGTTTTGTTTGGTAATGTAGTGAATGCACACCAAAGTCCCATCACATGCTGTAGGTTGAATGATTTACAGCTGAAGTGGCAGAAACATTATCCTTAAAAAGTTACTGTTGGCTGCTATCTGTGGTAGTTTTTATTAGGTTTATAGATGATGTATTCTTTTCAAGTTGTTTTAAACTGTTGAATAATGGGTTAGAATGGTTAGCCCCAGGTATAAGGTTTGTGATTGGTGATTGATTGGCTTGAAGCAAAGGTTTCAAATGTGTGTTGGTTAATTGCTGAGAGTTGGTTACTAATAAAGCCAGGGTCAATACAATGAAAAGGAGCCCAACTGTATGTTAGTTAACCCCGGCTAAATACTCCCCAACAGCAGTTAGCATCACTTCAAAACCATTGCTGCACTGTTCAGGTAAAACAGACCATGATATGACCTGAAATGTTTTAGCTTTTGTCGTGGCAGCTCACAGTGGGTGTGATAAACCTTGTCAAAGACTTCTCTTCCTGTTACAATTAAAGGGGCTAAAGTGTGATAAACTGATAAGACCTAGCAGCATGTAAAGAGATGATTTCATAGTTAAGTGTAGCCATGTATAGATAGCACTTATTTTAAATCAGACTTTCACAGGTAGGAACATGTTCAGGGCATCAGGGCAAGCAAGGCAAGAAGTGCTTGCCCACTTAAAGCTAAACATAGACATCAATTACTGAAGTGGATGCGATATCTCGGAACAGCTTTCTGATGGTGCTAATGCCTGTTTGCATTCATTATATAATTTACTACCCTCTTGTGGTGGTAGCAGGCTATTGTCCCTGCAAGCTAGCTTGCCTTACAGCTGTTACACCTATTGTTTCTGTCATTTTCGTGGATGTGAATGTGTCCCCTTGACAAAGGCAAGCAGATAGGAAAGCAGCTTAATTTGGAGGTTTGCACATGCACATTGACGATAAGCCTGGGATGACTGACTGGTGATTAATTACAGCGAAAGTGTGCTAGGCAAGCTGTCCTTGGCTCAGCTTCTACTGTTCAGAGATCAGTTATGATATTGGAGGATCATGCGCATGCTCAGGCCTGTGGGAAAACTAAACCTGTGCATTAAGCGTTAAGAGGCAGCAGTTAACAAGTAAATGAGCAAATGACACTAATTTATCATCTCTGTGCAAGATCGTCAGTAAGTTTGAGATGTTTGAGACAGAATATTGTTGCAGGAGTAGAGCAGCTGCTCTCAGGAAAAAGTACATAGGTTGTGTGCATGGTGGGAGAGAAAGAGAGACAGACAGAGAGATAGGCCGAGAAAGAGAGAGAGTGTAAGAGCAGTGATGCTAGCGACGTGAGCAGAGAGTTTGCTTGTTAGTTAAATAAAACGTACATAATAGCAGTGCACTTTAAGTGCACTTTAGGCTGTTTGTCAGTAAATAAATGCTACGACTCCTCAAGACCGAAGTTTCTGCATCTCTGTTCAACTTGTGCTTCAAGGAAAGGTTAGCAACACTGAGGCTGGAAAACACAGGATTTGACATTGTCAAAACTGATTTTTTGTTGTTGCTCTATTCTGCACATTTGATATGTGTAGTGTCAGTTTGGGAGAATAATCCTAAAAATTCTTCAGACAGGAAGGAGAAAGGTGAAGATGTCCAGGCAGAGAGCAGCAAGATGCAGGAGAGAGACTTTCAGCACAGGAAAGACAGACAGCACAAGGTCATGAGACAGGACAGGCCCTGAATTTATGAGAGGTTTGCTGCTACTGTCATGAAAAGGTATGTTTTAGTCTGTCTATTAGTCTATTTTTTTAGGCTACTTTTGTAAAAGTCACCACATGCCACTGGTGTATGGTGTGATTCTTGTCATCACCAATCACCAAAACAAATTCCTTGTATGAGGAAACATACTTGGCAATAAAACTGATTCTGATTCTGATTCTGATGAGCTAGATCATCACTGAAAATGTCCTTGAAATGTCAAACATGTGGAAATGCACAGTGGGTTTTTCCCAAATAGTGTTGTCTACAGTGACCAGCAGAGGTCCCCACATGTTACCAAATTATTGTTCACTCTTTGACCAAGTAAGTTCATATTTTCCTATGACCAAGCTCACTTTTTACAGCTGTTGTTGGTTGTAGCAGACACTACAACTTCAGTCCTCAGCCCTACATTAGTCCTACATAATGAACAAATCAATCTGCCTAATTGATAATGATATTGCATTGATCATTATCATGTTCACAGTAGGCAATGTTGAGGCCATTTATTTAATTATTGAGCGCAAAATAACCAAACTACATATAATGAAGCTATTTTACACATCTAAGATTGATTCTAGATGGAGTGTCAACATACACCAGACTTCATTCATTCATTCATTCATTATCTATACCACTTATCGGCCTAACCTCAAAATTTAAATAGACAAATAATAAATTGTCTGTCCATATATGGTTGTATATTTACATTTTAAACAATGGCAATTCTATCTTCTGGCTTTTATTTGAAATTTCCTTCCGTGCCACCTGAATACCTTTCTTCATTCTTCAATTCAACAGAGAAAAATAAAAGAAAGGAATTTAGAATAAATGAATTCTGACTGTTTTTCCAAAAACGGCTCTGTTTTTTCATTTTTTCTTTCGTTCAAACAAAAAAAATAAACTGCCTGAATGTACATGGACCTACACAGACCTACATGGACCACCAAACCACCTTCTGATTTAACTGAAATGCCTTCCATTTTAACTGATATCTACTAGTATGTGTGCAAGCTTTTCATTTGTATATGTGAGGGGTTTTCAGTTGTGGATGTGTGAGTGTTTGAGTTGTGTATGTAAAAGCTTTTCACTTGTGTGTGTGAGGTTTTCAGTATAATATGTGAATGAGTTTTGTTTCATATGTGTGTGAGAGGAACTTTTTTCAGCTGTGTATAGAACGAAGATGTGTAAAAGCCTTTCAGTATTACATGTAAAAGGTTTCAGTAGTTTTTATGAGAGCTTTTCAGTTGTGTATGTGAGCACATCCTTTTTCAGTTGTTTGTGTGAGAGTGTTTCAGTAATGTGTGTGAAGTATAGTGCATTTCAGTATAGTATGTGAATGAGTATGGTTTTATATGTGTATACGCATGGTCATTCTAGATAATGTCCCTTATGGCCCCTAACAAGGTTTGATCCAAAAATAGAAGCAAACGATAAACTTTTCAACAAGAAACACTGGAGAGGTTTTCAGTGGCCTGGAGTGAGTGAGGTGCTGGGGTTTTTCTACTGAGCTTGAAGACAGATGAATTGCAGGTGTGTCAGGTAGGCAGTGCTGCGCCACGCCCCTGTTGGAAAGCAGACACCCACCTACACACAGAGAGAAGGGAGGAGACACAGGCGAAAAAAAGCATACACAGGAAACACTGGGGAAAATGCTGAGTCACAGTAGGGCTGTGACATTATTTTCCCAGAGGAAAACCAGCGCTCGCCTGCTGGTTTGAGCATCTGCTCATGTGGTACACACCCTAACCACTCCACCATCAGGCCACCCCTGGAGCATAAGTCTTAATCCACTTTTTTTCACCTCACAACTTAGCACACTTAGCCACTAAAATGTATATATAATGTTAATTTGTCCAGTAAAGACATTCAAATCTGTGGCATTTGAAACTTCATAAAATAAATACTTACAGTTTCAGATTCACCACCACTCATCACCAACTCCACTACTGCTACAACCAACCTCAGCTGGTCAACAATCCATAACACAGTTTGAGAAGACCAGGATATGGGGGGTGCTTGACTATGATCTGGCAGCCTTCAACTTCACTCTTTGTCACTATAGCTCTTTGTTTTCATAGCTACGTTGACAATACACAACTACATATTTCCCTCGACCCAAATGACATCAGTGCACTACACTCCCTGACTACCTGCCTGATCACTCAGTGGATGAGCAGTAATTTCTTCAAGCTAAACAAAAAACAGAAATACTGTTGGTTGACCTCATAGCCAAAAGAGATACTCGCTCTACCAAGCTTGGAAACCTCAAACAATACAATAAAATAGAAGTAACAAGTATGGGTGTAATTTTGGACTCTAATCTAAATTTCAAATCCCACATAAGTAAGGAACCAAGACAACTTTCTTCTACCTCAGAAATATTGTCAGAGTGTGCCTTGTTTTTAACTCAACAAGACACTGAGAAGCTCATCCAGGCTTTTATCTCAAGTAGATTGGACAACTGTAATGTGCTTCTCACTTCCAAAAAAGTTGATTGAGAAATTACAGCTAATTCAGAACTCTGCTGCTACACTTTGGCTCCATGTGTCTTTTAGAATTGATTTTAAAGTTCTTTTACTTGTATACAAAGCTCTTAATGGTCTCACACCCTCTTACATCAGTGATTGTTTGTTGGCTTCTAAATATTCCAAATGTACCCCAAAATAAACTGCAGAAGAGGCCTTCATCCTTTACGCCCCTAAACTGTGAACACCCTACCAAGAAATATTAGAGTGGCAGATTCAGTGGACATTTTCAAACGACAACTGAAAACATACCTGTTCAAGTAGCTCTTAGAATTGTTGATTTATTGAATATTATTTTATTTCATTTTTATAGTGATGTTGATAATAATAATAATAATAATAATAGTTATTATTATTATTATTATTATTAATTTTATTTTTTTCTCTCTTTTATATTTGTCTAAGCACTTTGAGCTGTATTCATCTGGCAGAGAGCTGAGGTCTTTGTGGTCCACTGTTAATGCAGGAAGCTGTAGTTCATACAGAGTGTGAACAATGAATCATCTGTGGAATTTTTGGCTGTTCTTTCTGTGTTTCAGAGCTGTTTCTTGATTTGCAGTTCAACATTGAGTCTTTCTGTATCTAAATTAATTCTCTACTCTTCTTGAACAGAGCCACCTTCTCTGTTCAAGCTAGCTGTCTGTCAGAAAGTAGTGTGAGCAGCTTTTCAGGTTCTAATCTGTTCAGACCAGCTTAGTAGACAAATTGTATGATTTTCCTGTCTGTCTGCAGAGTTTCGTGGGATAGCTCTGGGGGACTTCACATCCTTCAGCCCAGAGCATCTGACAGAGGCCAGTACAAGTGCACAGCCGCCAACATTTATGGCTCTGACTCAGAGACATCTCAGCTACTGTTGGCAGGTTTGTTTTTTCTTTGCTATCACCAAAATACATTTTATTTACCTTTATTTGTATAGCACCATTTCATGTGAGAAGTAACAGCACTTACATGTTTGGTCATGTGTGCACAGTGACACATAACAAAAAATACACTAGTTAGCTCAGAGCAGACAATATTCTAAACAATATATTGACACAACAGTACAACACTTACACAGAAACCAAGAGACTATTAGCATTAATCAGGAATCTGCCTAGACACTATATTCAATTAAAAAACAAACAAGAATAAGAACATATTAGTAAAGCTAGTCAATGAATCAATAAAAAGCTTTAGCTTCATCTTTACTGTCTTATTTTAGCAACTTATCATGATAAAACTAAGTACTAAATTTAACTAAACTTAGAGCACTGCCTAGTCTGATGGTAAGTAGCTTTGCAGGTATCTGGTAATAAACCAAAGTATAGGTCAATTTAAATTTTGACCTGATGATGATGCTGGGTGAAAAGTTATAAGATTACCTCGGTGTTGAGGATTCATCTTCTGGTGATCATGAATAAACTTCATGTCAGTTTGAACCTGACTCACATTGCTAACATGACAAAAGAACAGTAAAACCTCTTTGAATGTAATATTAGCAACATTTTGGATTATATGTCAATTTACACTATAATTTTGAAAATTAAAACTTTCAACTTGCACTGTAACAAGCTCAAAGAATGAACTACAGCATAGTGGTTAATGTGTTCACTTAAGCTATTTCAGTTAGACAATACATTGTTGTTTATCTTATACCAATTTATGACAGTGTTTTCCCCGTACATTCGTTATATAACAAGGATTAGCGTCAGTAACTTTCTCAGGGAGATGACATTTTCACCTTCATTACTGCATGACTGACATTCTCTGTCTGTGTGAACATTCAGAGCCACCGGCCATTGCAGTATCACGGGGCAATGTTTCAGAACAAGGGGTAGTGCTGGGCCACAACCTAAGGGCCATTATTGGGGGACGAGTCAGAGTTCGCCCGGGCATCAACCTCACTCTGGACTGCCCTGTCACTGGTAGGTCACAACACTGTATCATGTAGGACTGTAGGGAGGTAACAAGTCATATTTGTCAAAGAAAGCTTTGGCACAGTGGCTGGTCACTAGCTAGTCAGGCCAGCGGGAGAAACACTAATGTGCATGTGCAGTGAGCCACATGAACCTGCAAGCTAAAAAAACTTTCTTGCCCCATAATGGTGGCTGGTTCTTAAACAAATAACTCTCTTACTATCTCCCTTCACATACACACACACACACACACACACACACACACACACACAGTGATGGTGTCACATTGGCTCTCAGTGCTATGGTGTTTTCTAACCAGCTCAAAATAGCTTGTCTTCACCATTTGGTAATTGAATGTATTGAGTGAAGCTGTGTGTGCGTGCGTGCGTGCGTGCGTGCGTGCGTGCATGTGTCAGCAGGCTGTAGGGCTGAGACAAATCAGACTGAAAATTACATTTCATCAGAACAGACATGTAGGTAATAACAGCAATGCAAGATACTGTCTTTTTTTGACAACTCAGGTGTTGAAACACATCTCTGGGGCGCCCTGGTGGCTCACCTGCTGTAGCATTTGCCATGAGGGCCTGGTCTTAACCACAGTAGCCCAGATTTGACTCCAACCCAAGGCTCTTTACTGCATGTCATCACCTCTCTCTCCCTGACCTTCCTCTGTCTCTCTTACTATGGCCATCAGAATAAAGGCAAAACATGTCCAAAAAATAATTTAATAATAAAATAATATAAAATGGCATCCACACTACTCCGGACTTTTGGAAACACTGCTGGCAGTGAAAGCTGCATGTGGACTGGTTCTGATGCAGTGAGTGGAGAGTGACTGTAGTGGTATGTAGTCCAGCCAAGGTTTTCTTCCACTACACAGATTTATCTCAGTAATCAATACCAGCTTCAATTGAGGTGAGTGTGTGTCCACTGACATTTACTTAGTACCACTATTTCTACCTTGTGCCAATCATTGATCTATCTACCATGTAGTCCTATTATCCACCTTAAATTTAGCAGTAGTCTTCAGCATCATTTTTTATCTTATTTCTGTTTATTAACGCTTCTTCAATTATTTTAATTGGTATTTTATTCATATGTAAATAAACTTTGATATTTATACTTGTAGTCACAGTATACATTTTATGGTTCTGAAATTTTAAATTTGCTTTGTTTAGGGTTTTAGGAGTCTCTGACATATGAAGAGACAGTAAAACTTTTCTTCAGCCTTGTCTGTTGTCAAGATGTTTGACCCTCCTCAGTCACACTGTACATTACAGCCTGAAAATCACTGTGTAAATATATTGTACATACAGGGCACCAATTAAATACTTACTGGTACCCAGTAGGTAAAAAGAAAAATAAACATATTTGTGATGGAGTAGCCTATAAAAAAAATGATCCTGTAATTTATAACCCTGTAAGTATTTTTTTTAATTACCCATTACATATTAAATAATTGTAGGGTATATACAGTGTACCAATAGGCTTAACCCATAAGTTCTTTTGCATTAGGCATGTCATAAAATAGGAAACTAAAAGCCGAACTATGATTCAGTAAAGAACACACAACCAAAACAATTAAAGTCAACTTTAATGCAATGCAGTGAACTGACATTCATTGTGCATGTGCTTAAAAAAAATCAGAATATGTGATAGGCGCACTGGAGGAAAGCTTGAATAAAATTTGAAAAAACATTCACACTGTTATGACAACTGTTGTAATATTAATAAACTTACAACATTTCAGTCTGGCAGACTTTCACGTCAGGGGAAGTATCACAACTGTTCCACATGTTAGGTTGCCCCAGTTATTGAATCACAGAAATCAATCAGAGTGCATACATTTGAAAGGAAACACTATAACAGCAACAGAAATGTTGTTATCATCCTTCTGATAAGTACCTCAGAACACCATTACTTGATATCAAGAAGAGCCTCAAATGCATGTTGCTTAAAGTGAATGTTGCATGCTTGGTATGAGGATGCTGTTCTCTTTTTGATCATCCTGTGGATGTGACACTGCCAGTTTAAAACAAGTTTAAAAACATATACATAACTATTTTATAACTGTAGCTATTGTAGTAACACATTTCACAGTTTTGTGTAAATATGTCACAATTTTAAATTATTATTATATCATAAACCATTTCACTGGTATATCAACAATCATCCATTTTTCCCTATCAGGAATGTGCAGGGGATATTAGGGGCCCAAATTCATAAAAGGTGATTTTTGCAAATAATTAAATAAATAGGCTAATAAATTAATAATTAATGATAATTAATAAGTTAAGTAATAAATCAGTTATCACAGTTAATAAATCAGTTAATCACATCCTGTTTAACCCATCCCCCATTTCCCTCTTGCCCCCACCTTGCTATGCAGTAAAGATTTTACTATACATTGTAATTCTTAATAGGTGCTCAATACTTTCACACTTACTTTCAATTTAATTTATTTTTAAGTCCCTATTTTTAAGTGAAAATTGTTACCCTTAACTCCCTAAATACTTGTTTTATTGATACCTAATACATACAAAATAATTATACTGTAAATTGTACTATGGTATCTCAAGTGTTTCCTAGCCTACTTATTGGTCCCTCTGCACTCTCTGTGTGTCAGGTGTTCCTCATCCCACAGTGACATGGCACAGGAAGAATGGACCATTAGATTCCAGTGCTGTCTCCCTTTCCTCTGGTTTGCTGTGGATCACAAATGTTTCTTTGCACAGCCAAGGCACCTACTCCTGCACTGCCACTAACCCCATAGGAAAGTCCACTGCCTCTACGATCGTGCAGGTCTCCGGTGGGTACACAGACAAATTGTACATAACTTCTCATCATATAGAACTCTGCACAACATGCACATAATAGATAACAGAAGAGGTAACAAAATCTGGAATAACATTTTGGGTGTGTGCACTTTTGTGTGTGCATCTGTGCAGCTCCATATCTTGCTGGAGGAGGCACGATTGTTCCAGTCTCACGAGAGCGGAAGAGGAAAAGGGTCCTCATGGCGTCACCCCATGGAACAAGTATTTTTATCAAACCTGGAGACATTCTACGAATAGGTACAGTACATGCACAAACTTTCTCACATGCAGTAGTTCTCCCCAGCACCTCGGAACGCACTGTAAAATGTAAAAGCAGTCGTGTTCCCCTTCAAGCATTTTCTGCAGACCATTAAAATGTCCAATATGTACATTCAATCTGCTTGTTTCTTTAAAAAGGTTGTCCAGTAGTTCCTGACAACAGACTGCCAGTGCGCTGGGACTACAACAACCAGACCATAAAGGGGGTTTCACGTCTAGCCCAGACCCAGGGACCTGGTCTGGGTCTTCAGTACAGGATGCTGGTGGGGGGTCGTGTCCTCGAGGTCGATACACTCCAAGTGAAGTTCTCAGGCCGGTACCAATGCCAAACCCTCATCAACAGTACCAGACAAATGCTGTATGCCTGGATATACATTCACAGTGAAGGTGAGCATTAAGTTGACCTGCATGCATGTGTGGAGTGTGTGAAGATATAAACCTGTGAAGATACCAGCAGAGTACTTTTTTCATGAAAAGAATATTCAGTTAATGTTACTATAATATGAAATACTTGGACTTAGTAGTACAAATTATAGTTCATGCAGAGCACAATGATGCAGTGTAACTACATAAATGGTGATTAAAACCTTTAAAAATACTAGTTTACTTGTAGGTGTACCTTTGATGGACCCTGATTTAGAACACAGTGTTCCCAAGGTCAAGAAGGGAGTAACGTTCAAACTTAATTGGAAATTCTTTTTTTTTTTTGAAAATAGAGTTTTCATAGTTTTGACCATGCTGAGTTTACTCACTAACTCACCAAACATAAGATGACATTTTTTGTCTCGACATTACAGTTATTTATTTAAAAATTTATAAATTTGAGCATATGCCCCTTGATATCTTGCTTTCAATGAGGTCCTCAGACAAAAACACAAATTAATAGGCAGTGAAGCAAAATAAAATAAAATAAAAATATAAAATGATCATCACTTTATTAATGAAGAGGAGGTTTGACATCTGCAGTGAAATGCTGAAGATGTTTTAGCAGTTATTGGTGGCGAGTGTACTTTTTTATGCTGCAGTCTGCTGGGGCAGCAGCATGTCAGACAAGGACACAAGGAGACTGGACAAGCTAGTTCAAAAGGCTGGGTCTGTACTTAGTGGGAGTCTCGACTCACTGAGGACTGTTTCGGAAAGATGCATGCACTGTAAGGTGCAGCCATCTTGGACAACACCAACCATCCTCTCCATAACATCCTTGCAGGCCAGAGAAGTAGCTACAGCAGCAAGCAACATCTCATCTCGCTGCACTGCAGGACTGAGAGGTTCAGGAATTCCTCCCGACTGCCATCAGACTAGTTAACATCTCAGTCAAAGGCTGTGGATCATGTCATGGACTAAAATCCTATCTATCTCACTGACTGACCTACTGACCTACCTACTTACCTACCTACCATAATCAACACAATCAGTATCATAACGTCTTCAAAAAACACTACATCTGTTACATGTATCATGTAACATCAAAAACTAACCAGATATGAAGTAAATAGTGCAGTGAAGTAGCTGCCGGACCAAATGAAATGCTGTCAATAGTACTGAGCCTCCCTACAGTCACAAATATAAAAATACAGTCAAAAACAACAAGTATATTTGCAGTAAACAAGAAAGGAAATTTCAAAGTCATCAAACAAAGTTAAATATCAGAGAGCGAGTCTCCTATACCCCTTTTCCACCAAAATTAGTGGTTATAGGCAGGTTTTTTAAACATGGGTAAACCTGCTAACAAAAGTCCCTTTTCCACTGCCAGTCGAGTTTGCCTCTGTTCAGACTGAGAACACACACAGCGGCAAGGAGCAATGTCATCACATGCACTTACAGAGCACACACACAGAAGCAGTGGAGTGAGCCACTAGCCACCTTGCAAACTGGTTAAATGGACCTGTCACATCTCATCCCCAGGTTGGTACTCCGCTTCAGTGTGAGATGCTTTGGTCAGTGATTGCGTGTTTTTAAAACTTATTTTGAAACTGCTCTTACTCTCATCCCTGTGCGCAGAGTACCCTCTGTGTTTCTGGTTTAACAGCACCGTGCTGGATCGGTGACAGGTCTGTTTACAGCGACTGTGCTCCGAAAGACATTACAGACACAAAGGGATGAAAATTAGCGGGTTCACCCAGATTTTGTGTTTACATCAGTGTCGATCGGAGCCAGAGCCTATAAATACCCACATCTACTGCAGAGTCATTTGATCCAGATGTAAATGCCAATTAAATCCTTTCCATTGCCTACAAAAGCCTGATGTTAATGTTGCTGACTTATCTGGAACGTAAAACAAATGTTACTAATGTAACTACAATTCTATAAATCCTGGATGATTGCCAGAGGCGGTGCTTTAAGCACTGGATCTTCCATCTCGCGTATGTGCAGATCAAGTATTTCATATTAATAATGTCACCCATGACCCCAGATGACCCCCAGACAGGCTATAATCTTCTGGTCTCATCAGGGAGACTGTTCCGACAGAACCTTGTCACAAGCACGCAAGGATTCTGAGTGGCTTAAGTCACCACTCCCCCGGAGGAGGCTTGTTATGGGAGAGGAAGTCTGCTGCCTGGTTTCTCTTTACTGGAAAATACATTGCCCGCAAGCTGGTCAGCCGCAGGACTGCCCATGTAAGCAGTTCTTGGGATGCCCTCAGTAACTGTGCTGATACATGGCCGAGGTGTTGTCCGACTGAACAAGCGCATGCTTGTTCAGATGCGGTAGAAAGTTCTTGAGAACCATGTGCGCATCCCATAGCTCCAGCACATTGAGATGCTCTGCACCATCCTGTGCAGATGATGGCCCTTGTACCGCCCTATTCTGCCACACTCCACCCCAACCTGAGAGGCAGACATCCATCTGGATGGTGTCTCTGCAAGATGGGACAGAGCCCATGGGTACACCTCTTTCCATGTCAGAGCTCTCCTTCCATGGGGCCAGACTGAGGAGGCACTGCTGTAACACTCTGAGCCTCCTGTGCCTGTGCCACTTGGCATTCACTAGTGGAGGCTGTTCAGCCATCTTTGCAGACAGTACAGAGGCAGTAAGCCTAAGGTAATACAGTTGAGTCTGCTGTCATTTTGCTCTAGAGGCACAGAAATTGGATACACAGCCATGACCTGTCCTTTTGGAAGAGGGGAAAGAAACGCAGAATGTCGACTACATGCTGAGGACACCGTCACTATGAGGACAAGCCCTCATAGTGACGGTGTTCAGAGCCACACTGATGAAAATTGTGCTCTGAGACGGAGTCAGTGAGCTTCTCCTGACATTGACTGTGAAACCCAGCAGGGCCACATGAGAGAGGAGAAGAGCCATGTCCTGGGCCACATGAGACCTGGATGGTGCACAGATCAGCCAGTTGTCCAGGTACAGTAGGATTTTCATGCCCTGTGCAGCAGGGGAAAGAGTGAGACAGCCACACACCTGGTGAAATCCAAAACTTCCTGTGGTGAGGCACAATGAGGACATGAAAGTAAGCGTCCTTCAAGTCAATGGCCATGAACCATCCCCTTGGGGCAAGAGTACAAAGCACATCTGTTGTGCTCAACATATTGAAGAGCAGTACTGAGAAACTTGTTGAGCCCCCACAAGTCGAAAACAGGGAGAAAGTTGCCTGTCCTCTTCATCACCAGAAAATAAGTTGAGTAGAACCTCCCAGGGTGCGACAGGGGAAACCTCATCAGGAAGCACTATGAGGGATGCAATAGGTTCACTACTAGGTTCTATTCACTACTAGATTCACTACTGTGTGAACCAGTCAGAACAATCCAAATTACTGTTCCTGCCATCTGTGGAGCCAGCCTCTAGAAAACATATTACTGTGGCTCAGAGCTGCCACAGGCAATGGTCAATCAATGGAGTCAAGAATGCCATATTTACCTTTTCCATACAATTACATTATTTGTGTCATGAAAAATTAGGACGCTTTAAAACTCTGCAGGCTGTTTATGTGGATTAATCCAGTTGGGTTTCTGCTGCAAGTTGCCAGCCTTGTGGGAACTACTTCTACAAAACATTGGTACCATAAGTACCCCTGTAAATTTTGTAAATACTAATTTTGTAAGGTTGAGTCAGGATCATAGAGGCTGACTGTTCTATTTTGATTTCCTCATTGATTCCTAGTTGGTTCTGGACCTGTGGCAGACCCCATAGTGGACTTTTGAGTTGAATATCTTATTGTTGTTGTCTTTTCTCATTCTCTCGTTATTACATTCATTTACGTTATTATACAAAATAAAAGCACAAGAATATTCATTTTTTTCTGTAATCCTATAGTTCAAACAAATTTTTAGCTTTTATTATGAAAAGTCCTGACAAGAAGTTTCAAAGGTTCTGTCCCTTGCTTGATGGACCTCTGAAATAGCGGCATCTGATGTGATATGAAAAAACAACATCGGCTCAATGAATCAGTCAAACGTATATATGTGACTGTGGCCACACAATAAAGTTGCATTTTTATCAGTTTCTCAAAATTAGCATTTGATTATGTTCTGGCCCGCCATGTAATCGGTTAGGAAAAAATTGGCCCGAAGCTAAACTTACTTGCCAACCCCTGGTCTGCACCGACTGTATTCTGAATCTGCAGCAACGAAGAACAAATGAAAGATGGCGCAACCAAGTGTGAAGTGTGAAGTGAAGTTGAGGCCCAAACTTTCAAAAGTGTCGGAACATTTTAGTGAAAGTAAAGCAACAAAACAGGTTGAATGCAGACACTGCAGAGCAGAGCTGGCATATCACGGCAGCATGGCGGTGATGCATGAGCACCTCAAACGCAAGCACCCTGGAGCTGTGACGCCTAATGTTGCTCTGGATGGGTAAGTTTTACCGAGGAGCTACTTATAGTTTTTGTTTACCTTTCAGAAAAGAAGGTCTCAAGGATGACTTTAACTATTTGAATGCTATGTCATGTCAGCTAATGTGTTAGGCTGTGTTCACACTTGGTGTCTTTCTTTTGACAAGTGAAGCCGAGAAGAGCGCTTTTTCAGTTAGAAAGAAGCCGACAGTGTTTTAAAAAAATAAAAAACAAAAAGAGCCGAGAACGTCTTTTACTGCTATGACAACGTGAGCTAATTTGTACGAATGTAACAAATACATTCAAGCTATTAAGTTTCTTACTCATCATCATTTTCATATTCATGATGACCTTTAGGGGGTGCAGATTTGAGCAGTTGAGGTAAAACATGCACTGGAGCCCATGATAGGAGCCACCCCAACAGGAAGCACAGATGGTGGGCAACACTGAAATAATCACTGACTGACTAATCGAAAAAATAATCGACAGATTAGTCGACTACCACAATAATCGTTAGTTGCAGCCCTAGTTATGTGTCAAAGTAACATCCATATAAATGCCAGAATTCATGGTTTCCTAGAATATTTCCCAGAGCATCACACTGCATCTGCCAGCTTACTGTCTTCCCAGTGCACCCTGGTGCCACCTCTTCCCCAGGTAAACAATGCTCTCACACCTGACCGTTAACAAGATGTAAAAGAAATGTGATTTGTCAGACCAGGCCACCTTCATTCATTACTCCATGGTCCAGTTCTGAGACTAATGTGCCCTTCGTAGGCACATTGTGAAAGGGGTCAGCATGGCACAGCGTAGCACACTGTGATACACCTTGTGTTCTGACAGCTTTCTATGATAGCCAGAATTTTCAGCTATTTGTGCTACTGTAGCTCTTCTGTGGGAATTGGACCACACTGGCCAGCTTTTGCTCCTTGTTCTTCCTTGGACCACTTCTGGCAGTGACTAACCACTGGTACTAACCACTGCATACTGGGAACACCCCACAAGACCTGCCATTTTGGAGATGCTTTGACCCACTTGTTGAGCTATCACCTTGTCACACTTGCCCATTTTTCCTGCTTCCAACACATTTCAGGAATTGACTGTTCACTTGCTGCCTAATATACCCCACCCCCTGAGAGATGCCATTGTAATGAGGTAATCAATGTTATTCACTTCACCTGTCAGTGGTTTTAACTGATCAGAATGAATAATACATCCAAATAACCAGTGCACTTGTGGAAGATTCAATTTATGAAGCCAGCATTATTTACATACAGTATATTCACATATTATTCTTACTCTGATCAACACTTTTGCTTCTTTCTCTCATTGCTTCCACTTACCATTCTGCTGCTCTGTCAGTCTGCTGCCCTCAGCTCTGGTGCAGAACAAGGTTACTCCACACTTAAGTAAAACCTTCTGCTCCTGCTTCCTCTAATGTACACCAGTGCACCTTGGGTAGACAGGGCTGTCTAAAGCTTAGCAGCTGAAGCTATGACAGGTGATCTGGAGTGAATTGGCATTTTATCTGTGAACTTGGATTGCACCTTTTATTTCTTTGACAGTGTGACAGTTCCTGAAACACTAAAGCCTGAATCTTGTGTAAAATGTGAGACATGAGAGGAAAGGTTCTCATCAGCTGCCAAAAGTGTGTTGCAGCTGAGCTCAAAGTGTACAGATACAAACAATACAGCGTCGACACATCTATACATTATCATCTATACGTAGGTTCTTTTTTTTATCTGGACACACAAAGCAGATGACAGGAAGATGGTGAGATTCACAAAAATACATTATTGGAAATAGTGGATAAATAGGCTTCATGCTGGCATGAAGGGGTTATAGAGGCTGCTGGGCTGGGAACAGATGGATGAGAGGGGTTGAACCAGAGTCTGTGCAGGGCGGCTGGAAACGAGGGGCAGGAATAAAGCAGCAGCAGAAATGGGAGCTGGTTCAGCCTAAGCTGGAGCAGGGCAGCTTAGTCCGAACCCTAAACCACTCACGGACAAGAATGTCTGTGAGTGGTTTAGGGTTCAAGTTGATCCGAGAAGTAGACAAAAACAGCTGAGTGTGGCTGGCAGGAGGACTGAAGACTGGATCTGAAGCACAAAGAAAGTTCATGTAACAAAAAAATCCCAAAAAGCACAAAGCTGCAAACAAGCAAAAGTTTGGCCGGAATGAAATACGACATGGTACAACAGAACGATCAGGTGGTGGAGTTGATGAGCTGATTCATGACAGATGCAGCAGATGATTGGCGGGAACAGCAACAACTGGAAGCCACGCTCAGCTACATAGACACGCACACACACAAACACACACCAACAGATGCAGAAGACAAACTTGGAACAAACAAACACAAAGAGGGAAGGGAAAACTGTAGAGAACACAAGGAAACAGGGCCACTAGGAGGCACCAGAAGTCACTTTTGTACATTACTGTTTGACTTCATGACTTTGTTTTAAACACTAATAAACATGTCAAGAAATTTCTACTCAATGTGTGAATGAATATTGTAGAAAGTATTCACTTTGGTGTAAGGGTTTTTTTTGCAATGAATTAAGATTAAATTAAATGTGAGCCAGAAGGTCAATTTAGACCCTGGTTCTTCCAGTCGAAACACAGGTTGAATTCCAGACCGCTCAGAGGGGTATTTCCTGGTAAAGTTTAGCGTTTGGTTAAGGATTATTACCCAGTAATACGTGGGTACTTGGTGCCATCCAAGTACATATAGATTTCATATATTATACAAGTAGAGAGTACTGAAGGCTCATGATGTAAATGTAATTGTTTTTGTTTGGTTGGTTGGTTTTTTTGTTTGTTTTGTTGGTGGGTTTGTCAGTTAGTCCAATATTTTTGTCCAGACTGAAATATCTCAACCACTATTTGATAGATAGTCCTGAAGTTTGGTTCAGACACTCATGTTCTCTCACAGTTGGAACTGGAATAATTTTAGTGATCCTGTTACTCATAGCACAATCATTAGGTCCAAAAGTAACTTTTTAAATGTAATTTATCAAAGGAAGCAAAGGAAAATGCCAAATAATAATTAGCTCCAGCTTCTTTAATATGGATGCACTCCTCAGTTTTATATTTTAAAAATAAAATATCTTTGAGCTAAAAAAAAAATAATGAAAGAAATGAACTGGGTAATTTACACTCAATTCTAATTCTGCACCAATCTAAGTTGTTCTACATTATCAATACACGTGCAGACTTTAATCATGCATCTCCTATTATAAACACTTATCAAGATCACTAGTGAACACCTCTAGAGTTTGCACTTTAGTTCCAAATGATAGGCCAATAGCCAGTTCTGCAAAGAGTATTATGGCTGCAAATTTATTACTATTTTCATCCATATTATAAGTAAGTGCTGGTCTTATTAAGAGATGGATGGATGGATGGATGGATGGACAAATAAATATAGTGATTTCCATAAGTATGTCGTGTTAAGCTGTTCCACAGAGTAACTCAGTAATATTCAGGTTTACTATTATGCATCATACAGTGCCTCTTCAGTGTCTAATTACCTTGTACCTCCTACCTATGTTGGGCATTTCAAAATCTGAAATTAAAAATTGAGAATATGAGCAAAACTCTCATGTACACTGAGATTAGCAAATCCTTGGATGGTGGTTAAAGCTTTTTGTTCTGAAATCTCTTTTTTGCTGGTTGTGTTTTACATTTGGGTCCACAGAGTTTGGCTGGCGTTTTGGGGACTGGATCACATGTAGTGCTTCCTGTGGGAACAGAGGAACTTGGCTGCGGAGGATTCACTGTGTCACTCTGGATGGAAAGGATGTTCAGCCCACCATGTGTCAGCACATACCAAAACCCATCACCTCCCCAGGTCCGTGCAACAGACAGGACTGCCCTCCCAGGTAAATTCATATCTAGATGTCAGGATGCCCTGCATTTCAGGAAACAGATCATCTGATTGGCTCAAATACAGAACCAGCTCCTGGCAGAGGGAGTATGGGAGAGTAAGAAATGATATATAATTAAATGAAAAATAAACAAAAAACACCTATGTTGAGGCAGATGTATGCGCATATGCATTATATCTTACAAAGCAATGCATACACAGTTATCCCTCATTGTGAAACGATTGTATCTGTATTTCTTGATTCATTTCATCATATCAGATGGCAGGTTTCAGAGTGGTCGAAGTGCTCGACCTCATGTGGTAGTGGCTGGAAACAGAGGCAGGTATCCTGTCAGCAGCTGGATGCCAGAGGTGGAGTGAGGACCCTGTCAACAGCTGCCTGTGAGGGGATGAGCCAGCCCATAGACACTGAGCTGTGCACTGCCCATAACTGTCCCACCTGGGTAACCAGTCCATGGGGAAAGGTACATTTAAACACTGAATCAAATGTGTGCGTGTTACACACTGTAGAAATGGAAATGTATTGTTAAGTGTGAATTCTTTGTTACTCAATTTCAGTGTTCAGGGAGGTGTTTAGGCCCCACCACTACTGTTCAGAAGAGATCTGTCATCTGCCAACATGCCAGTGGCTCCTCATACACAGACTGTGATCTCAGGGACAGGTACACACACTCAAACACAACAAAAATACGTCACTGTATGTCAGACCTATGTTCTCACAAAGCTGGTTGTTAAATGGCTCCATTTACTGTAAACTTTACTATCCAAGCTGTCAGTGCATTCACATTAAAGGACGGGGTTTAAAATTACAAGTCATCACATGTAACATCAACACGTCATATATTAAGAATTTTAAAAGTAACATTTGTTATAGAACACATACAAATCAAGAGAAATACCAGAAGTAAGTAACATTATACATATGTTTCTGAATTACTGTATTATATAGATATAGATGCAGGTATAAGATTTGCTGTTCAAGAAGGTGCCAGTCACTGCTAGAGTTCTTGTTTGGTGTGATTGTTTTTAGCCAATTTAAAGGAATCATCCAGTGTACAGTATAGCTAAATTGTTTTCTTTCCAAGAGTCAGATGACAGGATAGATATCAATCTCATGTCTCTGCGTAAAGTACTGCAGTCAGGACAATGACACAGTTAGCCCACTAAAGCTAAATAAGTAAAGGCTGGTTAGATTTTTTTTTTGTTTTGTTTTTATTTGTTACAGGACATTGAATCAGGTTTTGATTGCTGTAATTTTCCTCCTCCTGTTCATACTGTTTCATTGAGAGTATTGGTTTAAGACAAACTTGGAAAAATCCATACATAAACAGAAATAATAATAGAATAATAATAATCTCAGTTAGTAGTTTTAGAGGGTGTTACATGCTAAGGCCATTTCTTGGCAAACAACAGACGGGTTGTCACAGTAAGGTTTACAAGTTTGGTCCTATCGTGCCTGCAAAAAGACCAAAACCTTTGCTCACTAACTATATCTGGCAACCATTCATTTTTGAGTTACGCGGACCCAGTCACCTGGCCATAATGATTTGGCCACATCCATACCCATGTCCCACCTATATTTCTGATACAACCAGGAAGGAAAACCTATGTGTCTTGGTGGTCTTTGTTTCCATGTCAGGCTCCAGTAGGAGTGACGACTCCATGTTCCCAGTAATCTGATCAGTTTGATAGCAGGCTGTTGTTTTTTATGTGACTCTCTGAAATGAACCCATTCCATACAAGGTTATCAAATAACACAGTGATTTACTGTGGTTTAATCTGAATGAATCCGCTGGGGGAAACAGGTCCCTGGAGAAAGTGGAGTGCAAAATGTTATAGCAATAAATGAGTAACACTGAAGACAAACAAAAATTAATCTCTTTCAGGCCTGTTTCAGTACGCAACTGTTCCTCAGACCTATGTGATGTCCAGTGGCGTCCTGGTGCATGGCGGGCATGCACTGTAGTCTGTGGGAGTGGCTTTCAGTCACGCAGGATGGACTGTGTTCACCGCAAGAGTAACAGGATACTGGCAGACCAGCACTGTGCATGGCTCCAACAGCCCCCCACCTGGCAGCACTGCAACACGATCGCCTGTGGGAGTAAGTTTTTGCGCTTGTGCATGCACACGGGTGTGTGTCTGTATCTGAATAGTTACACCACACCAAGGATCCCTTGTTAAAACAGTCAGCAGTTTTAATGCACTTTTACTTATAGAGTCTTAGTTTTAGAAATCTGACATTATAATCAAGAAACTCTTCCAGAAATAATACAGCAGTTAAATAGTTTGTATGATAGTTTATAAGCAGTGGTTGATCTGCAGAGAAATTTAAACCCATTTAAATCCAAGGAAATAAATGTATTTGTGCAATTATTGGAAACTTTCTTTAAATTTTTATGTAAATTTTTGCTTGTGATTAATTTACAACTACACAAAAATACTAAATTGTGATCGCTGCACCCCCTGACGTCAGTTCTTGCAATTGATGCATACAAACACATGCTGTCGTAGTTAGTTTAATTTCTTTAATTTCTGTAGGCTTTACAGTTTTTGAGATTGATTTTATGCACTCTTCATTAAAAATGGCTAAATCTTAATTATATGACCTAGTAATGCTTCACATTTTAAAAACTGAGTCATGTTTCTAGCCATCCTTACCTAGGAGTAGTAGCTATTTAGTGTGATTGCTGCAGCAATTTTTATGTCTCTGTGCCAGCGACAGCCAAAATTGGACAGATTATGTTTTTGGTTTTTCTTGCCGCCGCCCCTTTCTTGTGAATGTGATATCTCAGTGACACCTAGAGGGAATTTCTTTACATCTGGCACAAACATTCGCTTGGCCTCAAGGTTGAACTTATTAGAATTTGGTGGTTAAAAGTCAAATTTCAAGGTCACTGTGATCTCACAAAACATGTTTTTGGCCATAATTCATCAATTCATATGAACCAAATGTCTATGAGGACAAAATGAAGGATTGATTACATTTTATATCCAAAAGGTCAAAGGTCAATTTTACAGTGACATCATAATGTTCTGTAAAAATACTGGCCATTATTCAATGCTGTAACTCAAGAAGGGGAGATGCAACATAGCTGGTGGGTGGAGAAAACAACCATGGGGCGGTAATTCCAGTTGTATTGTGTATTTATCTGCCAACTAAAATTAAAATGTTAAAATGTTCTGGAATACAGGCATAAAGTCTCATTAGTGGAAATACTGATTTAAGGTACAATTACCTGATGAAGTACAGTATATGAGTAAATGTATTTACCCTCCAGCTCCTGGTCAAGTGAGCAGTTCATGTCAAGGTAGTAAGAAGGAAAACCATACTCAATAACACTACATTTCCTAAAAAAAAAAATACACTTACATATCAGTTTCTTTCAAGGGAATAGAGGTCAGGTCAATAGTTTTTCATTTATTTTAGTTAACATTTTATGTTGTTCTTTGGTGAATACATTCAGTGTTTTATTCCCATGCAGGTGAATGCAAGGATACCACACAGTACTGCAATGTGGTGAAGAGACTAAAACTGTGCTACCTGGATATGTATAAACACAGATGCTGTGAGTCATGTTCACAGGACACTGACTCCACCTAGTGACAATGAGCAGTTATAACCGCAGTACATTTTGTTAATCAGATGGATTACATAAGTTGAGCAACTGAGCAAAGACTAAAAGGACATCATCTATGAGTGGATGCTTTGAGAACTGCACGTGTGTAAACTGGACAAGCTTTAGTCCAGTTCTTTAGCTTCCTAAAAGGAAACTGAATGATGCCTCAAAAGGCTGGATGGATGAGGGCTTAATTTTCTGATTTGGATCCAACATCCTATAAATGTTCACTATGTGGAACAGATGGAATTTCTGGACTTTCCTGCAAAAAACAGAACATTTCATTGCCAGTGACATTCTAAAAAGGTGGCCCAGCCACAAAGGAATATAATATTTATTGTAGAACATATATCGCTGCCCTCAAACTTAGACCAATGCATTGGTCTGCCCATACTGCCCTTGTGTCAACCACTGCAGCTACACAAAAAAGGCCTTGAAAACTCACAGTCATACATTTGTCTTTAAACTGTGCTTTATTTATTTGTGTAATTGTTCAAAAGTGTTTTTATTAAATTATTCATCTGAAAATATTAAAGGGAAATTCTGGTTTGTTACAACATGGTTTTAATGGTTTTGACCATCTTTTCTACTCATTCAAGTAATTACTGAGATCTGGAAAACACAGCAACACTGATACAACCAAGAAACACAAGATTTTAATTTCAATTTTCAATTTCAATTTCCATTTCAAACTTCAGCCATGTTGTCCAAACCACTTCATTGAAGTTAAAACTAAAAATTAGTGCACCTACTGTTATTACTACTGAATTGTTGGTCAAAACTGGAAAACTAGGACCCATAATAGTTTGTAATAAACCAAAACCATCCTTTAATCGATCCCCGGCTATCCACACCATTAAATACATATGGTATGTCACCTTGCTTTAAAGAGCTGCTAACCCTATATGAGATTTTTTTAGTGTTAGGTCAGAGTCCCATGTGTTTTAGCATTTCAAGAAGCTGTTTCAAAGGCTTGTCTATCCTGACAAGTTTCAAAAATTGGAAGATACTAGGGTTGCACATCTCTCTGTGATAAACGATTCGATATGAATCTAGATACACAGGTTACGATTCGATTCAAAAACGATATCCTTTTATTACAGACTGATTCGATACGAATCGATTCCATACAGTGTAAGAACGATAACCGGGTTACAGGCCGGAGTCAGTTATAGTTTGAACCCGCTGACACAGTGAAGGTCATTCATCTATAAAATAATAAGGTGGTTGTTGCGAACGGATGACAGGTGGTGACCTGCAGTCAGGATGAGACACTGCTGCTCACACATCACAGAAACTATCACACAGAAGCTCAATGACTTAAATTAAAATACCTGAAGAAACTGTGATGGAGGAAGTTATGAAAAATCATATTGGTGTCTTAGTGAATCCAGTTATGTGGCGAATATATCGATTAAAAACAGTTACATTCCTGAAAAAAGTGTAAGAAGTGACAAATAAATGCGGAAAAAAAAACACAAAATGAATGAACCTTGATGTGTGTAGAAGAAAACTCGCCTTTGTGTTTATTCACTTTTCACACTAACTTGTTCTCGTCCTGACGACGCTGGCAGTAACCTAGCAACCATGCTCGTTCACGAGACACAGCGGGACCGCGGATAGAGTGCACGTACACAGTGGTGACGTCACTCAGAGAAAAAAGACTTTTCTGAGTTTTGAAAAACTTTTACACAGATGAAAACCCCATGGATTAAAAATGTAGAATAGAAAGATTGATATTGGGCTGTGTGCACAGCTGGAGGTGTCCTGTTAACAGTTTTACAGGCCTCTCTTTTACTATCGCCGTCTATGGGAAAATGCTTTTTGGGCCGCAGGGGGATTTTTCGCTGTAATACCACGAGTGGCCACTGGAAACAGCTGCTGCGAGGCTGAGCGGCGGCACTGTGTCCAGGTCTTATAATACATCCATGGTCGTCCCTTGTTTATCACTCATGCTAATACCAGCTAGGCAGCTACGGCGTTTCGCGGGCAGCCTCAGCTCTCACGTTGTTTTAGAGACCTGGCGCGTGTGTAATGCCGCCAACCGATTCAAAGTCTCGCGATACCCGATCCATGACTCTATAACCGATTCTTCTAGGAATTCATTGATAATTCGTATCGATTGAGGAGGCTGCTACCGATGCAGCCGTATCTCTCACTTGTTGAACCAAATATCTGGTTGCATCGGTTTATCGTTCACAACCCTAGTAGATACACTGACTCCTTGTTTTTCATTGGAATTAAAATGTTTTGTGTAAATAAAGATACTGACATAAAAAAACATCAATATGAAACCCAATATTAGTAACTTCAGTCTAAAATGTTGTGCTGGCCTTCAAGACCCCATATCTCTAAAATTAACTCTATTGCTTGCTACTGTTGAAAGAATCTGCAAAACCCCACATTTTGCTTATTGTCAGTGTTTGTTTTTAATGTTCAGTGTTGATATTGTTTTCATTGACCTACTTCTGTTTTATCTGTGTGACAGTCACAGGATTGCAATGGTTGGGAAAAGATAGTGATTATGGCAAATAAACTGTGGTTAACATATGGTTAAAGGTTAGACCACTTAGAATTCTTAAGGTCTGGGAAAGATCATGTTGGGTATGTCAGATGTTAGGGTAAGGGTTGGGGTAGAGATTCTCACTGGCTCCCCCCAACCAAGTCCATTGACTTTGCAGGTTGGAATGGACCGGCACAGGAAGGCACAGGTTGGCTCATGTCACTCAAGAGTCCACACACCATGTCGACCTCCATTAAGCCCCGAACCTCAACTTGGCAGGGGCAGAGAGATGGGATAAGGAGAATCCAGGAGACAAGCAGGCATCCAAGGCAGGCCTGGTTGGGATTGGACATCCAAGGCAAAATGGTTAAGGCCGACCAGTGGTCAAGGGATTAAAAGTCAGGGCCAGAAAGAGTGCCCAAGATCCAAATGTGCAAAGGTATTTCAAGAGATTGAGATTATAATTAATTTGTGGCTCAGTGGATAGAACCTAAGGGGTTAGAGTCACAAAACTAAATAAGAGGATGCATCTTGCATTGGCACAAATTGTGTAAAGCAGAGGCATTGAGTATGAAAGATAATTCCCGGGGATACTGGACTGGTGAAACCTTTATGTACGCAGAATCAAGCATTGGTAGTCTTATGTTAAATTTATGATAGCAACAGTCATGTCACATATGTACATAAAACAGAATTTAGTCCTTAATCATTCACTTCTGTGAAGGTACTGGCCTGTGATTGTCACGTCACTGATGAAAAAAGAGAAGCATGAATTCATTACCACATATTCATCAACACAACACGACACTGACAGTGCAGAAGGTTTTGTGAAATAATTTCAATATTACAAGAGAATAATAGTGAGATCATTTAGATAAAACTGACCCTGGTGCAAGAGGCGCCAGCACAACACTGTTTTTGACTGATGGGTCTATTCATGTAACCTTTGTTATGGTTCTTATACCAATGTATTGCATTGTAAAATGTCTTGTAATGCTGTGTTCTAAGTACAGTATCATATATTGAGCGATTGTGTGATACTTCTATTTTCGTACTTATTCATGGTTAAGGTGTCTTTTTAACTCCAGTTTAAGATCTTAGAATATAAAGCACTTGTATAATGGGTGATGTGTTTGCTACCACTCATCTGGTTTAATTTGCATGTGTTTAAGGTGAGTCTCCAATGTTTTCTAGTTCTATTGTGAATTACCATTCAGTAACATACATTCTTCAGTGTTTCTCCCTGGCTACAGATGACTATATAGTCTATCTGACATGGTGACATTATGATGCTTGTGGATTTGCAGCTTGACTGAGGGAACATGAGGTAGTACAACAAATCATTAAAGTGCTTTAGATAACAATGCAAAGGATTAAAGACAGTTTGATCATTTCATAAATGTGGACCTAGTTTTTACCTGTTTTCACCAGCCATCACCCAATATGCAAATTACTGGCCCGAAGTTTACAGCTTGTGTCAAGTGGTCAAAGTTTTGAAAACTAATTATATTTGTGTATCAAAAAAGAAAAAGAAACTTAGCTCACAGTCTACCTCCTTAATCTTTTCTGAGTTTCATTCACTTTTTTTGGTCAAACTACTGTTTCCAAGTTCAAGAATAAATTTGCATAGATTTCTAATGTGTGCATATTGATGAATTCTGGAATATGGAGTAGGTGTGTTTTTTTTTTAACTTCTTTTCAGTGCTTTATTGCACATTTTTGTGAAAAAACAAGACTGGACAAATTATTTTATTTATTATAGAGTACATGTTTAAAATGTGATGGGATCTTTATAGGTAAATATACTCACAGGCAGGTTTTAGTTTTTCTGAAACTGCTGATCTCCTGGTTTTTCTCACACAACAGTCCCTTTAGTTTTTACTCTGAATGGAGCCAACAACAAAACCATGATGGTTTTCTGCCGAGGCAGCAGATGGTAGGATCAGAATTTGAATCCATGGACTCAACCTGCCTTGTGTCAACAGCCCAGGCTGCTGCTGTAATGGTGTGGGGAATGTTGTCTTTACTCAATTTGGGGCCTTAATACCAATCAGTTATGGTCTGAATGCCACAGTCTGAATATTGATGCTGATTATGTTCATCCCTTTATTGCCACAGTTTACCTAATTACCCTCTTCTAATGGCTACTTCCAGCAGGATAACGCTCCATGTCACAAAGCAAGTGTCAGTGGCCTCCCCTGTCTCCAGATCTGTAACCAGTATGTCATAGCACTAAGTACAGTCTGAGAAAATAATAAAAGTAATTATAAGGACTGGACCAGATTCAGAACAATTTAGGAGTATAAAGAGCCGAGAGAATCGGGATAATGGCGAAACAAACACAGGACACGGTTGTAGACTTGGACTGCATGTACTGAACAGTAATAAGCAGGTGGGACCCAAGGTAAGTTCAAGTTACTATATATCTATTCACATTCCCCATAAGAAAAATAAACCAAAAAAACAAAACTGTGCACATATTTCAAAGATAAAGATAGACCTGGATCTTTTTGAAATTTCTGTAAGAGTCACAGTTCTCTCTCACACTCCTGGATGGAACTGGTGTGAAGAAAAGTCTGTATATCAGTTGTCTCCTGAGCTGTATATGTGTATACAGTTCAATCCTACTGCCCTTGAAGAAGGTGTGGAATACTTGAGTGTTCTTTTCACAGCCTTCTTATTGCAGGCATCAGCATATCCATGTGGGCTGGGCTCACAGTCCAGTTCTGGAATAAGGTTCTCTCTGGAATCTCCAGAGTCGTCTCTGAAATCTCCTCTGATGGCTCAGGAATTTCCTCTGAAGTCTCCACTTGTATCAGGAAGAATCAATCCAACTCAAAAAGGAAAAAAAAAAACAAACAAAAACTAAACCTGACCTTAAAATAAGGTCAAGATAAAATTACCTTTATGCTAATTCTATGAGCATTTCTGGTCATAAGATAACACTTATTAAATCAACTCAATGCTCTAACTTACAACCTCTGTTGTTGTCAGAATTCCGACCAGAATTCCAAAATAATTACTTCAGAGCTAATATTTGTAAAAGCTCAATTGCAGTTATGGTGCATAATATAAAACAAAAAAATATATATATATTATATTATTACTATAAAAATTTACTCACATGCACCTTAGTATTCTCAAATACTTGTACACTAAAAGATGAGTGCTAAAAGTGGGATTTACTAGCATACATCTAAACCAGCAGTTAAGCTGCAACTACTAACAAATAGTACAAAAAGTGCATCAAAAAACAATAAAGAGCAGTCTCTTTAATACACCAAGGTGACAGAACATGCCTGCTTATCAGCGGTATTACTTAACCCCACTTAAGTTTCGTTTCTTAAGATGCTAACACGTTTAACATAGTCAAATGGGATTTTACATAGCACTCATTAGCTATTATCGCTAACGTTTTTCGGCATAAATCAATGGAGTTTAACATTCAATTCAGTTTTATTTGTATAGCACCAAATCATAATATACATTATCTCGAGGCACAGATAGAGAGATAGATAGATAGAGATATAGATATAGATAGAGATAGAGAGAGATAGAGATAGATAGATAGATAGATAAACAAAGTTAATGGCATAAAGTAACAAAACATAAAATTAGTATCCCAGCTAGTAGACAATTTCTCCAGTTAACTACAAGCTAGAAACTGAATCAACTCACCAGTGCAATGAATTCTCAGTTTTTTATCCACTTGCTTTGATAAACACTTTGCTGACATCAGGGTTCAGCTAACAATGGAGTCTTGCCCCTTCACCTTCACTAACGTAACTAGTCAGTGGACAATCTGGAGGTGGTCTGACGCGTCTGATTGACTAAAGTGAAAATTAACATTATTTTGAACTTTGACTTTATTGGTTGTTTGCTAAGCTTATCAACCAAATGTATTTCTTCTCACCTGTTAAACTATTTTAAACATACACATGTGTAATATTTAATGAATGTTTATTTCAGGTGAAACTGTAATACTCTCACCATTTTTTATTTTCTTTTATTGCTCATTTAACTTCTCTGGGCAACACATGGATCCAGCAGAGCACCTTTGGTATGTGGTAGAACATGAGATTGGCAGCATGAATGTGCTTTTGACAAATGAATGCAATCATGTCCACATGGAGCAGAATCTCAGGAAAGTTTTCAACATCTTGTAGATCCATGACATAAACTGAGGCTGTGGGGAAGAGGGTTGATGACATTTCCAAAACATCACAAATTGAACTTTAGATTTTTTTTAAGACTAAGCAAGGACATTTTGTGTTTGCTGGGAGCATAGTGTGGCCAACAAACAGCACGTTCCCATTATGTTAAACATGTGTGGAACCCACATAGTTTGCCTGGTCACCATCCTAAATGTAGGCTTCATGGAAGCTTTTAAAATGGTGGACAATTGAAGTAAAGTAATGGAACATAAATACCAATGTTTTTACATTTAACATTATTTTAACATACTGTCACATATGTTTACAAATGTAAGATCAATTGTTTTAAGCTTTATGAAACTCTTCTATTACGGAGCCATGCTGTTGTAATACACTCAGAATGTGGTTTGACATTGTCGCATCCTCTGGACTAAAGAGGAGAGGGATCCAGCTTGTTATCAGTGCACAGTTTAAAAGCCAGCATCTGTGATGGTGTGGGGGGGCATTAGTGCCCATGGCTTGGGTAGCTTGCACATCTGGGAAGGCTCCATTAATGCTGAACAGTATATACAGGTTTTGGAGCAACATATGCTGCCATCCAGACAACGTCTTTTTCAGAGAAGACCTTGCATATTTCAGCAAGACAACATTCTGAGTGTATTACAACAGCATGGCTCCGTAGTAGAGGAGTCCGGACACTAAACTGACCTGTCTGCAGTCCAGACCTGTCACCCACTGAAAACATTTGGAGCATCATGAAACGAAAAATATGACAGAGGAGACCCCGAACTGTTGAGCCGTTGAAACTCCAAACTCCATCAACTGATCTCCTCAGTTCCCAAATGTTTAACGAGTGTTAAAAGAAGAGATGAACACAGTCATAAATATGACCCTGTCCCAACTTTTATAAACGTGTTGCTGGCATCAAATTAAAATTGAGCATATATTTTTCATAAAACAATATCTCAGTTTCAACATTTGATATGTTGTCTTTGTTCTATTTTCAATTAAATATGCGTTTAGATGATTTGCACATCATTGGACTCTGTTTTTATTTAAATTTTACACAGTGTCCCAACTTGGAAACGATGTTGCATATTTGTAATTTGATCTTATTTTTTTACAAAGTAGTTTGAACTACAAGCCTTCAAAGTAGCTTCCCCAACACTACAGAGTTTTTAAAAAAATAAAATTCATCCCTAAAGTTAAAGATACTTTGGGGGT